>NC_136804.1:29305089-29892589 GCF_951216825.1 Electrona antarctica | reverse complement strand
GCCAAGTATCGCGAGACTGTTCACCGTTTCCTGTCTGGCAACCAAATCTCGCGATACCTCAGAGACAGAAACGACACCTGCCGCTGTTTAGATGCCTCAATAAAATTATATACTGTGCACATCGAAAAGCAAGTTATTGGAAAACAACCTGTCTTCTTTAATATTCCTGAACTGATTATATGACAAAGGTCTCAATGTTTCATAAAATAGTGTTTGTTAACGAGTTGGTCCAGCTGGCTCCATCCACTGCCATGTATTTAATCGAACTTCCGGTGCAAGATTTGCCACCGAGAGCGTTATGGCACAGCCCAGTCACGTGACTTTTCCTTTCCGTAAGCTTCCTTGACCTCACAGCAAGCCTCACAGGAAGTTTTAACCTGTGTTTGACCGCATACAGGGATCTGGTATGGCATTCTGACTCAGTGTGTTTATCACAGGGATCTGGTATGGCATTCTGGAGGGCATCGGGATCCTTTCTGTCATCACCAATGCCTTTGTGATCGCCGTCACGTCGGACTTCATCCCTCGCCTCGTGTACGCCTACAAGTATGGCCCGTGTGCGGGTCAGGGCCGCGCCGGCGAGAGGTGAGGGGAAAGTGTTTTACTGTGTGCTGTTTTTATTGGTACCTGTATATACTGGTTACTGCTATAGTATTCCTCTTTTATTGGTATATCTATACCGGTTACTGCTTTGTGTCTCTTTACTCTAATGGCCGCCATCAGCCCTATATCATGACCATGCAATGGCGCCAGTATGGACATTTCCTACATGCTGACGTTATCAGCCATTGTTGACGTTGGTCCGACTACTAACCCTATATTACTAACCCTGTCCCTAACCCTGTCCCTAACCATATAACCTTAGTCTTAACCGCCTTCTTAACTCAGCTTCTTCTACACAACGGTGGAGTCTGTTCTTCTATACGGCAGTGAATGCTGGACCCTGAAGCCAACCCTGCAGAAGTAGTCTAGACGGGTGCTACACCAGAATTCTGCGTGCAAGAGTGTAACATGTTACCAACAAGATTCTGTTTGAGGGAATACCAAGGGTGAGCGAGAAAATAGCAGCCAGGAGAATGAGACTAGCAGGACACTGCCAAAGACACCAAGCACTGCCAGCCAGAACATTTGTGCTGTGGGAACCAACACACGGGCATCGATCACGAGGACGCCCCACACTAACATACATGGATGTCCTCGAGAAACGACGCAGGAGCGCAAAGTACCAACAAACTGGCCAGATGACTGGAAGCGACGCAGGAGGGCTCATCTGAGAACGACCTAAGTAAACATTAAAGTGAAGTTGTTGTACAGCGCAGGTTGACTTTGGTTTCCCTTCGGTGGTAGTAGTTTCACTTCTGCGTTTCCTAGTAGTCGCCTACTCGCGGTAGGCAGAACAGTATGTAGGGCAGGTCCATACTGGCTCCATTGCATTGGATATAAGGAGCACGATGACTTGAATCGGTTGATAACATCCGAAGCGGGTGCCCTAATGATCCTATAAAAAAACCTGTGTCATGTTAATTGCCGCTAAACTGGTTTTCCTGCGACTCTGTGCCATGACAGCGCTACCATACGACCACTGTGTGCTTGTGTTCCGTCTCACTGCCCAGGTGCATGATGGGATACGTGAACGCCAGTCTGTCGATATTCCGGGTGTCTGACTTCGAGGAGAAATCGGAGCCCAGGACCAACGGATCAGAGCTGTTTGGGCAGGCTGTGAAATACTGCAGGTAAACGCTAGTAGTTTTTTGCCAGATGCAAAGCTGAGGACTTTCCCTCAGCTACTGTAACAGCAATTATTATTAATAATAATTATCATCTATTCCAGTGTTGATTTGGACGACAGATTTTGATTTTGTTTTAGTCATCTGAATAAGCTGCGACGTGTTGTGAGCTTGTAGGTTTGCTAATTACACACACTGAGCGTGTCCAAACATAAAATGACTTGTCTTTTAGTTGTACTCTTCTCCACTAATCCCTCCCTAACATTTTAGTCTAGTTTTATTTGTTGACCAGTGTTGTTTTTGGCAGCAAATTTTGATTTTAGTTTTAGTCATAGTCTCTTGAATAGTTTTCATTTAGTTTTAGTCACCTGGAATGTTTTGACTAAATGTCATAAGATTTTAGTCAACTAAATCTACAGGTGATTTAGTGTCTACTAAAATGTATTTTGGCGGGCCTTGATGCCGTCGTAATGACTGTTTTTACACTTGCTGAAACTTGTCGCGTTGTGAGCTTGTAGATCTGCTATTTTCAGCATGCAACCAAGTGTAAAATGACTTATACTGGATCTCTTGTCCACTATAGTCCCTTCCTAATATTTTAGTCTAGTCTAGTTTTTATTTGTTGACAAAATTGTCAATATATTTAGTCTTAGTTTTAGTCATCGTAGCTTATAGTTTTCATTTAGTTTCTATTTAGTTTTCGCCAGTGAATAAAGGTAGTCGACGAACATTTTTCGTCTTCGTTTTTAGTCGACGAAAATCAACACTGGCCAATATGTGTTTGTTCTTGTCTTCTGGCTCTTTGTGAGAACATTTCTCGTCTTAGTTTTAGTCGATGAAAATCAACACTGGCCAATATGTGTTTGTTCTTGTCTTCTGGCTCTTTGTGAGAACATTTCTCGTCTTAGTTTTAGTCGATGAAAATCAACACTGGCCAATATGTGTTTGTTCTTGTCTTCTGGCTCATAGGTACCGTGACTACAGGCAACCCCCGGACTCGCCCGAGCCCTATGCATACCCGCTGCAGTTCTGGCACGTGTTGGCAGCTCGCCTGGCCTTCATCATCGTGTTCGAGGTCAGTTTATAATAATAATTAGTGATGCACCGAATATTCGTCCGCAGAAAATATTCGGCAGAAAATGGCAAAAAATGCATTTTCGGCAGAAAATATATCACCGAATAGTGTATGAAATTAATTAATTCTAAAGAGCTGAATAAATGTTTTATGGACCCATAATAGTGATTATTATCTAAGTTAAGGTTTGCCATAACCATTTATTTTGCCATAAATCAGGTAGCTTTAAGGTACGGCCATGACAGCAATGGTAGGAAAAAGGATTATTTTTTTTTTGCCCACTCAATTCATAATTAACGTTCCAATTTTGAAATGTACTGTAATTCTCCAATCGGTTAATAAATACTTCAATCAATGAACTAGCCGATCTACATCAACAAGTTTGGATCTTTGTAATGATTTCACATTAACAACATTAAAATCACAACTGAATAACTCTAGAAATGTGATCAGGAGTTTAAAGGTCTCCTTGAGTGTGAGTGTGTGTGTGTGTGTGTGTGTGTGTGTGTGTGTGTGTGTGTGTGTGTGTGTGTGTGTGTAGACATTGTTTCTGCCTGACAGACAAAATGGTGCATTTATATAGCGCCTTTATCCAAGGTGCTTTACATAGATTGTGCATTACATTCACACACACATTCATACACCGATTGCGGCGGAAGCCATGCAAGGTAGCTACCAAGCCAAATTTTCATTGGCTCATAAAAACTTATTTTTTTGACTTAAAAGAAATGTACTACGATTATTTGTCCGTATAGGTCCAAAGTTCACGTGTAGTCTACCAGACTACCGCGTTTCGCGAAAACCAACAGCACGGTTCAGTCAGAACAGCTGTTTTTGGCGGCAGGAGGAGGAGAAGAAGGAGAAGAAAAATAAACACAAAAGCAATAAGTGACCAAAGTCACTTCGTGACTTCTTGGTCCCTTAATAATGTCACTTCCTACTTCTGCTATGTGGTAATTACCCACCACACACACTTCCTATCTCTCTATGCACGCACACACACACACACACACACACACACACACACACACACACACACACACACACACACACACACACACACACACACACACACACACACACACACACACCAGCGCTTTCAATTCAGTGCTATAGCACCACCCTTTGGCCAATTGGAGTAAGACTGCTTTCAGTACTATTTGGCATGACCCTCTACCATACTGTAAAATATCATAAACATATGACGCTGCATGTATGTATTAGAGGCAGAAGAAGAATTTTCACAAACCAGCAATTTTCATTGGCTCATAAAAACTTAATTTTTTCACTTAAACGAAATGTGCTACAATTATTTGTCCGTATAGGTCCAAAGTTCAAGTGTAGAAGTTTTCGTGCATTTTTATCAAAGATCCTGGGAGCAGATACATTTTAACTGTTTTTCATATAATTCAAAATGGCGGGTGATCTAAAGGTCAGAAGTCAAAAGTCAGAGCACGAAAGTTGTTCGGCATAAGAGACACATATGTGTAACAAAGTGTCATTGCCGACGGTCAAACGGTTCATGAGATATGCACGTTCAAAGTTTGCATTTTCAATTGAGCGCTATAGCGCCACCATTTGGCCAATCGTCATGGGCTTCGCATAGTCACCGTTTGGCATGGCCCTCTACCAAGTATTTCAAGTATTTATTTCAAGTATTTAAGTATTTATTTGCCATTTCAAACAAAACAAGTTTGATAGGAAATTGTCATGATACTTCCTCTCACATACAAGACAACACAATAAACAACAGCACAAAGACAAGAACAAAAAGAGACACAAGAAACAGAACCAGACCAGGACCAAGCTGCAGCTTTGACGCATGTATACAGTACAGACAGTAGAAGAAACTGGTTAGTGCAATTATGTAGCAATTTTTAAAGTGCATAATTAAAGTGCATACCGTCTAGTTTGTGTTTGAAGTGCAAGAGTGTCGTTAAGGTGCCTGACTGCTTGGAGGTATGTGCTGTCTCTAAAACGGGAGGTTCTACTCCCAATGCTGCCATATCTCCTACCTGATGGGAGGAGATTGATAAGGTAATGGGCTGGATGGGAATAGTCGGCTATGATTTTTTTAGCCCTCTTCACCAATCTAGTGGGATAGAGTGATGACAGCGATGGAAGGCTCGAACCAATTATCCTAGCTGCCAGATTACCGCGTTTCGCGAAAACCGACTGCACGGTTCAGCCAGAACTGCAACTTTTGGCGGAAGAAGGAGAAGGAGAAGAAAAAATATAGCTGCAAGCAGCGATAAAGCGGGTCCAAGATAGAAGAAGAACAATGCGCAATAAGAACAACACGCACAAATGAGACTGACGAGCTGAGTTGTCGGTACCGGGATTTGAACTCACAACCTTGTGGACCGAAGGCGGGAGCTCTACTGACTGACCTACACAGAGACAATCAGTGACTACATTGTAAACAGTAAAACCATTCAATGATTTGGTAACAAGAAGGTGTGTCCTCATTTTGGGCATGTCTTTATCCATTACTACAGTGTGTGTGTGTGTGTGTGTGTGTGTGTGTGTGTGTGTGTGTGTGTGTGTGTGTGTGTGTGTGTGTGTGTGTGTGTGTGTGTGTGTGTGTGTGTGTGTGTGTGTGTGTGTGTGTGTGTGTGTGTGTGCGCGCCTGCGTGCGTGCGCGTACAAACTTCTCTTTGTGCGTGCGTGCGTGCGTGCGTGCACAAACTTCTCTTTGTGCGTGCGTGCGCGCGCGTGCGTACAAACTTCTCTTTGTGCGTGCGCGCGCGTGCGTACAAACTTCTCTTTGTGTGCGTGCGTGCGTGCGTGGCTGCATGCGTGTGTGTGTTAGGCAGACAATCGTTCATAACCATGGATTTGGATTGAAGATCATCTCTTTAGTTTTTGTGGTGTTTAACATAAGGTGGCTATTATCACACCAGTCTTTAAAGTTATTGATCTCACTGATATAGCCCACAGGGCGTTCAACAATATGTACAAATTAGACTGACGAGCTGAGTTGTCTGTACCCGGGTTTGAACACACAACCTTGTGGTCCGAAGGCGAGAGCTCGACCGACTGAGCTATGCAGACACATTCTATGTCAGTCAACTCATTCTACACAGTAACATCATTCAGTATTCATATACTGAATGTATTAGGTGCAGAAGAAGTTTCACAAAACAGCAATTTTCATTGGTTCATAAAAACTTAATTTTTTCACTTAGAAAAAATGTGCTACGATTATTTGTCCGTATAGGTCCAAAGTTCACGTGTAGAAGTTTTCGTGCATTTTGAGCAAAGATTCTGGGAGGAGTTACATTTGAACTGTTTTTCATATAATTCAAAATGGCGGGTGATCTAAAGGTCAGAGGTCAAAAGTCAGAACACGAAAGTTGTTCGGCATGAGGAGACACATATGTGTATCAAAGTGTCATTGCCAACGGTCAAACGGTTCATGAGATATGCACGTTCAAAGTTTGCAAGTTTGCAAGTTTTGCATCAATTTAGTGCTATAGCGCCACCATTTGGCCAATCGTGATGGGCTTCGCATAGTAAAGTGACATAAGCATATGTGTGTATTAGAGGCAGAAGAATAATTTTCACAAACCAGCAATTTTCATTGGCTCATAAAAACTTCATTTTTTCACTTAGAAAAAACGTGCTACGATTATTTGTCCGTATAGGTCCAAAGTTCACGTGTAGAAGTTTTCGTGCATTTTGAGCAAAGATTCTGGGAGGAGTTACATTTGAACTGTTTTTCTTATAATTCAAAATGGCGGGTGATCTAAAGGTCAGAGGTCAAAAGTCAGAACACGAAAGTTGTTCGGCATGAGGAGACACATATGTGTATCAAAGTGTCATTGCCAACGGTCAAACGGTTCATGAGATATGCACGTTCAAAGTTTGCAAGTTTGCAAGTTTTGCATCAATTGAGTGCTATAGCGCCACCATTTGGCCAATCGTGATGGGCTTCGCATAGTCACCGTTTGGCATGGTCCTCTATCATGTTGACAAGTTTTGCGAAAACCGACTGCACGGTTCAGTCAGAACAGCTATTTTTGGCAGAAGGAGAAGAAGTACTGATCATATAATTCAAAATGGCGGGTGATCTAAAGGTCAGAGGTCAAAAGTCAGAACACGAAAGTTGTTCAGCATGAGGAGACGCATATGGGTATCAAAGTGTCATTGCCAACGGTCAAACGGTTCATGAGCTATGCACGTTCAAAGTTAGCATTTTAAATTGAGCGCTATAGCGCCACCATTTGGCCAATCGTCTTGGGCTTCGCATATTCACCGTTTGGCATGGCCCTCTACCAGATTACAGCGTTTCGCGAAAACCGACTGCACCATTCAGTCAGAACAGCTATTTTTGGCGGAAGGAGAAGGAGAAGAAGGAGAAGAAGAAAAATAAACACAAAAACAAATATAGCTGCAAGCAGCGATAAAGCGGACCAAGATAGAAGAAGAACAATGCGCAATAAGAACAATATGCACAAATAAGACTGACGAGCTGAGTTGTCTGTACCCGGGTTTGAAACAACAACCTTGCGGTCCAAGGGCAAGAGCTCGACTGACTGAGCTACACGGAGACAATCAGTTACTCCATTGTTAACAGTGTTAGTTAAAACTTTTAGAAATTAGCAGATCTACATGCTCATAACATGTCCCTGTACAGTACAGTACAGTACGGTACGGTACGGTACGGTACAGTGTGGTACAGTATGGTACAGTACGGTACAGTACAGTACAGTATGGTGCAGTCAGTGGCGGCTCCAGACCAATTTCACTGGGGGAGCTATAAGGGAGCTTGACTAATAATGGAGGTGCTATGTCCCGCATAGCGGGACGATTTTTTTTCGGGTTTAGCCCCCAAAAACACGCCTCTGGGTGGGTTTTTTTGCACGTTTCCTCCCCAAAAAACAGCCTTTGGGGAGCAATTTCACACCAGCAAACAAGCAACTTGCAATAATGCAGTTATTAATGTGCAGGCTACTGTTTTCAAAAGCAAATTGCAATACATTAAGTTCATCATATACACCTATTGCTCTAAGGCTGCAGTCCATTAACCTTCCCTGACTCCGCCAGATCGTGGCAGTATTGGGGGATATTAGCCCATGCCTATCCAACAATCTTGAGCATTATGGATTATCAGTAAACCATGTAACCAACACAAAATCACGCACGCACACACACACACACACACACACACACACACACACACACACACACACACACACACACACACACACACACACACACTTAATGAAATAAATCCACCCTACTAGAGCAGCGGCCTGCAGCCCTGCACACAAATAAAGCTGACTATTGGAATAATGCCACAGTGCCTTCCTGGCCATCATGACACACTTGTCATGATGGAGTGCAGTGCCCAGTCTTCCCTCCCAGTGCCCACTCAAACGGCGTATATGGTAATAAAATAAAACAGTCACTCACCAACTTCACAGAAGAACGATGCGTCTGTTGTTGTGATTGCCGGCAAAGGCATTGATAATCGGGTCTATCTATAGCGCTTTTGTCGTCCTGAATAATAACATCCTCTCCCGGTGTATCGGGCTCTCCCTCTCCGTCATGTTCAGACTGAATTCTCGTCCTCCGCCTCCATATCAAGAACAGGATTCGCATTGCTATCGTGCTGCACGACTCGAGGCTGCCTGACCACAAACTTATCCATTTTGTATCTCGTTATGATCTGTCTCACTGTATGTCTGTCTTGTTCTGTGAATGTGCTGCTGAGCAAAAACAAAACGGCCCGCCAAGTTCCACCAACTAGTACAACTACACCTGGTTGGTTCAAAGCATGTCAGGTGATGCACGCTTACGTAAATAACGTACGTTATGTACGTAATGTACGTTATGTACGTAACGTTACCCGAACGGAGCACTGCGCATATACGAGTATACATTTTTTACTAATCGATGTTAACAGATAGCCGATAGGCCATTGAAAATAATATTATATGACCACCAAATCATTTCAGAGAAAATAATTTTATTCACTGACAGTGGGGGAAAAATGAAGAATTTCTTGGGGGTGCTACAGGGGTGCTATGGGATTTTTGGAGGTGCTATATAGTGCCTGATGGGTCAAATGTAATCTACTTCAAAAGTCATCACAAATCTTGCAGCACACAATGCATACACTGAGTTGTCTTTACCCGGATTTGAACACACAACCTTGTGGTCCAACGGCGAGAGCTCTACCAACTGAGCTATGCAGACACAGACAGTTGACTCATTCTAAACAGTAACATCATTCAGTATAAACTTTAGTGTGTGTGTGTGTGTGTGTGTGTGTGTGTGTGTGTGTGTGCGTGCACGCGCAATTTTCATTGGCTCATAAAAACACTTAGAAAAAATGTGCTACGATTATTTGTCCGTATAGGTCCAAAGTTCACGTGTAGAAGTTTTCGTGCATTTTGAGCAAAGATTCTGGGAGGAGTTACATTTGAACTGTTTTTCATATAATTCAAAATGGTGGGTGATCTAAAGGTCAGAGGTCAAAAGTCAGAACACGAAAGTTGTTCGGCATGAGGAGACACATATGTGTATCAAAGTGTCATTGCCAACGGTCAAACGGTTCATGAGATATGCACGTTCAAAGTTTGCAAGTTTTCATCAATTGAGTGCTATAGCGCCACCATTTGGCCAATCATCATGGGCTTCGCATAGTCACCGTTTGGCATGGTCCTCTATCATGTTGACAAGTTTCACGAAAACCGACTGCACGGTTCAGTCAGAACAGCTATTTTTGGCGGAAGGAGAAGAAGGAGAAGAAGAAAAATAAACACAAAAACAATAAGTGACCAAAGTCACTACGTGACTTCTTGGTCCCTTAATAAGTGACCAAAGTCACTGCGTGACTTCTTGGTCCCTAAAAATCAATTAGAACCATGCACTGGTTTATGGCATCGGACATCGGTTCACACACGGAACACCACATGTTAGCTTCAGGGATGTACCGATGCATCGCGAGACAGCTAGTTATCCATACAATAGCCTTGGTACCCAGGCTTTAATTTTTGTTCACATTCGGCTCACAAATGAAAGCCCGGTTGGAATATCTGGCATACTGTAGGAAGTAGGGCATTAAGCAACTAGTCGACTATTCAACTAGTCGACCTTGTTGGTACTAGTTGACTAGTTGATAAGGGGAAAAAAAGTAGGGTTTTTTTTCCCCCCGATTTTGTAGGCCTCAAGATCAGGTAGAATAGATTATAGTTATAGTCACCAATGTACACCGTTTTTAAATGTACAAATATTTATAATAATTACATAATAGGTAGTTAAACAACTAGTCGACTAGTAAACTAGGCAACTAGTCAACTAGTAAAAATGACTAGAAGTGAATGCCCTAGTAGGAAGCCCACTTCCTTGTATTTCGCTAACCAATAACAGCGCAGAGGCGCGTACGTCGCTTCAAATGTGGTAACATAATAATATTGCGAGGGGAAGTGAGTGGCACTCAATAGAGGAAGAGTGTACAAATGATTTGGTTCCATTGGAACACTCTGAGTTTACAGACCTGTTATGGTCATTCAGGGCTAGGTCTTTATAATTTAATTTTGACAAAATAAAGTTGTTGTGATATTTGGTGTGCTAGAAGCAAATCTGACCTAAGGTTGACGCCAGAGGAAAGGGAAGAGCCACAAACGTTATAATATTGATAAAAAATGTCCACCACAAGCCCAGCATGGCGATGACCCCATGCATGTTATTCACAGCACCTGGTGTTCGCCATCAAAAACCTGATCGCGTACCTGATCCCCGACCTGCCCAAGAACCTGCGGGACCGCATGCGCCGCGAGAAGTACCTGATCCAGGAGATGATGTACGAGGCCGAGCTGGAGAGACTGCAGAAGGAGAAGAAGGAGAAGAACGAGAGGAAGAAGAGAGAGCGGGTCCATCACACCAAGGAGTGGCCCTGAGGCAAACAAAGATGGTGGGTTGGTTGGTTGCCGCCTTGTTTTGTTTTTTATTAATATATTTTTTAGGCTTTTTTTGCCTTTATTGATAGACACAGTAAGTTGACAGGAAAAACAGGGAGAGAGATGGGGGGTGGGGGGGAGACACAACAAAGTTTGTCGGGATCGGGACTCGAACCCACGACACGCTGTCAGGCTGGATTACCAGCATAGCAGAGTAATCTAATAAGAGTGGTGACACGCTTTGATCTCGCCGCAAAGCGGGTGCCTATGGGCGATAGTTCCAAACATTGCTCCTATGGCTGGAACTATTCCATTGAGATAGAATGAGCACTTCCGCATTCCATTGTTACAATGAGAGTCAACGGGAGTGTCATTACTCTCTTTTATACTACTCTGCAGCATAGGTGCCTGGACTGCTAGGCCAGCCCAGGCGCCTTCTTGTTTATCATTGGCATTTTGTGCATACAGTACAGCCATATATTCATAGCTATAGTCTTGCGTAGCCAGACAACCATTCCACAATCTCCGAATGTATATAGAGTCTGGAACTACACCTCCCGAAATCCAAGCAAGGAAGCCAATGAAAAAAAGATACTGCATGGTTCTGTTCAGAATTTATTGTCGTCTCCCATATTTCCAGAAAATAATATAGTGGGCTCGATTAGAACCCGGCTCGATAAGCCTGATCGATAAGGTGCTCGTTATCAATATAATATGAACGAGCTCCATCCCTAGTAGGGATTGGGTGGCAGAGCTATTTAAACAATTTCTTATTTTAAATGTCCACCAATATCTATGGTGCCATTTAAATGGCACCATATATATTAAAAAAATAGATGCCTCATTGGCTGCTGCAGTTCGTTGGAGCCATGTGTGTTGACGGGAGGGCGTAAGAATTTACACTGGTACGCCGGAAGAGTGGACGGCGCACTACGTCACGCTGCCACTCAAGTGACTACTGGCCAATCACAGCGCATCTTTTCCGGGACTTATCAGACCCGAACATGCGCTCTGTGACGCAAGCTCATGCTTTCCGCGGGGCTTCGCAAGGAATCTCGGGAATTTTTTGCCCTCCCATGAGCACATACACTCCAGAGCCGAAAGGGGCGTCTACCTTTATATGTCTATGGTTGGCACAAACAACGTCTTGTAACCCTTCTTTATTGTCTGCAGAACAGGGTCGACCCACCCTCCACCCAACTAAAAACTAAAGGTGACTAAAGTTTGGCCGTAGCGGCCAAACTTTGGAATGCTCTTCCACTAGCGCTGAGATTTGCATTTAAAAAATGTCAAAACATTTCTTTTTTAAACAAGCATTTGTGGATGGTTTATATCCTAAGTTACCTTTTGTTTTTTGATGTATTTATGATGCTCGTATTGTCGTCTTGTTTGAGCTGAATTGTACAGCACATGTTTTATCTGCATTGTTTGCTTGTTTGTTCTGTATTTTATTGTATGTAAAGCACTTTGTGAGTCCTCTCTGTGAAAGGTGCTACATGAATAAAATGTACGTACTTACTTGCTAATGGCACTCTAAAGGTTCATACTCCAGTTTTAGGTGATAAGGTGACCATTGTAAAGTACGACATGACATCACGCTGCATTGATAAGCGAGTCTCACCGCTCAGCCCAACACATCTCTCTGTTTTCACTAACCACTGTTTCGGTATGAATAGGCCTTAAAGGAGAATTCCATGCTAGAAGGCTTTCTTACCTTTATTTGTAGTTGTTACATCCCCACCAAAGAGGTCCAGGTGTTATTTTGTGCAAAAGCGCATTATTGGCTATTTCCCCTACCATAAGCCCTCAATGAATTGAATTGAATGGGGCATTGGGATGTTGTGCTAATTCGCGGCACACTTTACTACTTATTTTGATGGAAATAAGCGAATTAGCGCAAAAATCCAACCCCCATTGAGGGCTTATATTAGGGGAAATAGCCAATAATGCACTTTTGCACAAAATAACACCTGGACCTCTTTGGTGGGGACGTAACAACAAGCCTTCTAGCATGGAATTCTCCTTTAAGCATCCTGCCTGATGGTAAGAGGTCAAATTCAGGGCGAAGAGGGTGGGTAGAGTCATTGTAAATCTGAAATCTTGCCTTTTTGCTTATGGAGCGGTTGTATAATTATGTCCTGAAGTTGCTATTGTTAGCAATACCATGCAGGGCAGCAGGAGGTAGAGGATTCTTTGTCTCAGTGTGCCCTTGAGCAAGACACTGAACCCCTAGTATGCATTAGTCTTGCGTGGCCAGACGGTTGCCTCTAGAATTTTCAAATGTTTCCGGTCGTACAGACACGGAAGCTCTGATCATGAGCAAGCGATAAAGCCTCCTCCCCACTGCTGTATCGTCTTTACAGTCGTGCAAATTTATTCTAATATATAAATCAAATCATCTAAGCATGTACAGCTTACTGACATTGCTGTAGGCCTAATCAAGTCTAAAGGAAATCAAAGCTTGAACCAGCTTTTCAGAATCTGTGTGACTGTGCACGTTGCAGATATCATACAGGTGTGCATTCTGTGTCGTTGCTTTACAGAGGCGTCACTTGTCGGGTCGGCCCACGTACGACGACACTCGGCGGGGCAGAAGGAAAGGAAAAAGAGCCAGGTCCTTGCATGACTGTTGGACCTCCATAACTTTCTCTTTGTTTTTTCTGTGCTGTGGACCAACAGCACCACCAAGAGGACAGTTGGGAGAACTTCATCCAGCATGCATCTGTCTGTCTTCTGCCAGGCTTCTTTTTTTTTTTTTTTTTTTTTTACAGTGAACTGTAACTATCCTGCAATCTGGATATAAAACATGAACATTCAGCAAAGAGTCATTTTGCTATTTTCTTTTTTTTTTTAATTATTTCATGCGCAGGATTGTTCCTTTCAACGGTAAAAATTCCTTCGGATCTTGAATGTAGATGTCAGACGATGACGACCAGAAAAATGAGAACTTTTACAGGCTTGTTGTTATTAAAAAAAAGAGAGGAATCTCTTTCTGTGCTTACTGAATGACAAACCCTGTTTACACTTCTTTGTTTCTTCAAAGGAAAACCTCCATGCAACAACGGCGTAATATTTGCTTTATTGTAAATACAGAGATATTTAAGCGAATGACAAATAGGCCACACGCTCTGCTATATTAGTGTCGCGCAATAAATGAATAAAACTTATTTAGAGTTATGCTCCATCAAACCTGTGGCCCGAGGTCATAGTTTGGTCAAATTGAAATTGCTTTCCATAAAAAAAAAAATAGATTGATAATTGCGTAATAAATATTATTTATTGCAAATAAAGGTGATTATTTCACTGTCTGTTTTTTGTTTTTGTTTGTTTGTTTTTTTACTTTTTTCTTCATATAAGAGAGTGTATAGACAGGTAACTAAAAAGCAGAGATAAGAGAAATACAATGATATAAGATGGGAGCACGATACAGACTCAGACTCGTGCAACACATAATTATACTGATCTATTGAATCAATTGATCAGTGGAAAAAAGGACATTTGAATAGTGATGGATATGGATCACTTCCCCCCCCCCCCCCCCCCCCCCCCCCACCTTAGAGTATATATGAATAGAGACGGCACCCGGAGGAAACCCTGAGGCGCAATGGACATAGTGGCCGAATTTTATATTGCAGCGTGGGCCAAACACATGAACGCGCTGGTCCGTTGACTATCATTGCGCACGTTCATGATGACACGTGAACGCGGTTTCAGTACAATGGCAGCGCGTTCATGTCTTTGGCCCAATCAATCCCAGAATGCACTCTGTTCCTACCCGGAAGGAGGAGTGAAATCGCCTCATGCGCTTTTGAGCAACTTAATGCAAGTGGATGGGAGGAGAACTCGGGTGACGTCTCTATTCATATATACTCTAAGGCCCCCCCTCATCTAGACTGAGTGGCAAAACATTGAGCAGCAGCATGGAGCGTTGGGAGTTAGGACCGTTGAGTGATTTCCAACGAGTGCTTCCAGTCTGTTTCTAAATACATACGTCTCCTGCACGTAATGCAGGAGACGCTATTATTGAAAACGAGCGCTTCCAAACTCTGACGCTTAAAATAAAAATAAAAATAATCACCAGCATGCAATGTAGTAACAGAAAGTAACTCATAACATGTCTATGGTGGATTTTTAGGAAACTTTGCAGATAGAAAGAGGATAATTCAAGCTTTCCGTACAGCTGCAATGTTGTGCGAGTTTAACGTTGTTTTAATACAATCAGACTTTTCTGTTTGGATGTATGTGCTGTCAAGGCCAGAACGTAATTGTTTGCCACTCAGTAGGCGTTCCCGCATAACTTCCTTTTACGATGATGTCATGTGCATAGCCTCTGTACGATTACAAATTATAGGCTGGTTTAAATCAGAAGAAATTTGTAAGAAAATCTGAATTAAAGAAGACCTTCTTTCATTTAAAAGAGCTGAGAGTTGTAGCAGACCCTGGTAGTCAGGGGATATTAATCAAATCTGGGAATACATTTCTTACAAAAAATTCCCCTAGGGTGGTTGAATATAAACCAATGTGGGATATGTTAGTAGACACCTTTACAAACACATTGGTGAAGAGAATTCTTGGTAAGAAATGTATTCCCAGATTTGACATTATACTGATAATATTCCCTGACTATGGGAGTTGGTTCCAGTATTATGTGGTGTATATTAAAAAACTGCTGCTTCTCCACATTTACTTCTGACTCTGGGCCAGGGACGTGGTGGGCCCATAATTCAGCCTGGGAAGTGAAGTTGCGGAGGCCCTCTAGGCGAAGGCCGCGTGCCGACGAAACGAAACACCGACGAATCAAGGGCGTGCGAGCGCATTTTAGGTCACTTTAGGTCCTACAGTGACCTAAGAGAGCGGCTGCTGTGCACAACATTATTATGTCACAAAGCAACATGATTATATAGGCTGTTACCTTGTTAAAAGATAATTGTGTATCTTCGAAATTAAATATATGATTTTTATTTTTATTTTATTTTTTAATAATAAAAAAAGAAAACGGCTGGCCCAGACCGGCCTGGACTGGACCGGCCGTTCGGGAGTTGTCCCGAATTTCCCAATGGCCAGCACGTCTCTGCTCTGGGCTCAGAAGAGAGTGCTGTCCTGTCCCTGATGTCAAAGAAGTCTGGATGACTCAAGATGTGCAGTAACACAAGATCAGAGATCTATTTAGGCCCTAAACCAACAGTCACACGGTTAATGTACAATGGTGGAAAAATGTTTTTTCATGTTTTTATTTATTTTTTATTTTTTTACATACGTAAAAGTATCAATACTGCCATGCAGAAATACTCTCTTGCAGGTAAACTTATAGTTGAAGAAAATATTGGGGTCTTCATCTATTGATCTTCGGCAGTCTGCCAACGGGTGAGTACACATTCCAGTGCTGTCAGTAAGGTACGTGCCTTGTGTACACTTGAGCTTCTTCATTTTGTGTTTTAAAATTCCTGCTTTAAAACTTAACGTATACATGTAACTGTGACGACAAATGTCGTCTTAGACCTGTGTTGTTGTGTTAATAATCCCTTTGATTTGAGTGGAGGTAAATACCATCAGGTTGCCGCCTTCAGACTGAGACCTCTGAATGTGGCTCAAGTCACATTGTAAAAATCTGATTCCATGTGATGTGTTTGTGTGTTTAGACTAATTTAATTTAAACAATGGGGCCTAGGAGGCCCCATTGACACTGGCAGCCAAATCCAGCCTGAATCAGATCTGAGCCACATCCAGATTGGAATCTGATTTGTTTAAATGAGTCATGTGACCATTTAAACCAATCAGATTTCAATCTTGATGTGGCACAGATCTGATTCATAGGCTGGATTTGGCTGCCAGTGTAAATGGGGCCTCCTAGAGTCACTTTTCACCTGACGCAGTGTGATGATGTCATAATGTCCCGCCCAGCCTCGTTAATCTCGCAGCTGATCCATTGCAAACAACTTGAGACAAACATGCACTCGGCGAGCTTGGTGAGTTCACGTTCACGTGTTGTGCAGATCGTCATGAGCTTTTGTTAGCTAGGTTTGTACTTTGTAGTACAGAGTCAGGCTAATTGTTTTCCACTCTTTCCAACCAATGTGATACTAATTAAAGGGGCATTCCACTCATTTTCAACATTTTACTATGTCATTAATATACCTTAGAGCTGTTGTGTGGAAATAATAAAAAAGCCCCCCCATTCTGTGTTTCCTAGAACTGTAATTATGGAAAAAAAATCATTAACATGGTGAAACACATCTTGATGATGTCATCAAGATGTGTTTCACCATGTTAATGATTTTTTTCAGACCTCTAGTTCTAGGAAACACAGAATGGAGGGACTTTGTTATTATTTCCACACAACAGTTCTAAGGTATATTAATGACATAGTAAAATGTTGAAAATGAGTGGAATGCCCCTTTAAGTAAAGTGGCTCCTGACTTTAGATTTCCCTGATCCTAACCCCTTTAGGACTGACCAGATTCTACAAATGTCTTCTAAATCACGACAGTTTTCTGAAAACCACATGTTTCTATGTCAGTCATTTTCATGTCAAGGACCCCAAAAATACTATGTAATTGGCCGCCGACCCCCATCTGAAAATATGTTGTTCCAGGGACCCCCCCAGAAGCAAACATTTGAGTTAAAAGCGTTCGCTCTGAAAGAATATTTATTCAAAGATTTGCGCCACATTTTCACGGTTTTTCAAAAATAGCAGACCTACAAGCTTGTAGCGCGGCACTATGTAGATGTGTAGATATGTAGATGTTGCCATAGGTGCGCATCGCTGTTTGATGACATGGCGTAGAGTGGTCCTAATGGGCAAAAGAGGTGGCTCAAAATGTGCCTGATAGAGACCTGCGGATGGCGGATTTAGCCGCGGTTAACCGCAGTTTAGGATGGATTTGGGTCATTCAAATACATTATAAATTAATATTGGATAAACCACGGGTGAAAGAATGCGGGAAATATGGCATCTATCTATAGGCTTATTATAGCTTTTAAAACGCACAAAATCTCGGCAAAATCTCGCAAACACCCGCAATCCGCGGGTGGTTGCGGATTTATAAATTGGAATAATGAATGAATGCGGTCGGATAGCGGGCGGATTATAAATATGCACACGCGGATTCGGGTGACAAAAAAGCTTATCCGCCTGAATAAGTCCATCACTGGAAGTAAACTATGGCCTGCAAAGCATCATTTAAACTGTGACCAATTAGTTTTATGGTGCCGTGTCATCCATAGTGTATATAAAAGGATAGTGACTGAACTGGCGCGGAGCTCCGCCCCCCCAGCTATTCATGTCAGTGGAAGTTGCTCAGTGGCGTTTTGAAGCACCCGGAAGACTGCCGGAAGTACTGTCTCAGAACGTCTACTTCCGCATTTGACCACCAAATTTTGGTGGTCAAATGCGGAAGTGCAACCGAGCGCTCAATGTTAAAGCCCAGCTGCACGGGGTTTCCCGGTCATGAATCCACAGGTCTGCCTGTAGTCCCTCCTCCTACCACTACGGCCCAGAGCTTCAACGTTGAATAGCCTCACTGGCCCCTTGGTGTCATCAGGTCCACAGGTCAAAGTGTTTAACCTCAACAATCAATCAACTTTATTGTCACACAACACAATTACGGGTAACGGTGAGGTGAAACTTGTTTATGCAGGCTTTCACGTTTGCAGATCAAGGAGCAAAAGGAAAAACAATTATCAGGAAAGAATATAGAAAACAAAATGGCTGAAAAAGAAACATTCAAACAGGAAGGTAGGAGCGCACACCAGTAGTGGGGAGGTGCTGACCGCAGGAGATAACTATGACTGAGAAAGGAGAGAGGCCGCACAGCTCGTAGTCACGATGCCATCAAAATCTTTATTTTTCCAACGTTTCGGCAACAAGTTGCCTTCTTCAGGGAATGAAAAAGAAACATTGAAATCAGTATCTTCATCAGTCATCAAAGAGGTCCTAAATCACATTGACTAGCACAGCTGCGTTCCTGGAGTAAATTATTAAATCTGGCCTCCTTTATGTTCTGTTCCTCCACTATAAATATAATACATAAATCAGTTTTGTTATTTTTCATGTCAAGGACGGCCCGGGCTGTACTAGCAAAAATATTGCTGTGTCCCGTAAGAGAAGAGTTGTGTTCACAATATTCAAAATTATTTTCCGTTATGATGCGACTGATCAGATCATGACTTCTGTGTTATTTGGCTTTCAAAGTGTGGGACTAGCAGGAGGAAGTGCAAGAAGCTTATCTGATCTAAGGTTCACCCTAGGGCCTCACTCAGACCTTTACTGCATTGCTGTATGCTTGTTGGATGAATGTTGTGTAGTGTCATGGCCGCCCCAATGCATTTCCAATGGAAGTCACATGGTTTGTAGTCCACATTTTGGACTACAAGCTGTTGTATGGCTTTCGGCTGTGTTTCGACTGCGCCCCTCCCCCTCATACAACACAGATGTTGTGTCAAACCATGTGACTCCCATTGGAAATGCATTGGGGCGTCCATGACACTACACAACATTCATCCAACAAGCATACAGCAATGCAGTAAAGGTCTGAGTGAGGCCTAGAGGAAAGAAAGGGTCACACACATCAATAGGGTTCATTCATCCTCCCATGGGGGAGCACAGCACATGCCAGGGGAATCCAGACAGTGGTGTGGCGGCAGTGGCTCAGAACCGTGGGGTTCCTAGTTCGATCCTGGGCTCCCCCAGAGTCAGTGTCTGAGGGCAGATTCACACTATGGACCCGGGCATAGGCGCCGGAGAGCGGGTAATTTGGGTCTGAATGTCCCCACACTATTGGGGAATGACTGGTCTGTTTATTTATTTTACCGACCGGCGCTGGTGGTCTCTCTAGCACTGTTCACATTTTGTTTGCGCAATCGTTGTTGCCTCTAGTCTCAATCTCGAATATTGTCCCCCCCCTACTTTTTATGTCCCGACGGCACCACTGCTCCACTTGGCAGATGTTGTGGTACTCGGAAGTGTACTCGGGTGCGGAAGAATCGAGGCCAATGTGAATCATGGCCAGTGGGGACCAGGCAATCATATTCGGGAACAGTTTAAATCAAACGGACTCGGTGTGAATCTGCCCAAAGTGTCCTTGAGCAAGACTCCGAAGCCCTATTTTGCTCCTGATGTGCAGGTTGGTGCCTTGCATGGTTTCCTCCGCCATCGGTGTACGATGAATGTGTGTGAATGGGTGAATGTAATGCACAATGGCACCAAATAAGGTCCATCCAGACAGACAAACTGACATTGCCACCCTTACGCATACGCACCTACCGGTAGCAGGGCAAAAAAGAGATGAAGCACTCCACAATTAGTGGTGTAGAATTGCAATAAAATAACCTTTTTCTAATGTAGACCTAAAATTCTGGAAGATTAATAAAACTGATGAGGGTTTCACAGGAGAGGAATCCACACAACACATTCAGGGTGAGGTGAGAACAAGTAATCTGTGTGCTGTAGAAATGATGAACCCTTTGGCCTTTTAGGTACTACTACGCTTGGCTGACGGATGTTATTCTCAAGAACGCCAATTTCCTCAATAAAGGTTATCTTAAACTTGTAGAAGTAAAAACCTGATTATGTAAATAATAAGGTGCGTGCGTGCCTGCGTGCGTGCGTGCGTGCGTGCGTGCAATCCTGTTTAAGACTTATTTTGTTTATGTTATGTTATTCAGCCACTGACATGAATAAGGCGCAATCTGAAAGAGTGCCTGTCGTATAAAGGGTATGCACAAAAGTGAGTGGCAAAGTGACTTTAACGTTGTTTAATGCAATCAGACAGGACTTTTCTGTTTGGATGTATGCGCTGTCAAGGCCAGAAAGTATCGCTTTTTGCCACCTGATGGCGGTTTTGACAGTTTTCAAGTTGCAAAAGATGCTGTTGAGAGATTTTGGGCCCAGTTGGTTACACAATAATGTGCCCTCCTTCATGTAGGATTGTAGGCTATAGTTCTCTCTCTCTCTCTCTCTTTCTCTCTCTCTCTCTCTCTCTCTCTCTCTCAATTCAATTCAAAGGGCTTTATTGGCATGAGAAAACATACATTTACATTGCAAAAGCACAATACAACAATACAATCAAAACAAAAATGATGTACATTTGAGAGTCTCTCTCTCTCTCTCTCTCTCTCGGCTTAATAGACTGACCATTCTTTATTCTTCTTTTTAGCTGTATTTGCATTTGACACGTGTTTTGTTCTTACCTGCCTATAGGGATCGAGGGACCACGGTTGTGTGAACAGATAGGTTGCATTGTATCCATTGGAAGCCATATGTACACTATTATGTACATATGTAGGCTACTGTAAGCAATACCCTCTTTCAGAACTAATATTGTACAAGATGGAAGCGTTGTCTTAAAATGATGACCCATGCAATGTCTCGTTTTTCCACCAAGGGGCGCCAGTGTTCTTTTCTTTTCGTTTTCTCACACAGCAGCAGTACTAGAATTGATTGATTGAAATATTTATTAACAGTTTGCAGAATTACAGTACATTTCAAGCACAAACTCAATACAAAGACTGTTAACTGTGAGTGGACGACCCAATTAAGCATTACACTTGTTTACAAGAGGGTCCACCATGTTCAATTCATCAAAACATTTAGAGACGTACAAATAGACACTTCTATAGTCAAAGAACAGAACAGGAATTCATCATAGAGGTAAAAAGGGAAAAGAGACATATACAGTGAGGGGGGAAAAAAGGGGGGGGGGGGGGGGGGGGCGGGGGGATTCATATTTTTATGGGGGCCAGTTTCGAATTGCAGCCGTCCGTAGGTGCCCTTTGAGAGCGGTTTTGAAGGAGTCAAGGGATTTGCATGTCTTAATGACTTGGTAGGGCGTTCCACATTTTGGTGGCATAGGAGTGAATCCCGCATGAACAGACATTATACAGTCATGACTCATGGCAGTATATAGGCCTATACTTCTCAAAGACTGCATTTATTCCGTTTCGGTCTCTGCCTTAATAGGCCTAAATATGTATAGCCCTAGAAGTCACTGGGGATATACCCAGGCAGTCAGTGACAGCTAGGCTAGCAGAGAAGGCGATGGTCTCAAAAGACAGTTCCTCCAAAGGGAAAGCTTTTGCGTTGTTAATGCCACACTGTTTCCAGGCTTAAATCCTCTTAGCAGACCTTGTATTGAACTGTACTCTCCTGTGCTTTTTTCTGCAAACTGTTAAAGTATGCAATCAATGAATCAATCAATCAGTCGATTACTTGCCGTTTCTCTGATGTTTGTTTTGATCGCTGTGAACATGTTTTGGGTTTACTGTGTATTACACTGTATGAATATACACTGTGTTTTCCCAATATTTAGTCACTCTGTGTTGCCTTGCTTCCTTTTTTGATTATAGGCCCTATGCGCTTCTTTTTTATTGAGGGGCGCTATATACAGGTTTAATGTTTGTTTTTAGTTCAATGTTTGTTTTAAAAATGCCATTGACAATGAAGAGAAATTAATGTTTGTTTTGACGCCGTTTGTTTTACATCATCATTACATCACCTAAGATGTAAGATGATAAGAGTGCCCCTCACTTCACACGGGTGTGATTTTTTTGTCTTTAGAAACTTTTCAGGCCTAAATGGGTATTTCAAATAACGTATAATATATTTACATATTTAAAAATGTATGAGAAACGTGGTGGGGAGGCGTGGACTATTGAATAACTATAAGCAAAATCAAATCAAATCAAATCAAATTTATTTATATAGCACATTTAAAAACAACTCATTGTACCAAAGTGCTTCACAAGGCAGAATATAGTGGAATACAATACAATACAGTACAATTCAGTGCAGAAGACGTCAATAGTAAAAAAAAAACAGGCAAATAGGACAAAGTAATCTAAAAAGGAAAGGTGCAAGATCATGTCGGTGGTGCAAAGGCTTGTGAATATAAAAATGTTTTAAGTTGTGATTTAAAAGACTCAACGGAGGGCGCAGACCTAACGGCGAGGGGAATGTTGTTCCACAGTGTGGGGGCTGCGACAGCAAAGGCGCGGTCGCCCCTGAGCCTCTTTTTGGTGTGCGGAACCCCTAAGAGACCCCTGTCAGCTGACCTGAGGGTCCTGGTAGAGGGGGGGTAGGATAGGAGGTCGGTGATGTAGGAGGGGGCCAGCCCATTAAGGGCTTTGTATACAAACAGGAGGGTTTTGAACTGGATTCTGAACCGGACCGGCAGCCAGTGGAGAGAGGCCAGGACAGGGGTGATGTGATCTCTCTTCCTGGTGCTGGTCAGGAGATGGAGCATCTCAATGCCAGTCTTTTGCATATCATGCAGTAGGTATTGAATATTAGATACACCTGCTCCACCACAATCCCAATTATCCCATCAATTTTAATTGCAATTACAGTATGTGTATGTGACATCCTGAAAATTGGGCACTTGAGTTGAGAATTTGTGTGGGACTTTTATTTATGTATTTAAAAAAATAATAATAATTTAGAACTGGACAAAATAATGTATGGGGGCTGGGTAGGCCTATACTGCTTGATATAGTGGGCACTATCACATTTTTGTATACATACATTTGGGGGAAGAAAAAACTGAAATCAATCATGCATCACAAAATGTTTATCCACAGTCAAGTTGATTGATGATGATTTAATTATTTTACATGCCAAATGGTGTACTGTAGATTAGACTAGGCTAGCAGTGACGTACCAGAACCACTTAGTGTCATGTCCCTCAGTATGGATTTGACATTGGAATTCTGACCACAAGCTCTCCATTTTGATTATTAAAAGCAGATGCAGAGACACTTTGTTCTCCCTATAAGAGGATTAGGTTTTACACATGCTTGGCGTATCAGATGTGTCGGCGGATGACATTTTCTGATATCCCGCATTTTGACAGCTCGGCTCTCAGTCCCATGGGAACAGGTTTTGTGGCATGTGTAGCTGATCTTACATCATGATGGGGATGGGACGGCCACATCACGTACGTGCTAAAACACCAGTGGTCTGGGGACCACCAGTGGTCCTTGAGGGGGTTCCAGGTGGTTCCCAGCTAAATGATGGAGAGTTGGTAAACCAAATGGACCCTTATTAGATCTCTAACTCTTGAGAGCGAAAAATGAAACCAAATGACCATTCTACGCTCGCAAGTGTTTCATTTATTGTTAAGCATCTTTGTTTTAATTTACAAGAAGTCTACACAATTAGAGCATGTAGAAGAATTGTTGATGGCCTGTTATCTCTCCTATAGTCCTATGGTACCACATACTACAGCATACATGGAATTGTGGACAAACACGTACGAGAATGCGACCGAGAGGCTAAATCTCATCAGATGGTGGTCCGTGGCTCAAATGCCGAATAAATAATGGACCTTGATATGAAAAAATGTTGGAAACGGCTAAATCATGGACAGAATGTGGAATTGGTTTTGAGTAGGATGCCCCCCCCCCCCCCCCCCCCTGTGACCTTATATACACAGACATAGCGTCTCCTTTAAATGTCAAGGCTCCCCCAGCATAGTGCAGATTTCTGGCCCCAGGTTTCAGATAAAGGATTGTCCTCGTTGTACAATGCCAAGCATATCGTTGGCACACGGGGAGATTATCCCCTCATGCCACGTCCTCACTTCTCCCCTGCAGAACACAATCCTGCAGTTGTGTAAAACCAGGGGTTTTCCACCTTTTTATACAAGGTAGGGGAGAACGGGGTAAGATGAGCCAGCGGGTAAGTTGAACCACCCCCTTTATCTAGAAAACTAGAAAACTGTGTTGCCATGTGACCTTAAATCTAGCAAGCATCCATCATTTACACCTGGCTGTGAAGTTGGGAAGCACATGGGGAAAGTAGAAAACATTATTTTACACAAAACAGTTTTTTAACAGTAAAATTTAAAGCAAAATGTAAAATTTAAAGCAAAATGTACCTAGGTCTAAAATGTAATGTCATACACGTTGATGATTTGCCAATGGATAGAACCATGTGAATCATTTAGCAAATAAATTGTCTGAAGTAGCTTATTCTAGTCATTGTTTCCTAAAAGTGGCTATGGGTAAGATGAGCCAATGTCCGGGGGTAAATTGAGTCAATGGGAATCACTATTCATATTTTTTTTATTAAGTCTTTGCTACTCAAATTATACTGAATGACCTTTAATTTGCATGTACATACTCATTTAAGGGAAGTTTACAATATAGTATTAACAATATTGCAAATATAAGGTTCTGAATAACACATTTTATTTAATTGTCTTAAAGGACCACTTCACCACTTTTCAACATCTCTTCATATAATTGGTCCTCACTAATGTTCATGATAAAACACCACCATTTTTTCCTACTCAGTCTGTGTCTCATAGGAGGGCTTTGGGCAGTTCGGACACCCGTCCACCAGTGACATCATCATTAGGCAGATTTTCTTTTAAACAAGATTTGTTTTAAAATATATTTAGATTTTTATTATCGTGAGAACGATGGCTTCAACTTTTGCATTGCAACTTTTCAGGAAAAGAAAGCCTGCCGTTTCTATTAGCTTGGATTCACCATCGATGATGTCACTGGTGGACGGGTTTCTGAACTGCCCACAGAGAGACACAGACTGAGTAGGAAAAAATTGTGGTATTTTATCATGAACATTAGTTAGGACCAATTATAGGAAGAGAAGTTGAAAAGTGGTGAAGTGGTCCTTTAATATTGTTTAAATAATAAACAAATAAATAAATAAGACTATTTGCAAAAGGGAAAACTGTTATTATATTATTATCGATAAGTGAATACATTATCTGTTCAACTTTAAGCTTTTAACATTAAAATATCATGTGGTTCAACTTACCCCTGGACTTGGATCAACTTACCCCTTACCTTGAGCCCAACAACAACAGAAACCTGATTCGGTGCTGCCTTTCTGAACCCTTTGGCCCCTTCTGACCCCAGGCGGGTCACGGTAGCGTAGTCTTCAATGCCTCAATGCTATGAGCTTGTATATCGGCTATCTTTGTGTGTCAATACTATGAGCTTATAGATTGGCTATCTTTGTGTGTGTGTGTATAACACTGTGAGCTTGTAGATCGGCTATCTTTGTGTGTAACAATGTAAGCTTGTAGCTCGGCTATCTTTGTGTCAATGCTATGAGCTTGTAGATCGGCTATCTTTGTGTGTCAATGCTATGAGCTTGTAGATCCGCTATCTTTGTGTGTCAATGCTATGAGCTTGTAGATCCGCTATCTTTGTGTGTCAATGCTATGAGCTTGTAGATCCGCTATCTTTGTGTGTCAATGCTATGAGCTTGTAGATCGGCTATTTTTGTGTGTCAATGCTATATGAGCTTGTAGATCGGATATCTTTGTGTGTCAATGCTATAGAGCACCGACGTCTGACGTCAATATCAGTAGAGGGCGCAAATCCACGGGTTCATGTACTTTTTAATTGTAATCCCCATAGGGGGATTTTAGATCGCCTCATATAAGAACTATGTTTGAAAAAGAAACGTGTCATCCCGGCCGTTACACTCATATGGATATGAAGAATCAACTGGCTGACTGAGAAAACGCTATTGTTACTGCTACTGAATTAGTTACATTTTCACTAGAAACAGAGTGAGTGACTGACTGTTGCAAACGACACAGAGACACCTCCCTGACAATAACGCAGAGACAGCTTATTTATTTTTGGACCACAATTCTTTTTTAAGATGACCCCATGTTATTCTCCATAGAGAAATTACTTCCGTAAACCAGGGGATGAGCGAGGGACGTCAGGACTTCGGCGCTCTATATGAGCTTGTAGATCGGCTATCTTTGGGTGTCAATGCTATATGAGCTGGTAGATCGGCTATCTTTGTTTGTAACACTGAGCTTGTTTGTAACACTGAGTGTGTCGTTGAGTGCCATGCACTCACTTCCCACACTGCAGTGTTCTTGTTTTTCCTTTTTTCAATGTTTTAATTACCCCATGATTTTGCA
The DNA here is from genome assembly GCF_951216825.1 of Electrona antarctica. NCBI lineage: Eukaryota > Metazoa > Chordata > Actinopteri > Myctophiformes > Myctophidae > Electrona > Electrona antarctica. The sequence continues at coordinate 29,865,972 of NC_136804.1, read as the reverse complement.
ACCCATTATTTTCAACCAGTGTCAATTATCTAATGTAATCCTGGGCGCTATACACTCCCTCTGGCAACCTGGGGAGAGCAACAGACTGACCTCATGCTTCCTTCTATCAGGTGCTCCGGCTGGCCAGGGGGAGGCACTTTAGAGACCAGGATTACTGCATGTTTCTTGTGAGGGTACCTACCCTAGGGGACACGGGGAGAACGCCCAGAACACTGCAGTGTTCTGAAGCCTTCATGCTTACTGAACACCGAAATGACACCCCCCACCCTGCCCCCCCCACCCCCCATACCACCTGAGAAGCAGTTCCCATTCCGCCTTAACAGGCAGTATGACAGCTTTGCCCTTAAAAATACATCTGTCTGAGTCTTTCCAGCAGACGCTATCGAGGTCAGCTCGACATGAGGACGGGACCAGAGCACATTCATGTGCTCTCGACACGTCACGGCCTCGTTATCTGTACGCCATGAGTGGCTGTGTTTGGCAGCGACATGTGTACTCTGTATGTCACTTAAGTACTGTACTCAAGTAAAATGTTGAGGCATTTGTACTTACGTGCGTATTTCCAATTTCTAATACCACGGTTTTACTTCTACTTCACTACATGTCGGATCTAAATATTGTACTTTTACTTTTTCCAGGATGAAATGATGAGGGGCAGACTATGGGTTTTATTATGGGTAAGTCTCCCATTGGCTTAGACCTTAGGGGCAGCCTAGAGGCAGCCAATCAGGAACAAGTGTCCACTACAGTCGTCTTTACGATCTACAAGCTCACGATGCGTCACGATGCGATCATGAGCTTGTGGATCTGCTATTTTCAAAGGAGTTTTTAAAACATCTGATAACTTGAAAGGGGACATTCTGCATCATAATGAGTGCTTTTACTTTTACTCAAGCAAATTTTGAATTCCAGACTGTTTCTTGTAATGGAGCATTTCTATTGCAGTAGGCCTAATGATACTTTTTCTCAAATGTGAGTACTTTTTCCACCACTGATCTCGGATCCATCGTTCAGGACTCAGGAGTGACGTCGTCAAAACGTTATGCTTTTATGGGGTTCGCTAAATGTGATAGCAAGATAAAGATATCATTTCCATTTTCCTAGCGGTGTGACAAGAGCCCTTCCTATGTGGAGAAGAAGCTGATAGCATCCTGATATCTGCTGTTATTTGCAATTGGTTACAGTAGGTGGGAACATACTCTGAACTTTTTCTGCACTGTCTTTCTTTTAATATTTCTGTCATTCACTCTGTCTGTTTTTAACCCTGGACGGCTGGACCAATCTGTCCACACTACCAGACTGTCCTTTTTGATCTGAAACAAAGAGCAGGCAGGCTATACAATCACCTTTGGCTCATCATAACAGCCCCGGTGTTTGCGTATCCCCGCCTTAGTAACAGCTCTTGGCAGTAGCACTGCTTATATCTGCCTCAGTTCAAATCACATTCTGACTAGCGGTGTGACAGGAGCCCTTCCTCTGTGGAGAAGCAGCTGATAGCATCATGATATCTGCTGTTATTTGCAATTGGTTACAGTAGGTGGGAACATACTCTGTCTTTCTTCTAATAACATCTACATCTGTTTATCGTTCACTTTTTCGGTCTGTCTTTCTCTTTAAAACTTCTCTGAGCTTTCTTAGTTCCTTTCCTTCCTCCCGTCTGTCTACCCTGTGCCCCCACACTAGACTCTGGCTCACGGCTGGTTAAATCTCGATCCTTATCGAACACAGGGAACGCAGGGAAGCTGGAAGTACCCTCACTAAAAACGCCGGGGCAACGCTCCACACGTCCCAAACTCTTCTCCCTTCTGCCTGGCTCCAGAACTGTGGAATGCACTTCCCGTTGCAGTCAGAACTGCAGCATCACTCCCAATCTTCCGCCGTAGTCTGAAAACCCACCTTTTCAGACTCCATCATGGCCCGTAGCACTTACCCTACCCCCTTAGATAGCACTTTTTGTAGACTTAGATAGCATTTGATACAGACTTATAGCATGTTATGTAGACAGCACTAGAATTGCATTGTATGTAGTCATAGCACTTCATAGTACATATGTATAGCATAGTATAGTATATATGTATAGTTTCATTATATAGATATTCCACTGTTACGTTCTTAGCTTACACATGTTTCATGATAAATACTTTTTATGTATGTGATGTATAGCCATGCTTTTTGTTCTTGCTTAATGTAAATCGCTCTGGATTAAGAGCGTCTGCTAAATGCCTAAATTGTAAATTGTAATTATATTTTTGAGGGGCGCTAGCCCCTCCTATATTCAGCTATTAGTGTTGATTACACAAACATAAAATTCCCATTGACAATGAATGGAGAATTTACGTCATATGTGTCTGAGCAAATCGGTATTTTTGTCCTACACAAAGATTAATTCCCATTGACAATGAATGGAGAATTTACATCACATGTGGACGAGTAAATCGCTATGACGATGGTGATTTTTTTTATGAATTAACAGTGCCTGTGATTGGTTTCCCATTCTGTGAAGATTCGCCAACATAATCAAAATTATATAATACAAATAATAATAATGAAAATGAAAAAAGAGAGAACAACAGGAGCATGCACTGAGTGGACATCTGATCCAGAATGTGCTCACAGCATTGTTCGTGTTTCACTAGAACAACCCACACACATCCATTACACTCCCACGGCTTTTGAATTATGATAGCCATGCAGTTAATAACTAAATGTATACTGGCCTGCCATGTATGGGCCTTTAGGGAGCTGAAATACCTAGAGGAGGCATCCTAGTGCGTCCGTGTCCCACTTTTATGATCTACTCATTCTACTGTAATTGCAACAATAAACATCGTGAGAATAGTGGGGTGTTTTTTGTCACAAGTTTATTGGTTTTATCTCAATCAACTGGTGAAGTCATTAGTTCAGCGCGTAGTCCGCGTACCAATGCACTTCAAATCGAGCCTCTTCTTAACCCATTAACTCTTTGAGCGTTTCAAGGATTTCTATATAGTAGGTAGACTTCTCTATGGCATAATCACGTTTTTGAATGATTTATTGAAAATTCTCTGTTGTGAATGTGTGACAACGAAAGACCTTCAGAGAAAGCTTGACTTGTCTGCTTCCAGGAAAAAAATTAACTGAGTTGATAAAATGTTTAGTTTTTGTGTTGGAAGCCATTTAAAAGAGCCTGCATTTACACTGGGTAGTGTTTCTAGGAAAACAAAAAAAGTTATGCCCGGTTGAAGTTTTATTTTCTAAATAACTTTTTTTCTGCTGGGCGTCCATAGCCATGCAATATCTCATTTTAAAGGGTGAGTTGTCTAGTTCAATTAAAATAAAATAAAAAGTTTCTCACATGTACCACTGTAGATATTTTGCCATCTATAAATAGCATGGTCAGTCATGATCAATCTGACCTATCCAGCTAAAAGTCCCCAGAGCTCTGAATTGGAACATCATATAAACTCAATTCTTTTTTGGGGTAAAATTAGACATTCTAACGCACATTTTGATATACACCATGTTTACATAGTCTTACCAGTACCTTGTCTATTCATGCATGTATCTCAAAAACCTATTATGAAGAAACACAGTTTTGATAGAAAACACATCCAAGGACATTGTTTTGATATGACTTGGTGCCCATGAAATGTATCAAAATATAGACTTGAATGTATACTGTATTATAAAAAAGAAATTGAGTTATTACCATCTACCGTTACAGAGTAAATCACAGTTGAAACTCGCTTAGTCATATACAATAAACCTCACAATAGTGAACAAAATAGCCATGACAGGTCTAACTCATTGTAAAAGCGTCTTTTATTTTTTATGACTACTAACATAATAAAATTATAATAAATATTACAGAAAATAAATAGGCCTACATACAAAACAGTTGTCCCCAAACTCCCCAGTGTCCCCAAACCACTGCATTCCAGTTGTTCTTGACGGTGTGTGTGTGTGTAGGCTAAATAATAATAATAATTAAAAAAAATGAAATGAATGAATCCGGTTCAGTATCGGAGAACTCCATCGCAGTCTTGACTCTTCGTCTTCATCATCATCATCATCCTCCTCATCTGATGTCAGTTCTAAATATATAAAAAATAAACATTTAGCTGTTGTCAGTGCACGCTACTATTACATGGTGTTTGTAGCTGGCTGCTAGTATCACGATAAAATAATAGGCGACGTTAGAATGACACCAATGAGTGCTCGCAGGTATAATATCCAGCACCATCGCGTCGCCACATTCCACTGGCTGTTGGCTAGTTTCTAGCAAACGAAATGGTACTGGCTATTGGCCGGGGGGGGGTGGGACGTAGGCTATCTGACATCATCGTCATCATCACACGGTGACACACTAAACAATGTAAAATCATGATTGTATACAATATACAATGAATGCAATTATCATGCAAGCTCATATAACTCATGGACAAAAGAAATCTACAAGCTCACAACGCGTCGCGCATGTGACCTGTTTGAGCTTGTAGAGCTGGCTGCTAGTATCACGATAAAATAATAGGCGACGTTAGAATGACACCAATGAGTGCTCGCGGGTATAATATCCAGCACCATCGCGTCGCCACATTCCACTGGCTGTTGGCTAGTTGCTAGCAAACACTGCAGAAATGGTACTGGCTATTGGCCGGGAGGGGGGGGGACGTAGGCTATCTGACATCATAGTCATCATCATCATCACACGGTGACACACTAAACAATGTAAAATCATGATTGTATACAATATACAATGAATGCGATTATCATGCAAGCTCATATAACTCATGGACAAAAGAAATCTACAAGCTCACAACGTGTCGCGCATGTGACCTGTTTGAGCTTAGATCATCATGTTTGTTCTCCGTCTTTGTAGACAGTAAAAGGTGCTGGCTAATGGCTGGAGGGGGGGTTAGTGTCGGTCGGTGCAGTACAAATGTATCGTAGCAGGCATGCAGCCATGCACGCATGGCAGTACAATTATTTTATATTGTAGCGTGCCATATAGGCGATCTGATCTGAAGAGTAATGTTCGCTCCTTTTATTTACTGTCTACAAATACGGAGAACAAACATGCATCGTTTACTGAAGCAACGCGTGGTTATGCGCGACGCGTTGTGAGCTTGTAGATTTCTTTTGTCCATGATTTCTGATCACTATAGAAGGGCATTTTCTACAATAAGATTACCTCAAAACATTCCGGGTTGATCGTCTTCTTTCAATGGTTTCCCGGTATAGCTCATAGGACGACGATGAGGAGACAATGAGTGGTAGTGGCCGGTCCCCGCTCCAGTTCTAAGCCCAGCCACCGGTCCCAGCGACCGGGCTGGTGGGGACTGGAGAAGGCGACTGGGACGCGTATGGATCAATACTACTACCACAAAACTCGCTCAAATAAATATTACTGCTTTCAACTTTTTCTGATAGAAAATCGCTCGGGAGAGACGGCAAACGGGCTGAACACTGAAAACTATGAAAACTCCCTCCGCCCCCACTGTTTACTGGGGGGTGGGCTCAGCTTCCAATGGCAAAGCGTACACGTGTGTCACGTGACACGGGTTTTCTGGGAAATGTAGTTGATATTTATGCTCAATACTCTATACAGAGGTGCGGACCGAATTAATTTATTGGTATTATTAAAAAAAGAGAACTACGGAAAATCACGTACAAGTCAGACAGAACTAATGCAAAACTCCACGTGTTTTCCAGTATTAATCTGTCTAAGGGTTAAGACCGGAAACGCGTCTATGTCACCGTATAGCTTTTAACCACTTTAACCATTATTTTAAACTTTTAGCTGTTGAAAAATAGCAGATGTACAAGCTTGTAGCGCGGCACCGAGTGCTGAGCTTGTACATCTGATGTGGTGCAATCTTTGAATATTATATTCTTTCACAGCAAATATTTGTAACTCAAATATTAGCTTCTGGGGGGTCCCTGGAACAACATATTTTGAGATGGGGGTCGGCGGCCAATTACATATCATTTTTGGGGTCCTTGACATGAAATAGTTTGAGCACCACTGACATAGGTTTTTCAGAAAGCTGTTTTGTAGAATCAGGTCCTAATCAGGTCTTAATGGGTTTAAATTTGACCAACTGCGGTGCGTGTGTACATAACGTACACCATTGACCTGTGAAGAGCGCCAGTGTCACTGGGAATGGCGGCGGTTGCTTAAATTAGACTCCAGGGGTTTCATTAATATACCTGGAGCATCTGTTCAACATCTGCCGTCGGTCGTCAGGTCTGAAAGGGGGCGAGACACCACAGACACGAAATGTAGAATTATTATGCAGCATGTCTCTCTCCAAGCTGTGGAGTCACTGGCGTTCTAGCCTGTACAGAGATAAGTCCCCCCTGTTTGTTTATGCTTTGTTTATTTATAGTTTGTTTACTTTTGTGTTTTTATGTGTTTCATGTGTTCCGCCCTATGGACCCCCCCCCCCCCCCCCCCTTGTGAGCGTCTTGAATAAAGTTTGAATTGAATTGAAAATCTGTTTCACATACTGTATAGGCTTTTGTTAATTCCCAAAAGCTAAGAAAAAAAAAGGTAGACCAAAAGCATCAGATGACTGATCACTTTAGTTGCAGTCAAACATAAACTTAAACTGGAAATTCAAACATTTTCAATAATAACACCAATAATTTGCTGACTGGCAGAGACTCAAGTAGGAGACTCTATACGAGTCTGCTGCGTCTCCTATTGACCCATAACCCGGTCATCAAATAGTTGGCTCAAGAATGCTACAAAAACAAACAATCTCCTTGAATTCAAGGCTTCATGCAGTGTAATTGATAGAAAATGTCATTTTTGAGTGGTGCAAACCACTCCAACAACCAGCTTTGTCTGTATGTTTGTGTACCTGTGTACGTGTCCGTGCACCTGTGTACGTGTCCGTGCACAGGTGAGCATGGTTACCATGGTCACTGACATTACGTCAAACCATAGCTGATCAGGCTATATAAGTCCTTGCACCACTCAGTTCACACGGGTGTGATTCTTTTTGGGTGAATTACTCAGTCATTGCAATAGAGCGTGTACTGAGTGGCAAAGAAATACTTTCTGGCCTTTACAGCCCATACATCCAAACAGAAAAGTTCTACCTGATTACATTTAGACGTTAAAGTCACTTTAGCCACTAACTTTTCCACGTGATTTGCCACTCACTTTATGGACGTGCATAGTTGCTCAGTTATTGCAGTCTGTGAACAATAATATCCTGACTTCACACCTATCTTATCTCTGTTTTATACCCTGCAAATGAATACAAGGAAACCAACAACAATGTTTTTATTTTTTTTTATTTTTTTTACATTCTATCAAAAGATGTACCAATAGATGAAACAGGAAATTAGACCACAAACACCTTGAATATCACTCTCGCACACACAGAGGGAAGGACATCCAGAAATGGGTCACGGTGTGCTCTGGGCTAGCTGACAATAGCCTTGCTTTGATTACCACGGACACTGATCTAGGCTGACTGGCTAACAATAATCTTCAGTGAATCTTTTTATCATAGATGTTTGCCCACAAATCCGCATGGACCCTATTATAGTAACCCCTATTCTGGGTGGCGAACAGTTGGCAAAAACAGCATATTTACAAGCTCACAGCATGATGTTGTGGCCGTTAATGAAGTACATACTGTAGGGCAGGAGTCTTCAATGTTTTTCAGTAGGGATGCAATGATATATCGGCCACACCGATATTTGCCATTATCGGTCGACTTTTGTGATATGAAATGTAAGCTCACCATAATGACAGTAAACATAATCATGTCATATTCAAGGGCTTCTGTGATTCCCCCCCCCCCCCCCCCCCCGTTTTAAATGTGTTCATGAGGTGACAGTACTTCATTAGACCCCCTGGTGTGGTTATGTGCAATGATGTCTTCCCTTTTATTTAGGGTTTCTTCCTGGAGGCTGAAACCTTGACAGTCAAACATGCCAATGAAAAAAAAACAGTGACATCACAATATCATCCCCTCCCCCTTATCATACAACAACAGCTGTGTGGGTGCGGCTTCAGTTCAGGTGGATCACCACCCACCAGGCAAACCAGGCATATTTAATGAACCGTTGGGCGTTTGAGTTCTTCCTCATATAATAATAATAGCTGATCATGTTTTAGGGTGGAAAACAATCACGGCACACCATCTTTAACGAACTACAGTCACTTTCAGTTCATCACAGCTGAGGTGTGTGTCAATGTCCAGTAGTGTTACACACAGACAGAGAGGTACGCGGTGCATTTATAAACGTAGCACTTTTTAGACTTAGATAGCATTTGAAACAGACTTATAGCATGTCATGTAGACAGCACAATAATTGCATTGTATGTAGTCATAGCACATCATAGAACATATGTATAGCATAGTATAGTATATATGTATAGTTAATATGTATAGCGTCATTATATAGATATGTTCTAGTTACGTTCTTAGTTTACGCATGTTTCTTGATAAATGCATTTTATATATGTGATGTATTCCCATACTTTTGTTCTTGCCTAATGTAAGTCGCTCTGGATTAAGAGCGTCTGCTAAATGCCTAAATTGTAAATTGTAAATTGTATAAATGTAGATACTAGACCGGTGCCCGGCTGTAGAGAACCGAGTCGGTAACGATGGAAGTTGGACATCTATGCCCCACCCGGCTATGCAATACCCGTTGTACCCGTGTCAGAGTACCCATTCCACCCATCTGTCTGTGTCCCTTTTATACCCATATATGGAGATTTCTGGATCTGTCTCTCTGTGTTCCTTTATTCCTATATATGGAGTTCTGTGTCAGGCATGCCCAAATATGGTGTTGTAAAGTCAGAACAGGCCAGCTCCATACAGTATATAGATCCTGGGCTGGGGCCCTGTCTAGTTCTGGACAACCGTGGGTCCGACCGACTCGACACCAGGCACTGCACTCCCTGTGGGCGTGTGGAACACGTGTGTCGAATTTCAAGTCGGTGGGGCGAACGGTTCTCGAGTTACGTGCATTACAGACGTACAGACATTGAGACATGGTGCATTTACCGGTATATAGATACCGGTAGATAAATACAGGCTGGCCAGTTCAATTATGCCGGGCCTACCAAGACAGCTGTCTATAAGCCTAGACCCTCCAGACAAACGCAGGCAAACATCATTGATTATGACTGTTTTTACTATTTTTGGGAATTTTACTCCTCTGCATTTCAAAGACATAATATTGTACTTTTGACTCCCCCACAGAACAGAGGTTGATGTATAATACTGAAGTCAGCTGTTGATACTCAAAAATGTACTGTACACTCACTACAAGTTTGAATAATTGAATAATTAGTCTTATAATGCTCACCTGTCATTTGACCTGTCACAGTCACAGTAAGGGTCCAGACTAATTGAGAATCTTGTGAACATTCAGGTAGAGCATATAGGATCACACTTTTTTGATTGCCTGCGAGTTTAGTCTTACTTCCTGCTCCTGCTGATGGTGAAACATGTCTGCTCCACATCATCACAGTGTGATGCCCAATTTACTTACATAAGTCATCTCCTCAACCCTGCTAGTTCCCTCTGTCTATAGTGAAGGTGTAAGAGCAGACATCTTCATTTGAAATATTGTTAAAGCTGATCTGCCAACACCAGAGATGACTGAACATGGAGCAGACGTCACAGGAAGAAAGAAACGCCAAGCTTTCTCGAGAAGTCATAGTGTGATCTTCTGAGGTGGGAATGTTCACAGGTTTCTCAATTAGTCTGAACAATGTATGTCACTATTCAACCCTTTTCATATCAAGGTCCTATTTATTCGGCATTAATTGAGCCACGGACCACAATTTTGATGAGATTTAGCGCCTCTACAAAACTAAAGAATATTTTGTTGGATAAGATTTTGTCCCCATGTCCATGCTGCATTGATGTGGATATAGGAGAGACAACAGGCAAACAAAAAAAATAAAAGAAAATCTTTCTACATTCTCTAATTGTGTTCTTGTAAATTATGTAATGCAGGTGTTTAACAATAATTTTCTTGAGAGCGTAAAATTAAACCAAATTTGGTTTCATTTTACACTCTCATATAAAGATCTATAATGGTCCATTTGATTACCAACTCCATAACTTTAATAACTTTGGGGCGGCCCCGTTTAAATGGACAGACATCAGTCAAAAGGGAGACATCGAAGAGGAAGGACGGGTGGGGATGGATCAACATATGGAATGTCAGAACAGGTCAGCTCCATATATGGAGATCTAAGGGTTTGAGGTTTGAGGTCAGATGTAGAGTTGTTGGCCAGCTCCATATGCAGATCTAGGTGATGCAGTCTTCTCCATGTATGGTTATTTAGAAGACATTTCGTAGAATCTGGTCTCAGGTCTTATCAAACGGAACTCTAGCTGTGACTTTTGACCTACTGTTGATTAGGTGGTACAGTGCATTATGCTTCATGCACACGGGCAGATGCAAAAGATGCAAAGATTTCACAGCATAGGCCTATTTGTCGCTTTGTATCTGAAGTTGAAGCCAGTTCATCTTTTTTGTATATTTTGTAGCAGAAAACGTCGTCGGGTTTGCATCTTCATGTCGCTGGCTTATACATTGACAATGAATGGTAGACTGTATCTTTGCATCTTCTGCCTGTGTGAGCGCACCATTAGTGTACTGCTGTTATGTTGGAACAGCACCATGTTGTGGACTGATTACATTCATTTAAATGACCTTTATAATACGTAGAACAACTTTGCACAATATTTTTATATTAAAACATGAATACAATCATTACAAAAATACAGAGGAAAAACAACGGATCGACAATTTACGTAAACATCATTGGAATTCTGCCTACAATGCGTTTGCAAGTATAAATAATTAATCTACAGGGCAGGCTCTACTATGTCAGATCAAAGGGAAATCAAAACAGAAACACATAGAAAACAAGACACTGAAGCTTCACAACAAATATTTGCCACCTGACTGGGGGAAAGATTGCTCAATGGTATCTCAAAACAGCCTATGAAAAATAAATTGTATCGGCCTAAACAGAAGGAATGTGCTCTAATATTGTTCTGCTGGTGAAATAGAGTGTGAACACCTGCAAAATGTTTTTCTTTCTTTGATCTATTCTTACCTTTTGAGAGAATTCCACACCCACAGTTCAGGTGGCCAAGTCATAGACCGTGATGTATGCAGAAGGGACGTTCATGCCTACTGCTTTCTGGCCATAGGCCAGATGGCCTATGGCCAGTGTTGATTTTGTCGACTGAAACTATGATGAAAAATGTTCTTCGACTAGCTAGCTAGAGGGAAACTAAATAAAAACCAAGCTACGATGATTAAAACTAAGACTAAATATATTGGCAATTTCGTCAACAAAAAAAAACTAGTCTAAAATGTTATAGGAAGGGACTATTGGACAATGGATCCAGTATAAGTCATTGTACGCTTGGTTGCATGCTGAAAATAGCAGATCTACAAGAACGGCTATTTTCAGCAAGTGTAAAATCAGCTATTACTACGGCATCGAGGCCCGCCAAAATACATTTTAGTCGACTAAATCAACCGTAGATTTAGTCGACTAAAGTCGTATGATATGATTGTATTTCACATTATGCAAAATGGGTATGTACATTTCAAACGAAGGCACAGGTCAATACAAAAACTGTTACTTGAGGCTAGATCCAGAAAAAGCACAAAGACTTAAGATAATTAAGATAATAGGGTCCTCCGTTTTCAATTCATCAGAACATTTGTGACTAAATTTGACTGAGGGACTTTTAATCAGGGAATCATAGCTTCAAATTGACATTGGCTGTTCAGTTTGACCCACCAGTTTTGGAGATATGGCTTATAGAGTAATGTCTTGCAGAGAAACAGCGAGTTGAGAAAACAGGCTTGAAAGGTTCACTTCTGTGGTCTCCAACATTACACCTAGCTATGTTTAAGCATGTATTTCATATTCACAACATTCAGCTCCGACACTTATTTCAGACATGCTCTAGTATGTAAAGAGTCTGCCTGTGCTATTAACTCATTTTGGATACAAAAAATATATATAGTTTTTCTCCTGGTGAAAAGCTGGAGTTTGCACGATGGCAGGCTCTCAGTCAAATTTGGTCACATTTAATGACGTACAAATATAATACACTTCTATGAAAAAGGAAATCGTCATACAGTTTACTTTAAAGGGAAAGGTACCCATATAGCAGCACAGACGACATTCACCAAGAAACAACAACAAGGAGCACGCGGTCAGTGGCCAAAGACACATGGCTGTGTGTGTGTGTGTGTGTGTGTGTGTGTGTGTGTGTGTGTGTGTGTGTGTGTGTGTGTGTGTGTGTGTGTGTGTGTGTGTGTGTGTGTGTGTGTGTGTGTGTGTGTGTGTGTGTGTGTGTGTGCAAGGTTCTAGTTTTTGAGTGGTGTAGCGGCCACTCCAATGCGCAGCAATGTGTGTCCCTATGTAATGTCTGTGTCTGTCTGTTTAGGGTATACCAACAGGTGACAAAGTGGCGCTGTTGAGCTTTACACTGTGCTCAGGTGCATGATGGGAAGCTGAGTGCAGCCATTAACGTCTCTCACACACACACACACACACACACACACACATAGTGGCGAGGGAAGGAGGGCTTGTACAGTATAGTACAGTACAGTACAGCTACACCGTGTGAGCAGGATCTGCGAGTGCCCCTCCCACTGTCCTAATGCCATTCTTTAAGATTCCCTCGGTGCCGCCGCGAGCCGATAAGTTCACCGCCGGCGGCGGCGTTTTGGGTTCGCATTTCTCGCCGTCGAGGTGGTGGGGTTCCAGAAAAGCCACCCGCTTCCCGTTATTGGAGGACCCTCTCTGGTCTTCGGAGTCCGCGGCCTGCCTGGGGTCCGCGCAGAGGAGGAGGGCTCTCCCGCCGACTAAGCGCCTCCTCCCGGCGCCCTCTCCCCCCTGGCGACCGCAGCGGCAGGGCGTGAGGTAGAGGTAGAGCAGCACCAGGACGATGCTGACCACGCACGAGGCCAGCGTGGTGAAGGCCGTGTTGAAGTGTTCGGCACCGCCGGAGCCCCCCCGCCCCCCCGGGATGCTGGCGTTCCCCACCAGCAGCGTGACCTCGCCGGGGGAGTCGCCGCCGGGGTGGTGGGGCCGGCCGCGGGCCGCCACGCACGTGTACGCGCCGGTGTCCTCCGCGACAGCGCCCCTGATCTCCAGGCTGCCGTCGGGGAGGATCGTCAGGCGGCGGCCGTCGCCTTCGTGGTGGCTCGGGTCGCGGCGGGAAGGTCCGCGCAGCACTTCGCCGGGCGTTATCCAGAAAATGACCGGCTCCCCTACGCCACTCGGCTGGACGGGGGGGAGAAGGGCCAGCCCCGGGCAGGGAACTTGTAGCCAGTCGCCCGGCTCTATTTGGTGAGTCCCTCCCGCGAGCAAGGCGTTACCCGACGGGCTCACTCCGCAGTTCAAGACCAGTCGGCCTCCGGCTCCGGTCATTCTGCAGGGGTAGTCGTCGCTGAAGTCCACCAAGGGACGGTACTCCTTCAGGGTCCAGAACTCCAGCATGGCGATCAGAGCGCAGTCGCAGACCAGAGGGTTCCCCTGCAGGTACACGCCAGACTGCTGGTGGTCCGGCAGGGCCAGCAGGCTCTGGATGGGCACCTCGGAGAGCATGTTGGACGACAGGTCCAGGAAGGACAGGTTGCTGCTGCCCCGGTAGAGCTCCAGAGGGAAGCTTCTCAGTCGGTTCCCGGAGAGGTAGACCTTCCGGAGCCTGTGGAGGCCGCCGAAGGCCCCCGGGTCGGCCCGGGCGATCCTGTTGCCGAACAGCAGCAGCACCTGTTTTCCAGATCAACAGATAAATCAAATTAGCATTTTTATTCACAAGCTTAATATAGCTGAATATAGGAGGTCCTATATAGCTGAATATAGGAGGCTATATTCAGCTATGAGTGTAGATTTTCGTCTTACACAAACATTAAATTCCCATTGACGATGAATGGATCATTTACGTCATATGTGGACGAGCAAATCGACATATTACGTCATGATGATGTATGAGGATAAGAGCGCCCCTCACTTCACACGGGTGTGATTTTTATAATTTTATTGTATTGATTTATACTGTGCCAAATCAAATCAAATCACCTCCAGCTCGGCGAGCCCGCGGAAGGCGGACGCGTTGAGGGCGTGGAGCCGGTTGAAGGACAGGTCCAGGTGGCGGAGGCGGGGCGTGGCGGCGAAGACGCCTGGTGCTATTTGGCCGATGGAGTTCCAGCCGAGGACCAGTGTGGCAAGCCGCTCGAACGGCCGGTCGCCGGTCCAGTCCGCTGGCATCGCCGTCAGACTGTTGTGGCCGAGGTCCAACCACGAGGCGTACTCGGGGATGTCGGAGGGCGCCGCCGACAGGTTTCGGCCGCAGCAGGAAACAATGTCGCTGGCGCAGAGGCAGCTGGGCGGGCACGATGTCACCAGGGCAGCGACGTCGTGGCCGCCGTGACACAAGAAGGAGACGAGCAGTGCCAAGATGGTGGCAGGGCCAGCTCGAGGGGCCCCATGGGACAGACGTTCTGACACGACCAGACGGAACAGTGGACGCATTCTTTTGTTCTTCTCCTCCCCTCCCCCCCCTCCCCTCCAAAGCTCTCAGGGTCTCAGGTTACCGTCTCGCAGGCCGGACACATGACAGGTCAGCCGTCCAGAAATATATACCTGTAGTCCCTTCAAGGAAAAATAAGTGGGAGGGAGGGGGAGAGAGAGAGGGGAGCATGGAACATCAAAATACTAATGTTTGTCACCTGCCACACATGATCTGGATACAATTCAAATAAAATGTAATGCCTCAACTCCTACAATTCCAACAAGTGCGTGGGGGGGCTGGGGGGTCTCCAGTTCAAACATGATTATTTTGGGGGGGTCACGACCTGAAAAGGTTGAGAACCACTGCTATAGAGGCAAGTCTTGTGTTCTGTATACTTCTTCCACGAAGCACCCTGTTTTCAAGGTCCAATAATTTGATACCTAATTTAAGTGACACAGGTGGAATTCTTCCAGATTTAATGACAGTAATTGGTCTTTAATCAGATTTGCATAATGTGAGAGACAGACAGACAGACAGGTCACGGGAGTCTGCTGCTGCATGGCTCAGAATCAGTCAGTCTTTATTGTCCTAGAGGAGTGGGGAGGCATAAAGTGCATCATGTATGACTAATCATGCGTAATTTATAATTGGTAATGCCTCCTATATGTGACTGAATGATAAAGGAGAGTGATGAAAATAAAAGGAGAACATTTCAGTTTAGTCTGTGCAGTGGATGACGCAGACTCTTGTTCGGCTCTGTGTAATAATAACGTCCCTGAAATGAATAGAGAAAACTCTGGCAGGTCTTGTTAGGTCAGGGATGTTTTGGAGGCCATCTCACCAAGCCTGCAGAATCACTTTTCTAATGACTTGAACGGAGGCTTGAAAGGACAAAATTGTTATGGTTCGTGGTAGACTAGACTAGACGCATGTCAATCTGTCAGCCACCACGTGATGTTCATGGCTTTCAAATCCAACTTAAGACCTGGAACGCATGCTGTGTCACTCACCTACAGTATAGCTTTTAACCACTTTAACCATTATTTAAAACTTTAGCTCCACTCACAGTTAACAGTCTTTGTATTGAGTTGTGCTTGAAATGTACTGTAATTCTGCAAACTGTTAATAAATATTTCAATCAATCAATCAATCAAAGCTGTTGAAAAATAGATATACAAGCTCATACGAGCTTGTACAGTAGATCTGCTATTTTTTTTTAAATCGTGTGCAAATCTTTGAATATATATATTTTTCACAGCAAACGTTCTTAACTCATATCTCTGCTTCTGGGGGGGTGTGGGGGGGGGGGGCTGGAACAATATATTTTCTGATGGGGTCGGTGCCATTTACATATAACCTTTGGGGACTGTCTGGGGTCCTTGACATGGAAAAGTTTGAGAACCACTGATATAGAAACATAGGTTTCTTTCTGCCTTTCAACTAGTCTCCTATAGAAATTGTTATGGTTCATGTGTTCGAACTTCGAGGGCCATCATATGCAGCATTATCAAAATACATGTAGGCCTAGTACAACGTGCATTTTAATATCTCATGAAAACGTATAACGATTTGTGCCTCTATAGTATTTCTAGTATGTAACATTATTCACAACATGTCACATCACTTGCAATACATGAAATAAAATCATGTTGGTATTGAGTGCACTTCAGTTAATTGCTATATAATTGCTTTAGATTTCTTCCGCAGATGCTCTAATCTCACTTAAGTTAATTGCAATCTAATTGCATTAGATTGCATATCTATCTATATCTATCTATCTATCTATCTATCTATCTATCTATCTGGAGTACGCTTTTCTTTGGTCTCACTCACTTGCCATAAAGATTGATTGATTTATAATTGATCAACAGTTTGTAGAATAAGCACGTACAGTTTGAGGAAAGCACTACAATAGCCTACAAAAGGTCTGCTAGAGGACTGAAATACCCACAAAAGCAATAACGTTTTGAGGAATACATTAAGTTACAATACACTTTCTGTGCACATTCTATTCTATTCTATATTCTATTCTCACATTGACATTGCTGACATTTTTAAGGTACGGTGAAAGATTCTGACTGAAACTTGCAGGCAAAAAAAGTATATCCCATATATATTAGCCCGAACATAAAACATAATCTACAAACTGAAATAATGCACCGAAAACTCACCTGTAGGTCTATAGCATGGATCAGCAGTAGCACACTGCGTGCGTTTCAAAATGCGCACTTTTCAGACGGAGCGTGCAGTGCGTGCATTCATTGTGATCCTACCGCGATTCAATCCCATGGTAACAACTTGACTTCTCTGAAGTGTGCAGCATGCAGCTGGCTACGTAACGTCTGCGTTCAGTCTTCACAATGTTCTCCTGAAAAGCTGCGGGACAACTGTTGGAACTGTTCACCTTGAGGTCGCTGTGTTGGTTCCCTCGGAAAATAAATAGGCTACTGGTCTGTCTGTTGTACTGTATAGGCCTACGGAGGAGCAGTAGACTAGAGTATAGCCAATAGAATATGCGACCCTACGGGTCCACTGCTGTTTACAGCCGTTGCCAGGATTCTGCTCACTGATAGCCATGGTCCACAATCTCCACATATGACGCTCGTCCTCCTACGAGCGTCGACTCGACAAGGCGGACCTTCACCCTCTGCTTTGCGCAACTTAAACTTGCTACATTTACAACCGTTAACGCGTAGCGTTAGGCTACGTAAACGTTCAGATTTCAAATATTAAGTGCTCACCCCCGGAACCACGGATGTTGCAATTCTCCTCGAGCACGTATTAGCACGCGTGCATTACGTATTGTTTAATAAAAAAAAGCATTTTAATCTGATCGGTTCGGTCAACGTTATGATGTATCAGAGTGCAATACAGCTTCTAACCAATAGGGTCGCGTAGCTGAAAGTATAATGGGAAAAACTGTGAAAATGGCCACCGATCGGACACAAATGCTTTTTTATTGAAGAATACGGAATGCACGGGTGATAATACCCACCCGAGGAGAATCATAACATCTGTGGCTCTGGAGGTGAGCACTTTATATTAGAATTATGGACGTTTATGTAGACGTTAGCGTTGTAAATGAAGCAAGGTGCGCAAATCAGGGTGCAGTTCCGTCATGACTGTCATGATTATGACTGTAATGTTTCAGGGCTACACGTTAGAAGTGTGTGCGCAGTGCTCTCTGGAGGTACACGCACGCCACGCATACAGCATCAGCAACACGCTCTCATTAATTCATGGTACAAATTATAATCAAATAAATGAACAAATGCATGAAAACAAAACAATTAACCACTCGAGCCAACTGCATGGATGGAGCGTTTTTTCCTATTCCATATCTAGGTTATCAACGTCAAGATATTGGAAATTGGAAAGATGAATGGTGACTTTAATGTTCAGCTCCATTCTTGCAATTAGTCTAGCCTATTTATAGGCTCGCATGTTAAATTCATGTTTCTAATATTAATGGACGCTCGTAAAGGCAGACCCAGTCCTGCCATGATCATGTCTTGGTAATTTTCTGCAAATAGTAGACTTCAAATAGACTAGCCCATGGGCTACTATAGCCCTTTACACTTGAGCTTATACACTTAAAACATTTGTTTTGCCATATAACTCCATAAAATTGAATTTCAAGTATAGGTGTATATTTTTGATTGGTAAAATTAATGTAATTATTATTATTTATGTTTTTTTTGGCCTATGTAATTTCTGCTGTATAGGCTACAGTAAAATTGCATGTTCCCCAAAATAAATTCATAAAGTTTGCAATGCCATAATATCTAACTAATGTATTAATATCATTAATTTATTAATTTAATGTATTGATATCCGCAATTGAAGTGAAACCATGAAAAACTATATAGTGTGGTTGCAACTAATAATTTAATGGATTTATTCGTATAACTTTGACATTTTGATAATCAACTATTTTTAGTATTAGTATTTTTAGCACAGTTGCACACGCTTGCACGTACACAGGCAGCCGCCAAAGAGGACTCTTTCTGTCCTTTCTGTGTCTCTTATATAGGCTTGCACTGCAGTGCCATTCCATGCTGTTAGTATAGGCATACTTATCTCTAAGCTCTACAATTTAGCAAATACCCATAATTGCATATATTATGGTTTCATGACATTCATTTTCATTTATTTTTATTTTAGGTTTTATGACCTCAATTACACCCTAAAAACCTGAACTTTGAACATTCAGTGGATTTTCTGTTGTCTGGAGTTTTTTCTGTGGGTTTGGAAGCCTTTTGAGCTGCATTGAAAACAGGCAAAACAGTGAAAACAGTGACATCTGCTGGCAAATCCCATTGACATAATTATGTGGGATTTGCTGTCTCTTACATCACAAACAGCAGGAAAGTCAGAGCACTTGTTTGAGTCAGAAAACCCCAGACCACAGAAAATCTACTCAATGTTAAAAGTTCAGGTTTTTTGGGTGCAATTGAGCTAAAAAAAAAGAAAAATCGACCTGAGGACGATTCTACAAATGCCTTCCAGATCCTGACAGTTTTCTGAAAAACCCATGTTTCTATGTCAGTCGTTCTCAAACATTTTCATGTCAAGGACCCCCAAAAAATATCTGTTTTTGGTCGCCGACCCCCATCTGAAAATATGTTGTTCCTGTCCCCCCCCCCCCCCCCTAGAAGCAAAGATTTGAGTTAAAAACGTTCGCCCTGAAAGATTCGTTTCGCCCAAAGATTTGCGCCACATTTTCACGATTAAAAAAAAATAGCAGATCTACAAGCTTGTAGCGCGGCACTCGGTGCCGCGCTATGAGCTTGTAGATCTGCTATTTTTCATTAGTTAAAGTATAACATTGCCGTTCAGAATGGGTTAATCATAAAGGAGTGGAGAAAAAAAGTGTTGAGACATAAATAAAAAGCAAATCAGCGGCCAGCTGCATGGAGCCAGAAATCGATATCCTCCCACATGCTCCAAGCAGCATTGTGATGATTGCTGCTCAGCATGCACTCATGGACAGACTCAAGTGTTGTCAGCAAAGGTCATATGAGATGTTGCTCTTATTCAGTCAGTGCTGGAAAGGAATACTAACGAAGTCGCCCTTTATACCAACTGCGATTTTGAAGTTGATTATCTTTCATCTTTTAATTTATCACTTGTTTTCGGTCGAAATTACCCCCGTCTCCCTTCCTCCCCCACGCGAGTGGTCTTCAGACCTCCAGACAGCCCATTGTTCAATTTAAAAGACTATGCTCTGTATTTTGCGTGTCTTAACAAGTACCAGGTCTTATTACTTAACTTAAGACCTGGAGGCATGGTCAATGCTCTTTGGCCACTCAGAATAGCCAAATGGCATTGATCACGCTTCCAGGTCTTAAGTTAAGCAAAGCAGTGAAATGTAGCATGTTGGATCTGCAGCATTTCTACTGAAATTAATGAAAAACTTGGCCTCCTCCAAGACCAAACAGACCATGCTATGTTTGTACTGTCTGGTTGGCAGTAATGTCAAGTGCATGGTTGGTGAGTCATACTCATATTCAATACAAGTTATGCACGCCAGATCACACTGGCATGCTTCTTATGAGTATAATTTCATCTAACTGTCAGCCTCTCTCTGAATGAATTGTACATTCACAAGGTCAGACTGCTTTAGAGAGAGAGAGTGCATGTGCGTGTGCGTCATTCTGAAATGTAAAACACAAGTCTCCTTCAAAACAATCAGGGATTGTGCTGCCAGTCATCACATGCACCTGTCAGATTACCAGGCTCCATGCCACATGATTACTTAGTCAGTCCACCTTTGCACTCTTCAGACATTCTCCATAGATGTTTATTCCACTGCACAAGGACTGTACACACACAGACAGACAGGTGGGGTATGTATTCCCGATTTGCATTAATTGTTCCCAACTTGCATCGTTCCCAAGTAGGCCGGAGCCCGACGGGCTGCATGTCTAGTTAAAATAAACCCATCTGTCTGTCCAGTCAAGTGGTCAGATGGGTGGGCACTGATCCAGAGGTTGAGAACCACTGACTTGTCCACCTATTATGATGACATGCCCAATAATAGAGATGCTAGGGTCTATGTGGTTAAGTCAAGACGACCAACATCCTACTATAAATGCGCCACGTCTCTGCATACGTGCGTGTGTGTGTGTACGGTTGTAATGCACGTAACTCGAGAACCGTTTTCCCCACCGACTTCAAATACGACACACGCGTTCCACACCCCCGCAGGGAGTGCAGTGCCCGGCCTTGTGTCGGTGGCATACACCGTTGTCCAGAACCACCACAGAAGGCTCTGGTCAGGCTCTGCCAGTGGGCCTAATGAGGCCAACTCCTCTCACCTGTGCAATTTCCAGCCTCTGCCTCAGCCAATTGATTGCCATGGCAGCCTGCACACCTGCCAATTGATTACTTAACCTTTTCACAGTCAGTTTGCATGCACTCTTCAGGCACAGGCAGACAGACACAGAGATCTCCATATACAGTATGGGCACAAAAGTGACATGTAGTAGATAGTTAAAACTGGTGCTATGACAAGTTGACAACGGGTATTATTAGGTTCTCAAGTAGGCCGGTGGCCGGCGGGCACGTACTGGTCTAGTCTAGTAGTGTAGCAAATATACCAACAGAACATAATATTCTAATATTTCAATAATTCATAATTTCATAACTATCCAACTGGACGCAATATTTCAATGTCATGATATTCATAGTTATGAAATTATGCATTATTCAAATATTAGAATATAATACGTCCTGTTGGTATATTTGCAACAAACACGTTGCAACCCACTGTTACCCACATACAGTAGGCTATTGTAGGGTAATGTCATCTCACCAAGTTATTTTTTCAAATATCTTTCTGGAGGTACTCGACTCTGCCATAAATTATGCCCTGTGGTGAATCGACTCCCGGACGGCAACATTGGAGAAGATCAAATGTAATCCTCGTTCCTGAAGAGAAATCAATTCCATTATAGCTGGTGAGGGGAAAGGGGAAAACGAGGCCCTGCGCACTCCCCTGTAATCCCAACCTCAATCTAATCACAAATGCACTCGTCTAATTAATTTTGAGCTTCCCCCTCCACCCGCGTCCGAGACACCATCACGGACAAATGGCCTCGTGGGATGTTTCCATGGCGCCCGTCATGAAAAGGGGACATCATGTCTCCGGGGATGTTTTGTTTGTCAGTTGTTTAGTAGCCTACACTGCGTCCAACGCAGATACTGTGCCGTGTAGGCAGGGACGGATTAACCCCTACGAGGGCCCCTGGGCCCCCATTTTTTACCTACATTTAACAATCAATGTCCATTGAAGGCCTTTTCAGGGCGTCAAACCTAGTACTGTGCGGTCCAATTTCCCCGAGGGGCCCCTGAGAGCCAAGGGGCCACGGCCCCACTGGCCCAATGGCTAATTTGTCCCTGCGTGTAGGGATGTCTTTTGCGTTTTTTGTTTTTTGAGTATCTGCCGATACCGATTTTTCCCGATCCGATATATTTTTATAGAACACTTTTGCCATGATATCACCTTAGTACAATATCCCAAATCACAGACAATATCCAGTCTAATATCATGATATGGTTAAAATATTGATATACTAGGGTTGTCCCGATCATTTTTTTTGCTTCCGATCCGATTAGATTAATTGATTTGATTTTGATTTTGATTTGATGAATTGAACATGGTGGACCCTATTGGAAACAAGTGTAATGCTTAATTGGGTCGTCCACTCACAGTTAACAGCCTTTGTATTGAGTTTGTGCTTGAAATGTACTGTAATTCTGCAAACTGTTAATAAATATTTCAATCAATCAATCAATCAATCAATCGTTTACGGCAGTTCCGTGACCACGGAGAGCAAAGGTCCGTTTCTCAATGGATGTGTCATCTATAGGAGGGTTATTAAACAAATTGAGCCCCCATGTAAATCGGAAAAATGCGGGGGGAAATTCATGAGAGCCCCAAATCCAAGGAGTGTTTTTTTGTGCTAAACTAATGCTTGGAATGGATTCAGAATCATGAAACCCCCCTTGTTTGACATGTCACATGCTACTGAAAGCAGAATGAATTTTAGGTAATTTTGCCTTATTGTGCAGCCTTAACATGTTTTTGATGGTGGCCATATGGATTTGGGGCTCTCATGAATTTCCCCTGCATGTTTGCGATTTACATGGGGTCTCAATTTGTTTAATAACCCGACAAATCCATTGAGAAACGGACCTTTGCTCTCTGCGGTCACATGCCGTAAACGACCCAACTAGATTCGGCCAGATTTCCGATCACATGATCGGATTGGGACAACCCTAGCCGTGCCACGTACAAGACTAGCCTACAGTCTTGACATATACACATTATTACAGTATTCCTGTCAGGTGAACACGGTAATGTAATGTTTCTGCAAGACAATATCTTGATTTACCGTACATAAGTAACAGTGGTGAAAAGTAACCAAGTACATTTTTGAGGTATTTGTACTTTACTTGAGTAATTCCAATTTCCAATACTTGTACTTCTACTTCACTACATCTCAGAGAGACATACTGTATTGTATACTGAAAAAATGGGTTGCAAAATCGTGAGATAAAAATTTGAGACATTTTATTGACAGTCCTATGCATTTCGGCCATTTGAAAATAGCCGATCTACAAGCTACAATGTGTCACGATGCAACGCATTGTGAGCTTGTAGATCTGCTATTTTCAAAAGATTTGTGACATTTAAAATGGGACATTCTGTATAATGAGTACTTTTACTTTTGGTACTTTAAGTACATTTTGATACCGATACTTTTGTACTTTTACTCAAGTACATTTTTGAATTCTGGACTTTTGCTTGTAACAAAGTATTTCTATATTGCAGTATTGATACTTTTACTTGAGTAAAACATTTGAGTACTTTTCCCACCACTGCATACATACGCGCTAAGAGCATGTTTACTTTTACACTTACTTGACCTGGCTAACTTATACGTTATCAAGCATTCAGGACCCCTGATAACTGATATCAACCCTTGGGGGCTGATCCAGCTTATCACCCCTCCCTCACCCTGGTTTGAGTACTTAATTTAGTACATAGTTTAAATTTGTTCCTTATAGTCTTCAGCAGCAGTAACCCACATAATCAGAGTCTGACAATGACACAGAAAGACCAAAAAGCCAGGTGAAAATGTACAAAGTCAGACAAAGAATCGTGACAGCGTTCTCACCTCAGAATTGTTAGTCAGCTACATATTTTGAGTTAAGTTATAGGTTCCCAAACCTTTTTTAGCTCAAGACCCAAAAGAGAAATTAGACGTACCTGGCACCGAACTTCTTAAACATTTGCTTTCTAATTATGGAATTTCTAAGATTTTTCTTTGATTTCTTCACGAAATTACAAAAAAACATAAAATTCTGTTTTTAATTTATGAAAATTTCAGCTTTTATAATAATTATAAACAACCAGTGAGTCTTACTTGCCTGTACTTCACACTTCATTGCACAGGCCGCTGGACGGACGGGAACCCAATCCCTGCTTGACTTGTGTTCACAGAGTTGTGGTCAACTGAGTACACGTAGGCTCCGCTCACACATAAGAGACGCATGTCTTCTTGTCTCCTCTGTGTGTCGGGACAGCTCGCAATTAATTTTCAATGGTAGTCACGTGGTTTTGACGAGACAACCTTGTTCGATATCTGTGTTCTGCCCAACCCCCCCCCCCCCCCCCCCCTCCCCTGTCCGACACACACAGATAGAGGAGACACGAGACACAGAAGACACCCTGTGTGAGCACAGCCTTACAGGTGTGAGTGAGCTTGTTTTTGATTTGTGATGTTTTTTGATTAGGTGTGCGGTGATGCTCGTTCGAAGCACGGGTAGATAGCTATTTCAACCAATCAGATTGCTTCGTCGAACATTCTGTAGATCTCGCCAAGATGTCGTTTTGACAAGATGTCGTTTTCCCAAACCTGAAATGCTTTACTCAGCCCAGTCGTCATCATCATGCATGCACATTGTTGCACACGTACTCCACAAAATGCAATTAGCCATTATTATCAGCATGTTGGTATTCGTATGACCGATGACCCCCTTTTAGGTTCATGAGGGTCAGCGAGACTCTACGTACTCAGAGAGCAACATGAGACCCTTGTGTTAAAAAATTCAAACCCACCCGAGGCGTTGGTTAATTGCTCTGACTGACACAGAGCTCCAGCAACCACACATTTCCTGGCCGGACAGACACTGAAGATGCATTTATTGTTAGTCCAGCGTACCCAGACAAATATTCCACAATCTCCAAATGCTGCATAGAGTCTGAAACTACACCTCCCGATATCTGTGCAAGTAAGCGGCCATTTCCGTTCACGGAAATATATTCACATTTATTTTACTTCTATTTCTGCTAAGCAACAAGCTATATGCTTAGATGATTTCTATTTCAGTCAGATAACTCACAAATAGATTTAACCAATATGTATTATCAGAATACAAGTGTGCATATAATATATTATCTTGGCATTCGGCTCTGCTGCAATTTTCTCCCTGCTCGGCACAATTAAACACCATCATTAAACATTAAGAGCAGGGAGTTAGATATAGGCCCACAATAACAACCCCCCATGGGGAACAGAAATAACAGAGCCCACCGGTGGTGCTGGGGTGGTGGCAGTGCATAACAACAACCAGGAACCATGTGCAGAAGGAAGGCAGGAAGAATGCATGCAGTGCAGTCTAGGTGAGCTTAAATATCCCGCCAAATTGATCAGCTGACTGCCATATCAGCGAATGACATGTGGGTCTTGCAAACACTGTATACACCATAGAGTATATAAAAGGATAGAGACTGAACTGGCGCGAAGCTCCGCCCCCCCAGCTATTCATGTCAGTGGAAGTTGCTCAGTGGCGTTTTGAAGCACCCGGAAAACTCGTCCGGGGTGACGTTGGAGTGATTGTCCTACGTCACGACACAATGTTAAAGCCCAGCTGCACGGGGTTTCCCGGTCATGAATCCACGGGTCCGCCTGTAGTCCCTCCTCCTACCACTAGGGCCCAGAGCTTCAACGTTGAATAGCCTCACTGGCCCCTTGGTATACACCCACATAGTAATGCATTGCAGCATATTAACCCCTCGAATACATTCATGTCCCTTGAGCATAGCGTGAACCCGCTCGAGTATATCTGGCTGAACTAACTGCAAGAATGTGCGCTACTGTAAAGACGACGGAAGTGGGGAGTAAGCTGTATTTACTCATGATAGAGCATGCACGCATCTGCCTGGGTGACAGCAGACTGCTGGGCGAGCGCTGGCGCTTTGGCATAGAGGGTCAGATCAACATATGGAATGAATTTTGTAGTGGCCATATATGGAGCGTGTACAGGGTTTGAGGTAGGGCCGGGCCTTAATTTTCGGCCCTGTTGAGATCTCTAGTTTTTGCCAGCTGCTGGGTGCGGCTACACTAATAACTTTGGGGCAGGCCCGTTTAGGGTTTAAATGGACAGGTATCAGTCAAAAGGCAGACATCGAAGACGAAGGATGGGTGGGGAAGGATCAACATATGGAATGTCACAACAGGTCAGCTTCATATATGGAGATCTATGGGTTTGAAGTTTGAGGTCAGATGTACAGTTGATCTGCAGTCTCTTCTCATATCAGTCTGAGCCCAACTGGACAGGTCCATTTGGTTAAACCCCTAAAGTGCAGGAACTAAGGGTTCACTCGAGGATTATATGTTGTGTGCAGCATGAGACTGGAAAACCTTCTAGAGAAGATGAGCAGGTTTCAGATTCCACTGGTGGGGGTTGGGTGGTGGTGAAACTAAACCCTGCACGTCCATCCAAACCTGAGTTACAAATAATGTCCCATCAGGGAGCACAGCAGTGTTGATTTCGTCGACTAAAACTATGACAAAAAACGTCCGTCGACTACCTTTTTACTCTGACGAAGATTAAATGGGGAGATTGGTCTGGCACTCCTCAGTATTAATGACAATTCACTCACCCCAGAGTTGTGGGTTACCAATCAGAGCCCACTTAAGTGAGACTTTTTGAGGGGCGCTATAAAGCCCCTCCTATGCCCAGCTTTCTGGGTTTGCATACCCCGGCCAGCATTCCATTTCGGGCTTATGATCCGGTTGGGAGCGGATGGTAACTTTTATCATGTTGTAGTCAATGATTTGTAGTCATCTGGCAGGAAACCACAAGGCGGAATCAGTACTATGAATGGGTACTTTCTTATTCCGCCTTGTGGTTTCCTGCCTGATGACTACAAACCAGTGACTACAACATGACGTAAATTACTATCCGTCCCATATAGCGAGCTAAATTGCAAACAGGCAGATCGACAGACAGATATCTCCACTATATATGGGCACAAAAGGGACACAGACAGACAGGTTAAAACTGGTGAACAAGAAAAGGATGAGCTGTTATGTTATAATTTGCTTTTCTTTTGTGTGTAAAGGGTGTAATTACAGAGCTGTCTGGGTGCCATAAATATTGATATGACAATAAAGATTGCATTGCTATATCACACAAATGATGATGTTGTATTACTGTTGTATGGTAGACAATAAAGTGGGTTTCAGGTGTGGTAATCTGAACACAGCGTCTTTAAACTCTATAGTGTGCATTTCATATTTAATGTAAACATACAACAGGACGAAGTTAAGGCGAGGCAGTCAGCAGGTCACAGCACTGTAGGGCGTCGAACCCTATATCCACCCTATATTTTTGTCTAATAAAATAGGCTATTCATTTAATCAATCAATCAATCAAACTGCATTAATTATAACAGATGCTACTAACTAAGCTATCCATGTCAGCATGCTCTATAGGAGTCTCAATAACAGGTACAAGTTTAATGTTTAGTAATGTTTAATGTAGCAGAAGAGGCAATTCATTGAACAGCGTTTTGCACAATTTTAACATCCCAGATCGATTACAATATGAATCTACTGTGCTGACTACACCTCCATGATATATTAGGAGTACAATAACATTCCATTGTGAATAAAAACGTATTAACCACAGTGTACGTGGTTTGCAGTGTAATGCTAAAGATTTAATCACAGGGCTGTCTGCTTCATGTAATATAATTAAAAGTGTATTGTGAATCAATGAATTGAGTGCTATCCTTACTTTCATGCAAAGCACCAACTTCAGTGTTTACGGACTGACCTATAATAACAATTAAGGCCTATAGCCTACAATAGCACAGTGAGTCTCAGACTGGGGGGTCCGGGGAACCCCTGCAGTACCTATACCTGTCAGTTGCTGGGGTCTGGGGACCCCCAGTAGCCTACCTACCTGTCGGTTGCTGGGGGTCCCAGAGATAGAAATGCCACTAAATGGGGGTCCGTGGCCTAATGCATGTGACGCCAGGTTAGGGTGTGTGAAACATTGGCTTGTGGTTGGCTCATCATCCCATATAGCGAGCTAAATTGCAGACAGCAGTGGCGTGCACAGATAGACACTAGGGGGTGCTAGAGCACCCCCTGCCCCTTTGGCAATCAATGTGCCCTTTTGAAAAAAAAAGAGAAAAAAACTTTTTTTCCCCTTTTTTTCCCCCGGATTTTTTAAAAATAGCAGACCTACAAGCTCGTAGCGCGCCACTCGGTGGCGCGCTATGAGCTTGTAGATCTGCTATTTTTCAATAGCTAAAGCATAACATAATGCTAACACCAAAAGGGGTTCCCGCCCAAAATGGATTAAGGCAACCGGCCGGTTCCACGCGCTGCACAAGGTGCCCTTTTTTAACTTGAGCACCTGCCCCTCTAAATGTCTGTGCACGCCACTTGCAGACAGGCAGATCGACAGACAGATATCTCCACTATATATGGGCACAAAAGGGACACAGACAGACAGGTTAAAACTGGTGAACAAGAAAAGGATGAGCTGTTATGTTATAATTTGCTATTCTTTTGTGTGTAAAGGGTGTAATTACAGAGCTGTCTGGGTGCCATAAATATTGATATGACAATAAAGATTGCATTGCTATATCACACAAATGACGACGTTGTATTACTGTTGTATGGTAGACAATATATTAAAAGTGGGTTTCAGGTGTGGTAATCTGAACACAGCGTCTTTACACTCTAGTGAAATAGTGCATTTCATATTTAATGTAAACATACAACAGGACTAAGGTGAGGCAGTCAGCAGGTCACAGCGCTGTAGGGCTTCCAACCAGGACTACGGTGAGGCAGTCAGCAGATCACAGCGCTGTAGGGCTTACAACCAGGACTACGGTGAGGCAGTCAGCAGGTCACAGCTCTGTAGGGCTTCCAACCAGGACTACGGTGAGGCAGTCAGCAGGTCACAGCGCTGTAGGGCTTCCAACCAGGACTAAGGTGAGGCAGTCAGCAGCTCACAGCTCTGTAGGGCTTCCAACCAGGACTACGGTGAGGCAGTCAGCAGGTCACAGCGCTGTAGGGCTTCCAACCAGGACTACGGTGAGGCAGTCAGCAGGTCACAGCGCTGTAGGGCTTCCAACCAGGACTAAGGTGAGGCAGTCAGCAGGTCACAGCTCTGTAGGGCTTACAACCAGGACTACGGTGAGGCAGTCAGCAGGTCACAGCGCTGTAGGGCTTCCAACCAGGACTACGGTGAGGCAGTCAGCAGGTCACAGCGCTGTAGGGCTTCCAACCAGGACTACGGTGAGGCAGTCAGCAGATCACAGCGCTGTAGGGCTTCCAACCAGGACAGAGGTGAGGCAGTCAGCAGGTCACAGCGGTGTAGGGCTTCCAACCAGGACTACGGTGAGGCAGTCAGCAGGTCACAGCGCTGTAGGGCTTCCAACCAGGACTAAGGTGAGGCAGTCAGCAGGTCACAGCTCTGTAGGGCTTCCAACCAGGACTAAGGTGAGGCAGTCAGCAGGTCACAGCACTGTAGGGCTTCCAACCAGGACTACGGTGAGGCAGTCAGCAGGTCACAGCGCTGTAGGGCTTCCAACCAGGACTACGGTGAGGCAGTCAGCAGATCACAGCGCTGTAGGGCTTCCAACCAGGACAGAGGTGAGGCAGTCAGCAGGTCACAGCGCTGTAGGGCTTCCAACCAGGACTACGGTGAGGCAGTCAGCAGGTCACAGCGCTGTAGGGCTTCCAACCAGGACTAAGGTGAGGCAGTCAGCAGGTCACAGCTCTGTAGGGCTTCCAACCAGGACTAAGGTGAGGCAGTCAGCAGGTCACAGCGCTGTAGGGCTTCCAACCCTATATCCAGAAGCTTGGATAGTACATATTACAACCAGTGCTTTTTTTGCTCTGCAACACCATGCCTTTACTTGCATGTGAATTATTATGTTTCGACGGTACTTGTACTGTTCTACATTTTTGTCTAATAAAATATCCATTTAATCAATCAATCAAACCCATTAATTATAACACAGAGATGCTTTAACTAAGCTATTAATGTCAACATGCTCTCTTAGTCTCAATAATAAGTAACTGCTGTACATGATCCCAATGCCCCATTTGAAAAGTGACACCAAGAAGAACAACTTACAACCTAAAAATCACTGAGAGCTCAGTGGCACCCTTGTTAAGATGATGTCCATGTGAGCCAGAGGTTGTGAGTTCAAATCCAGCTGAGTTCCTCCTACTTTCACTCTGCAGCATGTTTTGGAGAATAACATCCAGAAGAGAACTGGAAAGAGATGGAAAGCTTGGGAGATTCTCAGAGAGCATGGTGGCACTCTGTGATAAGCTGCTGTCTATGTGAGCCACAGGTCGTGGGTTCAAGTTTAGCCCATGGCCTCAGACGGCATACTATAGCATGCCATTTTTTATCATTTTTGAGGATTTGAAAAAAAACACTCTCTGCTTCATGTAATATAATTAAAGGTGTAATCACAGGGCTGTCTGCTTCATGTATTATAATTAAAGGTTTAATCACAGGGCTGTCTGCTTCATGTATTATAATTAAAGGTTTAATCACAGGGCTGTCTGCTTCATGTATTATAATTAAAGGTGTAATCACAGGGCTGTCTGCTTCATGTATTATAATTAAAGGTTTAATCACAGGGCTGTCTGCTTCATGTATTATAATTAAAGGTTTAATCACAGGGCTGTCTGCTTCATGTATTATAATTAAAGGTTTAATCACAGGGCTGTCTGCTTAATGTATTATAATTAAAGGTTTCATCACAGGGCTGTCTGCTTCTTGTAATATAATTAAAGGTTGAATCACAGGGCTGTCTGCGTCATTAAATTAATTAAAGGTGCATTCTGGTGTTGTGAATCAATGGATCGAGTGCTATCCTTACTTTCATGAAAGCACCAACTTCAGTGTTTACTGACTGACCTATAATAACAATAATAGCAAAGTGAGTCTCGGACTGGGGTCCGGGGACCCCCAGGGATCCCCAGATTTTGTGTTTTGTGTCCACTATAAACCCTATACACATTGGCTACTTGAAACTAGCCAATCTACGAGCAATTGTCGATCAGCTATTTTCAACAAATCAGACCTTTAAACTCAGTCAAATACATTTCAAATCATATGAAATAAAACATGGGGTCTTTTGTAGTAGGGTCTATAAGTAAACACTGATCACTGATACATCATTATTAGTCGTCTGTTGGTTGCTATGCAGCGTTCAGCCCCATTATACATACATGTACAGTAACAGTCTGGTTGCTATGCCGCGTTCAGCGGAGCCCCATTATACATGCATGTGTAACAGTCAGCCCACAGTATAGTCCTACAGTATTTACAAATCCCTGATTGATCTAAAAACGAATCCACTATATTCACCAAATCACCAAGACAGCAAAGCATTAAAACGTTTCCTTTGGAATGTCAGAAAGTGATCTATGACGTGCAAAATAAAGAAATAAATAAAATCAGCCAATTTATAGAAACTTATGTTACACGGTGTCTTTTGTGGCGTTTCTGTGGTGAAGAAAATATATTGTACCTGTCAGTGCTGCTGCTGCTCGGGTCTTAATTGAATGTATGTGGAGTAAACACTGGGGCATGAATATAAATCCAGGTCTTAATGTCGTCCAAAAAATATAAAACGCCAAAAAACGCGAGATATATATATAGTCAGCTATAGTCATTGGCTTGGTTTGATTGATCGCTGTGATAAAGGAACTAAAAGGTGATGAAGAAGTCAGTTGGCAGTGAAATTCAGAACAGCGCCACAGCGCGTTGAGAAATGTCATTACCTCCGTAGTGGTTCATCAGCACTAGGGCCGTTGAGCTAAAGAATCCGCCAGAATGTTCCATTTGTACACCCTCAGAGTTAAATTAACCTTGATTTTACAATATAAATTGGGGGTCCCAGAGATAGAAATGCCATTAAATGGGGGTCCGTGGACCGTGGACTAATTCATGTCAAACTAGCCCTAACCTAACCTGACTCCGCCAGATGGGGCAGCAGAGAGTGAACCCAGTGTACTCTCTGCTGCCCCATCTGGCGGAGTCAGGTTAGCCCTAACCGTAACCTCACAAAAACAAGTAATGCGTGTTTGTTGGATAAACATCAGAGGGGTTTGAACCCATGAAGTTATATAAAGTTTGGATTTAAATTCGGGTGTCTAGACCACTAGACCACTGAGGACACTGACAGGATGGGGATCACTTTCTGTATTGACTATTTAAGTGACGTAACCCGCTCTTCCATAGCCACTTTCGGGTCTTACTCAAGGAAGCTTCCACGTCATATATGTTCTTTGTCATAGACACTACAGTTAGATTAATAATTCTACTCGGGTTGGAAGCATTAAGACCCATGTTAACCATCAATGGCTTCCTTTCTGAAAAATAACGTCATTGTAAAAAGATTCACGCGTTGCTAGTATTTACAATGAGAAGCGGACGGGAGCTGGTGCGGACTAGGACCCGGATGTAACGTAGTAGGACTACAAATGACTACAACAAATTCGCGGGAAAAACTCGTGGGCGGAGCCTCACACCGGAAATAAGTGACTCCCCTCCTTAAATAAGGCGCAGACGCATTGCTCCGGGTTTGATCACAGTTTGTTGAAAGTGCCACGTCACCCATCGTGCTCCTCGTCTGCAGGTAAATAATGAATGTTACTTTAATACCTAACGCTGTTTTTGTTGTTGTTACTTGTTATATTGTTTATATATGTAATTTATCTATCATTTAAATGTACTCCTGCATAGTGGAGTGGTTACAGTCACCGCTTTGTAAACACGAGGGCTCGAGTTCACGCCCCGTTCGAGGCATTTGTCTTTTTCCTTTTTACCAACCAAACAAACGAAATACATTTCACATCTGGTCAAAAGGTCCATTCTATTCAGCATTTGAGCCACGGACCACCCATTTGACTCTCACGATGGTGGCCAGTGGCTCAAATGGGTATGATGTTTGTTTGGTTGGTAAAAAGGAAAAAGACTTATGCGTCGACTGGGGCGAGAATGCTGAATAAATCGACTAGATGTGAAAAGAGTATTGTTTGTTGTTTGGTTGGTAAAAGGATAAACATTGTTTGAAATTGGGGAAGTAAACAAACATTATTTGGAATTGGTGTGAATCGAACACTGGTACTCAGGTTAACAAGGCAAAGTCTCTAACCACTATACTACTGTAAGATATATAAATATTATCAAAATAGTACAAACAAACGACCAGAAGTAGCAGTCTTCTACATTCTCTAGTTTTTTGGAGATTAAGTAATGCAGATGCTTAACGACAATTAAACTATTGAGAGTGTAAAGATCTACTATTGGGGTCCAATTGGTTACCTAAATTAAATTGCTCTGTATTGTGAATAGTATGTGTTCAGTAACAGTGTTAAATAGCTCTATAGTGTGACAGTAATCATTGCTATAGTGTTTGTTCAGTAACAGAGGTCTCCCGGTGTGACATTTTAACTTGTTTCCATGTTAAGTGGATTCCCGACTGTTTTTGCGCGTTCATGAGCCGTCTTTCACAGATGTTGTTTCAGGAAGGGGCGGAGCTATCTTCTCCTATTCTTTTAAATAAAGATCATTAAATACCCATCCGATTGTTTGTGGAATCTCACTTGTATGAAACAGTGACAACATGCACTTATAGAACACAGTTAGAATGATGAAAATAAAAAAATAAATGAAAATATCAGTGTGGGAAGAGGGATTCGAACCGTCTTTGCAATGAACCAAAAAAAATCGGGGGAGCTGTGCTCTACCCATTGCACTATGATAAGCTGACAACTGCGGTAGGACGCGATCTATTTGATCTTATGTGTGTCTGTCCAGGCGTGAACTCATGGTAACAGTATAGTCACAACATGCCATGTTGTCTTAAAATGTCACACGGGTCTCTCCAGCTTTTTGTTGAACAGAAAAAAAAGCATTTTCTGAAACTGGAATTTTATCCAATCAGGAACGCAGTCAGGATACAGATTAAACAAGTGGAATTGTAATGTAACAGACACAATTAGAACTGGAACATTAAGCTCATAAATAGCTACTTTCTCCTGATTGGCTGGAAATTTGTCACCTACCTGAAATGTCTTTTTTTAAACCCTTTTCTATTTATTAAAGAGCTGGAGAGACATGAATATTCCTGTTACTGAACACACACTATAGCAATGATTACTTTTGATTGATTGATTGAAGAATTTATTAACAGTTTGCAGAATTACAGTACATTTCAAGCACAAACTCAATACAAAGGCTGCACAATATAGAGCTATTTAACACTGTTACTGAACACACTCTATACTATAGCAATGATTACTGCACAATATAGAGCTATTTAACACTGTTACTGAACACACACTATAGCAATGATTACTGCACAATATAGAGCTATTTAACACTGTTACTGAACACACTCTATAGCAATGATTACTGCACAATATAGAGCTATTTAACACTGTTACTGAACACACTCTATAGCAATGATTACTGTCACAATATAGAACTATTTAACACTGTTACTGAACACACTCTATAGCAATCATTACTGCACAATATAGAACTATTTAACGCTATTACTGAAAACTCTATAGCAATCATTACTGCACAATATAGAACTATTTAACACTGTTACTGAACACACACTATAGCAATTATTACTGTCACAATAACTTTGTAATGCTACTGATGTTTGTGTGCAACATGCTGACAGGCCTTTTTTATGTCAATCAATCAAGTCACCTTAATTCAAGTGATAGATTATATACAGGGGCATGCCATGTGGTCTACCTGCACAGCCTTTGTGATCTACTGGTAGATCACGATGTACCTTTTTGGGCACCCCTGCAATACAGGATTCCTGTCCAGAATTGTTTTATTAAATATAGAGGGTTTAAGTCGTTCTGAATTTATGTGCGTTTGTTTTTCTGTCTTTCTTTCTTAGGACGGAGATCAAGGTAGACACCGTTGGAAGGCTCTAGCCAAGCCAGCGCACTTCAGCCATTGCAGCCAAGGGTTAGGGTTAGTCAGCTCAGCCAGGCCTCTCTCGAGGCCTGGCTCTCTGTCTGCCTGGCCCGGTCTGCCCAGACCAGCCAGCTCAGAATGCGAGCTCAGCAAGCCAGCGCAGCGAAAATCTTTACAAGCCCAGACTCAGGATGCCCAGCAGACAGCCAGGGTCTCCTACCTGACAGCCAACAGTCAGCCAGACCAGACCCGCATTTGCAGCAAGCCAGGCTCTCAGCCCTAACAGTGCAGTGCCTTTGATTAGTCATCCAAGCCAAAGGGTAGGGTTTGACTGCCCAGGCCTGTAGTGCCCTTGATTAGTCATCCAAGCCAAAGTGTAGGGTTTGACTGCCCGGGCCCAGTGCAGTGCCCTTGATTAGTCATCCAAGCCAAAGGGTAGGGTTTGACTGCCCGGGCCTCCTGCCAGCTGCCAATGCTTTCCTGCGACCCTTCCTGCTTGCCAAGGTCTGCCACAAACGTTCTGTCCTGTCCTGGCCTGAAACTGTTTTTTTATGAGTCTGGGCTTGTAAAAATCTTCGCTGCGCTGGCTTGCTGAGCTCGCATTCTGAGCTGGCTGGCTTGCCAGGCCGGCTGGTTCTGTTGCTGCAAGGCAGGGCGGGGCAGACCGGGCCAGGCAGACAGAGAGCCAGGCCTCGAGAGAGGCCTGGCTGAGCTGACTAACCCTAACCCTTGGCTGCCTTGGCCGGCCTAACTGCATGCCTGCCTCGGCCTGCTTGCTTGCTTGCCTGCATGCTTGCCTGTCTCGTCCTGCCTGCCTGCCTGCCTGCCTGCCTGCCTGATTTCAAGGTCAATGTAATTTATACTGGTCAAGGTCATTTATATGGTGAAGGTCATTTATACTGGTCAATGTCATTGATACTGGCGCGCTATAGTGCGCGATTCTTCATCATTGTTGATGATTTGAAAGAAAGGTGAAAATCACGGAAAATCTAAAGGCTATAGTCCATTGCCTCGGAGGGCATACTATAGTATGTAGTTTTTCACCATTTCGGAGGATTTGAAAGAAAGGTGAAAATCACGGAAAATCTAAAGGCTATAGTCCATGGTCTCGGAGGGCATACAATAGTGTGCCACTTTTTACATGATTTTTGAGGATTTGAAAAAGGTGAAAAGCGAAAGGCTGTAGTCCATGGTCTCGGAGGGCTTACTATAGTATGTCGTGTTTCATCATTTCGAAGGTCATCTATTCTGGTCAAGGTCATTTATACTGGTGATAGCTGGGTCCAAAGTCAACAAGGTTGTGCACTTGGTGACACGTTTTTGATTTTTGGTATGGTGTTATATGGTTGTAGCCCAGTCTACAATTCATCCCTTAATTCATTTAGACTACTGGCTAAAATTCATGTAATAAATAAATAGGTTAAAACATTTAAACATTATTCTAAATAAACCTGAATGCATATGGTTTAAATAGGGTCAAATATATGGAAGAAGCCATGTATTAAAATAGGAAACTAATTCACAGTGCTTTGAGTTGAAACCTTGAAATGAGTGCATTAGGCCTTTAATGCATAGTTTGTAGGCACACAACCTATCTTGTTAGCAGAAGTTGTGTCAATCTTGTTTTCGATTTGTTCATGCTTAATTGACAGCCAATCGGGAGTCCAGTCTCAGGTGGAGGTGGGTTCTCAGAGCCAGCTAGGGAACAGGTGTTCTAAATCAGCCCAAAAGCCTCTAATCAGTCATTCTAACAGAGACAGGCAGAGTGAGAAGTCACAGTTTGTTCAGTGATCCTGTGTGAAGAGAAAATAAGTTTGTAACCTTGGTTGACGACCAGTTATCCTGTTGGTGTGAACTTTATTGATCTGCAAGAGGTAAATATGCCTGTGTAATGTTTCTGTGCTGTAACTAAATGTTGGAGTGTAACAGTTAATGTGTATGTATATTGTGACTAGAAATTAGCATTTTCACAACATCACATGGCTTTGTATTATGTTGTAAATGCATAGCTTGGCATTCTGAGTGAAGTACAAGCTACAACTATCTCTTCATGATGTAGTATATGGACTTGTTGCTTAGCTGATTTATTTGCTTCAGGACACTGGCAATTGTGAGCATCACAGTTCCATTGGAACACACTGCCCTGCTGAAGAGTGGCTGTCTCTACTGTTTCTTCTTCCTGAGTGTTTCTTCTGGAGTTTGTTCTCCTGGAGTGTTTCATCGCTGCTGTTCCCTGTGCTGCATTCCCACCATCACGCAGCTAACCCTCACCATTCCCCCTCTAACATATCCCTGGACTTGTGAGTACTGTACATGAGCACGTGCACTTTTATTTTCTGCTTGTGAAACAAGTGAAGCGGCCACTACAGTTTGTAGGCCACAACGCACCCAAGCCACGACTCAGGCCTGCAACGAGCGTTCAGTTAGGGTCACTAAAGAACTTTAAGTTGCAAAGTCAGGTGTGTGTGTGTGTGTGCGCGAGTGGGGCCCATAACTGTATGTGATCTGTTGTTTACCATAATGCAATTATTCACATTCTGAATCTTTTTATTTTATATTTCATACTGCATTGAGAAACATTCATTGTTTTTGGTGTTAATAAATACCCCTGTCTATGCTAGGTATTTAACACATTCAGTGCCTAAGACGTCGTGATCTTGTTGTGTCATAGCTCACAGATAATTCATGTTCGGTAATGAAACAATTCATGTGTGGTAATTATATAATTCATGTTGGGTAAAGCTTGTTTAAAAGGTAGTTAAAAGCAAGTAAGAAGGTAAAAGCATACTTAAAGGTGTATAAGGTAATTATATTCTCTAACTTTATTTAGAGGCACCGTCAACTGAATTAAAATTACATAAGTACAGAGTTAAAAAGGTAATAAGTTAGACTACAGGTAGTCGCGCCAGTTCATTAAAACGAACTCAGGCCCCACCCAGAGTACTACTACACAAGAAACCTCATAGCTACCTGGGATGGGTGTTACATGGTTATAAGGTTTTCAAAAACCATCGCAAGCGAGTTGGGCTTGCCTCCTAGTGGTCTGTTTGCAATGAATCAAATATTAAAGTATATGGTTTTTAACCATATACTGGCCCATTTAATATTAGATTCATTGCAAACGGACCACTAGGGGGCGAGCCCAACTCGTTGGCGATGGTTTTTAAAAACCTTATGCCCATCCCTAACACTATTCAAGAACTTGTCATCAAGTGCACGATTATAACGAATTGGGACCCAGCTATGTATTTTAAACTGAACAAAGAGAGTAGGACTACTTGCAATCAATTGAGCTATCAATAACAGCCCACTTGATCTCTTAGCTCCTCCTTCACTTTTGAAGAAAAACTCTCCACCTACTATATAGGTAGCTCAGTTTCAGAGACAGTCTGACTAGCGGTCTGACTCTGCATTTGCTTGTGAACCTGCACTTTTGGCACACAGTAAGTGGAAACGCACTCCGAACGTTTTTTCTACTTTTTTTTCCTTTACACTTCTGAGCTTTCTTAGCTCCTTTCCTTTCCCCCACACTTAGACCCTGACCCATGGCTGGTTGAATCTCGATCTTTATCGAACAAATCACACAGGCTGACTAATATAGCCTAGTGTCCAATCCAAAGACCCGGACATCCAGTCACATCCAGCGAAGGAGGCCGCCTCCTAGGGTTTTGTATCAACTTACTTCCTACTTCCTATTATTACTATTATTTTATAATTATTAGTTATTTATTATTATTATTACTCTATTATTATTATCTCTTATATCTGTTTATAATGTGCTTTCCCACCGTCCCTATACTGTCCTCCTCATGTCGCCCTAGACACTACCTCTACCGTCACAGAGATCCCTCAAATCTCATCTATCCAGCTCGTTCACCCAGTCACCACATTGTGGTGGAGGGAGGCCTATGGAACTGCCACGCAGCTACCAAGAAGAATATGCCTGAATTCATTTCAGGTCAAGCCTCCCTCAGGTCTCTGCATTTCCTTGCTCTGACTGAAACCTGGATTACCCCAGATAACACTGCAACCCCGGCCGCCCTCTCTGTTTCTCACAAGTTTACCCACACCCCTCGCCCAACAAGTACAGGGGGTGGTACAGGACTACTAATGTCCCCCAAATGGAATTTCCGTGTCTTAAATATCTCTCACCTTTCCCTGTCCACATTTGAATTCCATGCTATCTCAATATCACAACCAGTCCCCCTCACCCTCATTGTGCTCTATCGCCCCCCAGGAACTCTAGGGAACTTCCTGGAAGAACTAGATTCTCTGATCAGCTCGTGTCCGGAGGATGGCACCCCACTGATCCTAATGGGTGATTTCAACCTACCTACAGCAGAGAAGTATCTTCCCGTTACATCCCTTCTGGCCTCACTTGACCTCTCCCTCCCCTCCCACTCACAAGGCTGGTAATGTTTTGGACCTGGTGTTCTCCAGAGCCTGCTCTCCCTCTACACTCTCTGTTACACCCTTAATTAGGTCTGACCACCACTTCATAACCTTCTCCCTCTCTCTCTCCACCCTCCCGCCTAAATCTACTAACCCTCCGAACGTCACCACCCGACGCAATCTCAAGTCCCTAAACCCCTCCTCCCTCTCATCCTCTATTCTCTCCTCTCTACCCTCACTGGAGTCCTTCCTCTCTCTCTCACCTGACTCTGCAACCTCATCCTTCCTCTCCTCCATCTCATCTGCATTCGACCAACACTGCCCCCTCTCATCCAGGCCAGCTCGCTCATGTCCACCTACCACACCAAAATCCAATCCTGTACTTCTAACCCAAGGAAGCTCTTCTCCACTTTCTCCTCCCTCCTTAAGCCCCCTCCCCCCACCCAACCTTCATCCCTCACTGCTGATGTTTTTGTCAACTACTTCGAGAAGAAGGTTGATGATATCAGCAGCTCCTTCCCCCCCTCCCCCATAAAGTGGCATCTGACTCAACCAACACTAACCCCAACATACCATGCATGTCCTCCTTCTCTCCTCTTTCCCCAGACGAGGTCCTACAACTAGTGACTTCCACTAGACCTACCACCTGTCCTCTCGACCCTGTCCCGTCTCCAATCTTCCAGACCATCGCACCTGATCTGCTCCCCTTCATCACCTCCATCATCAACACCTCAGTAACCTCAGGCTGCGTCCCATCTGCCCTCAAGTCAGCCAGAGTAACACCACTCCTCAAGAAACCAACCCTTGACCCCTCAGATGTCAAGAACTACAGACCGGTATCACTCCTTTCATTTCTGTCTAAAAGCATTGAACGTGTTGTCTCCAACCAGCTCTCTCTCCATCTCTGACAGAACAACCTGCTGGATCCCAACCAGTCCGGATTCAAAAAGGCCCACTCCACAGAAACTGCCCTGCTGGCAGTCACAGAAGCACTACATGCTGCCCAGGCTGCTTCCCACTCTGCAGTCCTGATTCTCCTAGACCTATCAGCAGCATTTGACACAGTGAACCACCAGCTGCTCCTAGACACCCTAGCGGATCTAGGCATCGGCGGGACAGCACTAAAGTGGTTCTCTTCCTATCTCACCGACCGGACCTACCAGGTCTCCTGGAAAGGTCTGCTATCATCCCCCCGAACCCTCCAAACTGGGGTCCCACAGGGATCTGTACTTGGTCCCCTCCTTTTCTCACTGTACACTAAATCCCTTGGCACTCATCTCTGCTCACAATATATCCTATCACTGCTATGCCGATGACACACAACTGTTTCTATCCTTCCCCCCCTCTGCCACCCAGGTGGAAGAGCGCATCACTGCATGCCTGGCTGACATTGCACAGTGGATGTCCTCCAACCACCTCAAGCTGAACCCAGACAAGACTGAGCTTCTCTTCTTCCCAGCTAAGTCCTGCCCTATGCGGGAGCTAACTATTTCCGTAGACAACGCCCTGGTAACGTCTGTCCCAACAGCCAGGAACCTTGGTGTAGTCCTGGACAGTCAGCTCTCGTTCAAAACTCACATCACAGCTGTCACTCGATCCTGTAGGTTCGCACTCTATAACATACGACGAATTAGACCGTTCCTCACCCAGGAATCAGCCCAGCTCCTAATCCAGACAACAGTCTTGTCAACTTGACTATTGTAACTCCCTCCTCACTGGCCTACCGGCATGTGCACTTAAGCCTCTCCAACTGATCCAAAATGCCGCAGCTCACTTGGTCTTCAACCAGCCAAAATTCTCACATGTCTCCCCCCTGCTCCGCTCCCTGCACTGGCTCCCGGTCGCTGCCCGCACAGAATACAAAACTCTGATGCTGGCATTTAAAGCAAACCCTCCCGCGCACTCAGATCAGCCAACGCAGGGAAGCTGGAAGTACCCTCACTAAAAACGCCGGGACAACGCTCCACACGTCCCAAACTCTTCTCCCTTCTGGCCCCAAAACTGTGGAATGCACTTGCCGTTGCAATCAGAACTGCAGCATCACTCCCGATCTTCCGCCGTAGTTTGAAAACCCACCTTTTCAGACTCCACCATGGCCGATAGCACTTACCCTACCCCCTTAGACAGCAGTTTTTAGACTTAGATAGCACTTGAAACAGACTTATAGCAGGTCATGTAGACAGCACAACAGTACAGCATAGTATAATTTATATGTATAGCTTATATGTATAGTGTCATTATATATAGATATGTTCTAGTTACGTTCTTAGCTTACGCATGTTTCTTGATAAATGCTTTTTATATATGATGTATTCCCATGCTTTTTGTTCTTGCTTAATGTAAGTCGCTCTGGATTAAGAGCGTCTGCTAAATGCCTACATTGTAAATTGTAAAATTATGAAGGTCATTTACTAGTCTTATGAAGGTCATTTATACTGGTCAAGGTCATTTACTAGGATTATGAAGGTAATTTATACTGGTCAAGGTCATTTAAACTGGTGAAGGTAATTTACGAGTCTTATGAAGGTCATTTTTACTAGTCAAGGTCATTGAGGGGCGCGCTTTAGTGCGCGATTCTTCAACATTCTTGAGGATTTGAAAGAAAGGTGAAAATCACTGAAAATCTATCGGAGGGCATATTATAGTACGTTATGTCGTTTTTCATGATTTCGGAGGATTTGAAAATCACGGAAAAGTGAAAGGCTATGGTCTCGGACGGCATACTATAGTATGTCGTTTTTCACCATTTCGGAGGTCATTTATACTGGTGAAGGTAATTTACTAATCTCATTAAGGTCATTTATACTGTTCAAGGTCATTTATACTGGTCAAGGTAATTTACTAGTCTTATGTAGGTCATTTATACTGG
The DNA here is from genome assembly GCF_951216825.1 of Electrona antarctica. NCBI lineage: Eukaryota > Metazoa > Chordata > Actinopteri > Myctophiformes > Myctophidae > Electrona > Electrona antarctica. The sequence goes on along the minus strand of NC_136804.1, from coordinate 29,823,903 downwards.
TCAAGGTCATTTACTAGTCTTTTAAAGGTCATTTATACTGCTCAAGGTCATTTACTAGTCTTTTAAAGGTCATTTATACTGGTCAAGGTTATTTATACTGGGCAAGGTAATTTAAATGACCTTCATAAGACTAGTAAATTACCTTCACCAGTTTAAATGACCTTGACCAGTATAAATTACCTTCATAAGACTAGTAAATGACCTTGACCAGTATAAATGACCTTGACCAGTATAAATGACCTTGACCAGTATAAATGACCTTCATAAGACTAGTAAATGACCTTCATAGCTTGGTCCCAATTCGTCCAAGATCGTGCACTTGGTGACAAGTGTTTGATTTTTCGTATGGTGTTATATGGTTATATACCATAATGCCCATCCCTAACACCATGCCAAAATTGAAGAACTTGTCATGAAGTGCACGATTATAACGAATTGGGACCCAGCTATGAAGGTCATTTACTAGTCTTATGAAGGTCATTTATACTGGTCAAGGTCATTTATACTGGTCAAGGTAATTTATACTGGTCAAGGTCATTTACTAGTCTTATGAAGGTAATTTATACTGGTCAAGGTCATTTAAACTGGTGAAGGTAATTTACTAGTCTTATGAAGGTCATTTTTACTGGTCAAGGTCATTGAGGGGCGCGCTTTAGTGCGCGATTCTTCATCATTCTTGAGGATTTGAAAGAAAGGTGAAAATCTCTCGGAGGGCATACTATAGTACGGTATGTCGTTTTTCACGATTTCGGAGGACTTGAAAAAAAGTTGAAAATCACGGAAAAGTGAAAGGCTATAGTCCATGGTCTCGGACGGCATACTATAGTATGTTGTTTTTCACCATTTCGGAGGTAATTTATACTGGTCACGGTAATTTATACTGGTCAAGGTCATTTACTAGTCTTACGAAGGTCATTTATACTGGTCAAGGTAATTTATACTGGTGAAGGTCATTTATACTGGTCAAGGTCTTTTATACTGGTCAAGGTCATTTATACTGGTCAAGGTCTTACTAGTCTTTTGAAGGTCATTTATAATGGTCACGGTCATTTATACTGGTGAAGGTAATTTACTAGTCTTATGAAGGTCATTTATACTGCTCAAGGTCATTTAACGGTGCGCGATTCTTCATCATTGTTGAGGATTTGAAAGAAAGGTGAAAAGCGAAAGGCTATAGTCCATGGTCTCGGAGGGCATACAATAGTGTGCCACTTTTTGCATGATTTTTGAGGATTTGAAAAAGGTGAAAAGCGAAAGGCTGTAGTCCATGGTCTCAGAGGGCTTACTATAGTATGTCGTGTTTCACCATTTCGAAGGTCATCTATTCTGGTCAAGGTCATTTATACTGGTGATAGCTTGGTCCCAATTCGTCCAAGATCGTGCACTTGGTGACAAGTGTTTGATTTTTCGTATGGTGTTATATGGTTATATAACATAATGACCATCCCTAACACCATGCCAAAATTGAAGAACTTGTCATGAAGTGCACGATTATAACGAATTGGGACCCAGCTATGAAGGTCATTTACTAGTCTTATGAAGGTCATTTATACTGGTGAAGGTCATTTAAACTGGTCAAGGTAATTTACTAGTCTTATGAAGGTCATTTATACTGGTCAAGGTAATTTAACGGCGCGCTTTAGTGCGCGATTCTTCATCATTGTTGAGGATTTGAAAGAAAGGTGAAAAGCGAAAGGCTATAGTCCATGGTCTCGGAGGGCATACAATAGTGTGCCACTTTTTGCATGATTTTTGAGGATTTGAAAAAGGTGAAAAGCAAAAGGCTGTAGTCCATGGTCTCAGAGGGCTTACTATAGTATGTCGTGTTTCACCATTTCGAAGGTCATCTATTCTGGTCAAGGTCATTTATACTGGTGATAGCTTGGTCCCAATTCGTCCAAGATCGTGCACTTGGTGACAAGTGTTTGATTTTTCGTATGGTGTTATATGGTTATATAACATAATGACCATCCCTAACACCATGCCAAAATTGAAGAACTTGTCATGAAGTGCACGATTATAATGAATTGGGACCCAGCTATGAAGGTCATTTACTAGTCTTATGAAGGTCATTTAAACTGGTGAAGGTAATTTACTAGTCTTATGAAGGTAATTTATACTGGTCAAGGTAATTTAACGGCGCCCTTTAGTGCGCGATTCTTCATCATTGTTGAGGATTTGAAAGAAAGGTGAAAATCACGGAAAATCTAAAGGCTATAGTCCATGGTCTCGGAGGGCATACAATAGTGTGCCACTTTTTGCATGATTTTTGAGGATTTGAAAAAGGTGAAAAGCGAAAGGCTGTAGTCCATGGTCTCGGAGGGCTTACTATAGTATGTCGTGTTTCACCATTTCTAAGGACCTGTAAATTACAACAAAACAAACTAAGGCACTGGTGTGGTACTCCTGGTTTTCCAGAACGGGGTTCAAGTCCCTGCAGTGCTCTGCTCAATTTGTTGTATTTACATGGTTTATTTAAATGTTCTGCTCATTGTCCATGGGCTCGGAGGGCCCATTTAATATTAGATTCATTGGACCACTAGGGTGTGAGCCCAACTCGTTTGCGATGGTTTTTGAAAACCTTATGCCCATCCCTAACACCATGCCAAAATTCAAGAACTTGTCATCAAGTGCACGATTATAACAAATTGGGACCCAGCAATGAAGGTCATTTACTAGTCTTATGAAGGTCATCTATACTGGTCAAGGTCATTTATACTGGTGACGGTCATTTACTAGTCTTATGAAGGTAATTTATACTGTTCAAGGTCATTTATATTGGTCAAGGTCATTTAAACTGAAGGTCATTTTTACTGGTCAAGGTCATTGAGGGGCGCGCTTTAGTGCGCGATTCTTCATTTCGGAGGATTTGAAAAAAAGGTGAAAATCGCGGAAAAGCGAAAGTCCATGGTCATTTATACTTGTCAAGGTCATTTATACTGGTCAAGGTAATTTACTAGTCTTATGAAGGTCATTTATACTGCTCAAGGTCATTGATATTGGTCAAGGTCATTGAGCGGCGCGATTCTTCATCATTGTTGAGGATTTGAAAAAAGGTGAAAATCAAGGAAAAGCGAAAGGCTATCCATGGTGTCGGAGGGCATACTATATATAGTATGTCGTTTTTTACGATTTCGGAGGATTTGAAAAAAAGGTAAATGTATACTGGTGAAGGTCATTTAATAGTTTTATGAAGGTCATTTATACTCTCAAGGTCATTGAGTGACGCGCTATAGTGCGCGATTCTTCATCATTGTTGAGGATTTGAAAAAAAGGTGAAAATCCCGGAATACGAAAGGCTATAGTTCAAGGTCTCAGGGCTTTAAATAAATACTTTCTGAAGTCTGAGGAAAATGAACAGGGATTCATTTTCCGGGTCTCTCGAGGGGGGGACTGCGACGCTCTATAGTATGCCGTGGTGCAACCCAACGGAGTTGCACCACTTACTTCACACGGGTGTGATTTTCATGAGGATTTAAAAAAAAGAAAAAAGAAGGGCATACTATAGTCCATGGTTTCGGACTGCATGACGTTTTTCATGATTTTGCAGGATTTGAGAACAAGATGAAAATAATGGACCTGTAAATTACAACAAAACAAACTAAGGCACTGGTGTGGTACTCCTGGTTTTCCAGAACGGGGTTCAAGTCCCTGCAGTGCTCTGCTCAATGTGTTGTATTTACATGGTTTATTTTAATGTTCTGCTCATTGTGTTGCCTTTTCATAGATGATAACCCCCAGGTCACGCTTTTTCTCTGAGTGATTTTTGTCTTTTTTTCAAATCCTCAAAAATGATGAAAAACGGCATGTTTGCCTGAAAAGGAATCTTTGAAATATAGTGCTTTTAAATTTGAGAAATTCAGAATTGGGGTCAATGGCAGATTTTGGCAAGTAAAGATGAGTGGGGTTTGAACCCACAATCTCCAGATCATGCAGCCAGTGTGCAAAGTCACTGATCTACTTGCACAGTCTGCTGTTCCCTTTGAGTACAACATTGATACAAAAATAGAATAACAGATTTGTCTATTGTTTCTTTTGCTGTTGTTTATCTCTAGATGTTCGAATGTTTATGAACCACAATGGAAACAAGTCTCTGGCTCTTCTGTCATTATCTATTCAGCCTTTTAAGAACAGCATGCACAGTGGCTCACTGTGTACAGAGCCTGCCTGGGAATCAGGATGCTGCAGGTTCAAGTCCTGGCTCTGACATAGTGTCCCAAAATCATGAAAAACGACATGCTATATAGTATGCTATATAGAAACCATTGTAACGACTCACCGAGTCTAGGACGGTTATTGTAAGAAGGCAAGGTGGTAAAATGCCAAAGTTGTTTTATTATTCTTGTGGTGGCATACAAATGAATGGAAACAATATATATACATAAAGTATTCAATATGAATTACTATATTTTAGAAACATAAATGACACACGGAGCAACTAAGGGAAATAATCAAAAGCATTCTAAAACTAACCGCTTGAGTTTTAGACACTAACCTAACAACGGAAATAAAGTGACAACAGTGCCCTACCATTGCCTACTCTAATCTAACAAACTGTACAAAAAGCAGGCTTCCGTGGCCTAGTGCTCTGAATATAGAGTTACTACAGGGGATAACAACAGACGGGGTTATACACAATAAACTGAATTAAACATAGCAACTCTAGCCATGATGTTTCTACTACTCCGTGCATGCTCTCTCTGAGTCATTTTCGTCTTTTTTAAAAATCCTCAAAAATGATGGAAAACGGCATGCTATAGTATGCCGTTCGATAGCCCATGGTCTCGGAGCGATTTTGATGAAACACGAGCATTTGAAAAAAAGACGAAATCACTCCGAGACCATGGGCTATAGCCCATCGTCTCGGAGTCATTTTCGTCTTTTTTAAAAATCCTCAAAAAAGATGGAAAACGGCATGCTATAGTATGCCGTTCGAGACCATGGGCTATATCGTCTCGGAGTGATTTTGATGAAAAACGAGCATTTGAAAAAAAGACGAAATCACTCCGAGACCATGGGCTATAGCCCATCGTCTCGGAGTCATTTTCGTCTTTTTAAAAAATCCTCAAATGATGGAAAACGGCATGCTATAGTATGCCGTTCGAGACCATGGGCTATAGCCCATGGTCTCGGAGCGAATTTGATGAAACACGAGCATTTGAAAAAAAGACGAAATCACTCCGAGACCATGGGCTATAGCCCATCGTCTCGGAGTCATTTTCGTCTTTTTTAAAAATCCTCAAAAATGATGGAAAACGGCATGCTATAATATGCCGTTCGAGACCATGGGCTATAGCCCATCGTCTCGGAGTGATTTTGATGAAAAACGAGCATTTGAAAAAAAGACGAAATCACTCCGAGACCATGGGCTATAGCCCATCGTATCTGAGTCATTTTCGTCTTTTTTTTTAAATCCTCAAAAATGATGGAAAACGGCATGCTATAGTATGCCGTTCGAGACCATGGGCTATAGCCCATGGTCTCGGAGCGATTTTGATGAAACACGAGCATTTGAAAAAAAGACGAAATCCTCCGAGACCATGGGCTATAGCCCATCGTCTCGGAGTCATTTTCGTCTTTTTTTAAAAATCCTCAAAAATGATGGAAAACGGCATGCTATAGTATGCCGTTCGAGACCATGGGCTATAGCCCATCGTCTCGGAGTGATTTAGATGAAAAACGAGCATTTGAAAAAAAGACGAAATCACTCCGAGACCATGGGCTATAGCCCATCGTCTCGGAGTCATTTTCGTCTTTTTTTTTAAATCCTCAAAAATGATGGAAAACGGCATGCTATAGTATGCCGTTCGAGACCATGGGCTATAGCCCATCGTCTCGGAGTGATTTAGATGAAAAACGAGCATTTGAAAAAAAGACGAAATCACTCCGAGACCATGGGCTATAGCCCATCGTCTCGGAGTCATTTTCGTCTTTTTTTTTTAATCCTCAAAAATGATGGAAAACGGCATGCTATAGTATGCCGTTCGAGACCATGGGCTATAGCCCATGGTCTCGGAGCGATTTTGATGAAAAACGAGCATTTGAAAAAAAGACAAAATCACTCCGAGACGATGGGCTATAGCCCATGGTCTCGGAGTCATTTTCGTCTTTTTTAAAAATCCTCAAAAAGGATGGAAAACGGCATGCTATAGTATGCCGTTCGAGACCATGGGCTATAGCCCATGGTCTCGGAGCGATTTTGATGAAAAACGAGCATTTGAAAAAAAGACTAAATAACTCCGAGACCATGGGCTATAGCCCATCGTCTCGGAGTCATTTTCGTATTTTTTTTAAAATCCTCAAAAATGATGGAAAACGGCATGCTATAGTATGCCGTTCGAGATGAAAAACGAGCATTTGAAAAAAAGACTAAATCACTCCGAGACCATAGGCTATAGCCCATCGTCTCTGAGTCATTTTCGTGTTTTTTTAAAATCCTCAAAAATGATGGAAAACGGCATGCTATAGTATGGCGTTCGAGACCATGGGCTATAGCCCATGGTCTCGGAGCGATTTTGATGAAAAACGAGCATTTGAAAAAAAGACGAAATCACTCCGAGACCATGGGCTATAGCCCATCGTCTCGGAGTCATTTTCGTCTTTTTTAAAAATCCTCAAAAATGATGGAAAACGGCATGCTATAGTATGCCGTTCGAGACCATGGGCTATAGCCCATCGTCTCGGAGTGATTTTGATGATAAACGAGCATTTGAAAAAAAGACGAAATCACTCCGAGACCATGGGCTATAGCCCATCGTCTCGGAGTCATTTTCGTCTTTTTTTTTAAATCCTCAAAAATGATGGAAAACGGCATGCTATAGTATGCCGTTCGAGACCATGGGCTATAGCCCATCGTCTCGGAGCGATTTTGATGAAAAACGAGCATTTGAAAAAAAGACAAAATCACTCCGAGACGATGGGCTATAGCCCATGGTCTCGGAGTCATTTTCGTCTTTTTTAAAAATCCTCAAAAAGGATGGAAAACGGCATGCTATAGTATGCCGTTCGAGACCATGGGCTATAGCCCATCGTCTCGGAGTGATTTTGATGAAAAACGAGCATTTGAAAAAAAGACGAAATCACTCCGAGACCATGGGCTATAGCCCATCGTCTCGGAGTCATTTTCGTCTTTTTTTAAAATCCTCAAAAATGATGGAAAACGGGATGCTATAGTATGCCGTTCGAGATGAAAAACGAGCATTTGAAAAAAAGACTAAATCACTCCGAGACCATGGGCTATAGCCCATCGTCTCTGAGTCATTTTCGTGTTTTTTTTTAAATCCTCAAAAATGATGGAAAACGGCATGCTATAGTATGCCGTTCGAGACCATGGGCTATAGCCCATGGTCTCGGAGCGATTTTGATGAAAAACGAGCATTTGAAAAAAAGACGAAATCACTCCGAGACCATGGGCTATAGCCCATCGTCTCTGAGTCATTTTCGTCTTTTTTTAAAATCCTCAAAAATGATGGAAAACGGCATGCTATAGTATGCCGTTTTTGATGAAAAACGAGCATTTGAAAAAAAGACGAAATCACTCCGAGACCATGGGCTATAGCCCATCGTCTCGGAGTCATTTTCGTCTTTTAAAAAAAAAAATCCTCATTAATGATGGAAAACGGCATGCTATAGTATGCCGTTCGAGACCATGGGCTATAGCCCATGGTCTCGAACGGCATACTATAGCATGCCGTTTTCCATCATTAATGAGGATTTTTTTTTTTTTCGAGACCATGGGCTATAGCCCATGGTCTCGAACGGCATACTATAGCATGCCGTTTTCCATCATTTTTGAGGATTTTAAAAAAAGACGAAAATGACTCCGAGACGATGGGCTATAGCCCATGGTCTCGGAGTGATTTAGTCTTTTTTTCAAATGCTCGTTTTTCATCAAAATCGCTTCGAGACCATGGGCTATAGCCCATCGTCTCGGAGTCATTTTCGTCTTTTTTAAAAATCCTCAAAAATGATGAAAAACGGCATGCTATAGTATGCCGTTCGAGACCATGGGCTATAGCCCATCGTCTCGGAGTGATTTAGATGAAAAACGAGCATTTGAAAAAAAGACGAAATCACTCCGAGACCATGGGCTATAGCCCATCGTCTCGGAGTAATTTTCGTCTTTTTTTAAAATCCTCAAAAATGATGGAAATCGGCATGCTATAGTATGCCGTTCGAGACCATGGGCTATAGCCCATGGTCTCGGAGCGATTTTGATGAAAAACGAGCATTTGAAAAAAAGACGAAATCTCTCCGAGACCATGGGCTATAGCCCATCGTCTCGGAGTCATTTTCGTCTTTTTTTTTTAATCCTCAAAAATGATGGAAAACGGCATGCTATAGTATGCCGTTCAAGACCATGGGCTATAGCCCATGGTCTCGGAGCGATTTTGATGAAAAACGAGCATTTGAAAAAAAGACGAAATCACTCCGAGACCATGGGCTATAGCCCATCGTCTCGGAGTCATTTTCGTCTTTTTTTTAAATCCTCAAAAATGATGGAAAACAGCATGCTATAGTATGCCGTTCGAGTCTCGGAGCGATTTTGATGAAAAACGAGCATTTGAAAAAAAGACGAAATCACTCCGAGACCATGGGCTATAGCCCATCGTCTCGGAGTCATTTTCGTCTTTTTTAAAAAATCCTCAAAAATGATGGAAAACGGCATGCTATAGTATGCCGTTCGAGACCATGGGCTATAGCCCATGGTCTCGGAGCGATTTTGATGAAAAACGAGCATTTGAAAAAAAGACGAAATCACTCCGAGACCATGGGCTATAGCCCATCGTCTCGGAGTCATTTTCGTCTTTTTAAAAAATCCTCAAAAATGATGAAAAACGGCATGCTATAGTATGCCGTTCGAGACCATGGGCTATAGCCCATCGTCTCGGAGTGATTTAGATGAAAAACGAGCATTTGAAAAAAAGACGAAATCACTCCGAGACCATGGGCTATAGCCCATCGTCTCGGAGTAATTTTCGTCTTTTTTTTTAAATCCTCAAAAATGATGGAAAACGGCATGCTATAGTATGCCGTTCAAGACCATGGGCTATAGCCCATGGTCTAGGAGCGATTTTGATGAAAAACGAGCATTTGAAAAAAAGACGAAATCACTCCGAGACCATGGGCTATAGCCCATCGTCTCGGAGTAATTTTCGTCTTTTTTTTAAATCCTCAAAAATGATGGAAAACAGCATGCTATAGTATGCCGTTCGAGTCTCGGAGCGATTTTGATGAAAAACGAGCATTTGAAAAAAAGACGAAATCACTCCGAGACCATGGGCTATAGCCCATCGTCTCGGAGTAATTTTCGTCTTTTTTTAAAATCCTCAAAAATGATGGAAATCGGCATGCTATAGTATGCCGTTCGAGACCATGGGCTATAGCCCATGGTCTCGGAGCGATTTTGATGAAAAACGAGCATTTGAAAAAAAGACGAAATCACTCCGAGACCATGGGCTATAGCCCATCGTCTCGGAGTCATTTTCGTCTTTTTTTTAAAATCCTCAAAAATGATGGAAAACGGCATGCTATAGTATGCCGTTCAAGACCATGGGCTATAGCCCATGGTCTAGGAGCGATTTTGATGAAAAACGAGCATTTGAAAAAAAGACGAAATCACTCCGAGACCATGGGCTATAGCCCATCGTCTCGGAGTCATTTTCGTCTTTTTTTTAAATCCTCAAAAATGATGGAAAACAGCATGCTATAGTATGCCGTTCGAGTCTCGGAGCGATTTTGATGAAAAACGAGCATTTGAAAAAAAGACGAAATCACTCCGAGACCATGGGCTATAGCCCATCGTCTCGGAGTCATTTTCGTCTTTTTTAAAAAATCCTCAAAAATGATGGAAAACGGCATGCTATAGTATGCCGTTCGAGACCATGGGCTATAGACTATCGTCTCGGAGTGATTTTGATGAAAAACGAGCATTTGAAAAAAAGACTAAATCACTCCGAGACCATGGGCTATAGCCCATCGTCTCGGAGTCATTTTCACCTTTTTTTAAAATCCTCAAAAATGATGGAAAACGGCATGCTATAGTATGCCGTTCGAGACCATGGGCTATAGCCCATGGTCTCGGAGCGATTTTGATGAAAAACGAGCATTTGAAAAAAAGACGAAATCACTCCGAGACCATGGGCTATAGCCCATCGTCTCTGAGTCATTTTCGACTTTTTTTAAAATCCTCAAAAATGATGGAAAACGGCATGCTATAGTATGCCGTTCGAGACCATGGCTATAGCCCATGGTCTCGGAGCGATTTTGATGAAAAACGAGCATTTGAAAAAAAGACGAAATCACTCCGAGACCATGGGCTATAGCCCATCGTCTCGGAGTCATTTTCGTCTTTTTTAAAAATCCTCAAAAATGATGAAAAACGGCATGCTATAGTATGCCGTTCGAGACCATGGGCTATAGCCCATCGTCTCGGAGTGATTTAGATGAAAAACGAGCATTTGAAAAAAAGACAAAATCACTCCGAGACCATGGGCTATAGCCCATCGTCTCGGAGTCATTTTCGTCTTTTTTTAAAATCCTCAAAGATTATGGAAAACGGCATGCTATAGTATGCCGTTCGAGACCATGGGCTATAGCCCATCGTCTCAGAGTGATTTTGATGAAAAACGAGCATTTGAAAAAAAGACGAAATCACTCCGAGACCATGGGCTATAGCCCATCGTCTCGGAGTAATTTTCGTCTTTTTTTAAAATCCTCAAAAATGATGGAAAACGGCATGCTATAGTATGCCGTTCAAGACCATGGGCTATAGCCCATGGTCTCGGAGCGATTTTGATGAAAAACGAGCATTTGAAAAAAAGACGAAATCACTCCGAGACCATGGGCTATAGCCCATCGTCTCGGAGTCATTTTCGTCTTTTTTAAAAATCCTCAAAAATGATGGAAAACGGCATGCTATAGTATGCCGTTGGAGACCATGGGCTATAGCCCATCGTCTCGGAGTGATTTTGATGAAAAACAAGCATTTGAAAAAAAGACGAAATCACTCCGAGACCATGGGCTATAGCCCATCGTATCGGAGTCCTTTTCGTCTTTTTTTTAAAATCCTCAAAAATTATGGAAAACGGCATGCTATAGTATGCCGTTCGAGACCATGGGCTATAGCCCATGGTCTCGGAGCGATTTTGATGAAAAACGAGCATTTGAAAAAAAGACGAAATCACTCCGAGACCATGGGCTATAGCCCATCGTCTCGGAGTCATTTTCGTCTTTTTAAAAAATCCTCAAAAATGATGAAAAACGGCATGCTATAGTATGCCGTTCGAGACCATGGGCTATAGCCCATCGTCTCGGAGTGATTTAGATGAAAAACGAGCATTTGAAAAAAAGACGAAATCACTCCGAGACCATGGGCTATAGCCCATCGTCTCGGAGTAATTTTCGTCTTTTTTTAAAATCCTCAAAAATGATGGAAATCGGCATGCTATAGTATGCCGTTCGAGACCATGGGCTATAGCCCATGGTCTCGGAGCGATTTTGATGAAAAACGAGCATTTGAAAAAAAGACGAAATCACTCCGAGACCATGGGCTATAGCCCATCGTCTCGGAGTCATTTTCGTCTTTTTTTTTAAATCCTCAAAAATGATGGAAAACGGCATGCTATAGTATGCCGTTCAAGACCATGGGCTATAGCCCATGGTCTCGGAGCGATTTTGATGAAAAACGAGCATTTGAAAAAAAGACGAAATCACTCCGAGACCATGGGCTATAGCCCATCGTCTCGGAGTCATTTTCGTCTTTTTTTTTAAATCCTCAAAAATGATGGAAAACGGCATGCTATAGTATGCCGTTCAAGAGCGATTTTGAGCGATTTTGATGAAAAACGAGCATTTGAAAAAAAGACTAAATCACTCCGAGACCATGGGCTATAGCCCATCGTCTCGGAGTCATTTTCGTCTTTTTTTTAAATCCTCAAAAATGATGGAAAACAGCATGCTATAGTATGCCGTTCGAGTCTCGGAGCGATTTTGATGAAAAACGAGCATTTGAAAAAAAGACGAAATCACTCCGAGACCATGGGCTATAGCCCATCGTCTCGGAGTCATTTTCGTCTTTTTTAAAAAATCCTCAAAAATGATGGAAAACGGCATGCTATAGTATGCCGTTCGAGACCATGGGCTATAGACTATCGTCTCGGAGTGATTTTGATGAAAAACGAGCATTTGAAAAAAAGACTAAATCACTCCGAGACGATGGGCTATAGCCCATCGTCTCGGAGTCATTTTCGTCTTTTTTTAAAATCCTCAAAAATGATGGAAAACGGCATGCTATAGTATGCCGTTCGAGACCATGGGCTATAGCCCATGGTCTCGGAGCGATTTTGATGAAAAACGAGCATTTGAAAAAAAGACTAAATCACTCCGAGACCATGGGCTATAGCCCATCGTCTCGGAGTCATTTTCACCTTTTTTTAAAATCCTCAAAAATGATGGAAAACGGCATGCTATAGTATGCCGTTCGAGACCATGGGCTATAGCCCATGGTCTCGGAGCGATTTTGATGAAAAACGAGCATTTGAAAAAAAGACGAAATCACTCCGAGACCATGGGCTATAGCCCATCGTCTCTGAGTCATTTTCGACTTTTTTTTAAATCCTCAAAAATGATGGAAAACGGCATGCTATAGTATGCCGTTCGAGACCATGGCTATAGCCCATGGTCTCGGAGCGATTTTGATGAAAAACGAGCATTTGAAAAAAAGACGAAATCACTCCGAGACCATGGGCTATAGCCCATCGTCTCGGAGTCATTTTCGTCTTTTTTAAAAATCCTCAAAAATGATGAAAAACGGCATGCTATAGTATGCCGTTCGAGACCATGGGCTATAGCCCATCGTCTCGGAGTGATTTAGATGAAAAACGAGCATTTGAAAAAAAGACAAAATCACTCCGAGACCATGGGCTATAGCCCATCGTCTCGGAGTCATTTTCGTCTTTTTTTAAAATCCTCAAAGATTATGGAAAACGGCATGCTATAGTATGCCGTTCGAGACCATGGGCTATAGCCCATCGTCTCAGAGTGATTTTGATGAAAAACGAGCATTTGAAAAAAAGACGAAATCACTCCGAGACCATGGGCTATAGCCCATCGTCTCGGAGTAATTTTCGTCTTTTTTTAAAATCCTCAAAAATGATGGAAAACGGCATGCTATAGTATGCCGTTCAAGACCATGGGCTATAGCCCATGGTCTCGGAGCGATTTTGATGAAAAACGAGCATTTGAAAAAAAGACGAAATCACTCCGAGACCATGGGCTATAGCCCATCGTCTCGGAGTCATTTTCGTCTTTTTTAAAAATCCTCAAAAATGATGGAAAACGGCATGCTATAGTATGCCGTTGGAGACCATGGGCTATAGCCCATCGTCTCGGAGTGATTTTGATGAAAAACAAGCATTTGAAAAAAAGACGAAATCACTCCGAGACCATGGGCTATAGCCCATCGTATCGGAGTCCTTTTCGTCTTTTTTTTTAAATCCTCAAAAATTATGGAAAACGGCATGCTATAGTATGCCGTTCGAGACCATGGGCTATAGCCCATGGTCTCGGAGCGATTTTGATGAAAAACGAGCATTTGAAAAAAAGACGAAATCACTCCGAGACCATGGGCTATAGCCCATCGTCTCGGAGTCATTTTCGTCTTTTTTAAAAAAAATCCTCATTAATGATGGAAAACGGCATGCTATAGTATGCCGTTCGAGACCATGGGCTATAGCCCATGGTCTCGGAGCGATTTTGATGAAAAACGAGCATTTGAAAAAAAGACGAAATCACTCCGAGACCATGGGCTATAGCCCATCGTCTCGGAGTCATTTTCGTCTTTTTTAAAAATCCTCAAAAATGATGGAAAACGGCATGCTATAGTATGCCGTTCGAGACCATGGGCTATAGCCCATCGTCTCGGAGTGATTTAGATGAAAAACGAGCATTTGAAAAAAAGACGAAATCACTCCGAGACCATGGGCTATAGCCCATCGTCTCAGAGTCATTTTCGTCTTTTTTTAAAATCCTCAAAAATGATGGAAAACGGCATGCTATAGTATGCCGTTCGAGACCATGGGCTATAGCCCATGGTCTCGGAGTGATTTTGATGAAAAACGAGCATTTGAAAAAAAGACGAAATCACTCCGAGACCATGGGCTATAGCCCATCGTCTCGGAGTCATTTTCGTCTTTTTTAAAAATCCTCAAAAATGATGGAAAACGGCATGCTATAGTATGCCGTTCGAGACCATGGGCTATAGCCTATCGTCTCGGAGTGATTTTGATGAAAAACGAGCATTTGAAAAAAAGACTAAATCACTCCGAGACGATGGGCTATAGCCCATCGTCTCGGAGTCATTTTCGTCTTTTTTTTAAATCCTCAGAAATGATGGAAAACGGCATGCTATAGTATGCCGTTCGAGACCATGGGCTATAGCCCATGGTCTCGGAGCGATTTTGATGAAAAACGAGCATTTGAAAAAAAGACTAAATCACTCCGAGACCATGGGCTATAGCCCATCGTCTCGGAGTCATTTTCGTCTTTTTTTAAAATCCTCAAAAATGATGGAAAACGGCATGCTATAGTATGCCGTTCGAGACCATGGGTTATAGCCCATGGTCTCGGAGCGATTTTGATGAAAAACGAGCATTTGAAAAAAAGACAAAATCACTCCGAGACCATGGGCTATAGCCCATCGTCTCGGAGTCATTTTCGTCTTTTTTAAAAATCCTCAAAAATGATGGAAAACGGCATGCTATAGTATGCCGTTCGAGACCATGGGCTATAGCCCATCGTCTCGGAGTGATTTTGATGAAAAACGAGCATTTGAAAAAAAGACGAAATCACTCCGAGACCATGGGCTATAGCCCATCGTCTCGGAGTCATTTTCGTCTTTTTTAAAAATCCTCAAAAATGATGGAAAACGGCATGCTATAGTATGCCGTTCGAGACCATGGGCTATAGCCTATCGTCTCGGAGTGATTTTGATGAAAAACGAGCATTTGAAAAAAAGACTAAATCACTCCGAGACGATGGGCTATAGCCCATCGTCTCGGAGTCATTTTCGTCTTTTTTTTAAATCCTCAGAAATGATGGAAAACGGCATGCTATAGTATGCCGTTCGAGACCATGGGCTATAGCCCATGGTCTCGGAGCGATTTTGATGAAAAACGAGCATTTGAAAAAAAGACTAAATCACTCCGAGACCATGGGCTATAGCCCATCGTCTCGGAGTCATTTTCGTCTTTTTTTAAAATCCTCAAAAATGATGGAAAACGGCATGCTATAGTATGCCGTTCGAGACCATGGGTTATAGCCCATGGTCTCGGAGCGATTTTGATGAAAAACGAGCATTTGAAAAAAAGACAAAATCACTCCGAGACCATGGGCTATAGCCCATCGTCTCGGAGTCATTTTCGTCTTTTTTAAAAATCCTCAAAAATGATGGAAAACGGCATGCTATAGTATGCCGTTCGAGACCATGGGCTATAGCCCATCGTCTCGGAGTGATTTAGATGAAAAACGAGCATTTGAAAAAAAGACGAAATCACTCCGAGACCATGGGCTATAGCCCATCGTCTCGGAGTCATTTTCGTCTTTTTTTTTAAATCCTCAAAAATGATGGAAAACGGCATGCTATAGTATGCCGTTCGAGACCATGGGCTATAGCCCATCGTCTCGGAGTGATTTAGATGAAAAACGAGCATTTGAAAAAAAGACGAAATCACTCCGAGACCATGGGCTATAGCCCATCGTCTCGGAGTCATTTTCGTCTTTTTTTTTAAATCCTCAAAAATGATGGAAAACGGCATGCTATAGTATGCCGTTCGAGACCATGGGCTATAGCCCATCGTCTCGGAGCGATTTTGATGAAAAACGAGCATTTGAAAAAAAGACAAAATCACTCCGAGACGATGGGCTATAGCCCATGGTCTCGGAGTCATTTTCGTCTTTTTTAAAAATCCTCAAAAAGGATGGAAAACGGCATGCTATAGTATGCCGTTCGAGACCATGGGCTATAGCCCATCGTCTCGGAGTGATTTTGATGAAAAACGAGCATTTGAAAAAAAGACGAAATCACTCCGAGACCATGGGCTATAGCCAATCGTCTCGGAGTCATTTTCGTCTTTTTTTAAAATCCTCAAAAATGATGGAAAACGGCATGCTATAGTATGCCGTTCGAGACCATGGGCTATAGCCCATGGTCTCGGAGCGATTTTGATGAAAAACGAGCATTTGAAAAAAAGACGAAATCACTCCGAGACCATGGGCTATAGCCCATCGTCTCGGAGCGATTTTCGTCTTTTTTTAAAATCCTCAAAAATGATGGAAAACGGCATGCTATAGTATGCCGTTCGAGATGAAAAACGAGCATTTGAAAAAAAGACTAAATCACCCTGAGACCATAGGCTATAGCCCATCGTCTCTGAGTCATTTTCGTGTTTTTTTAAAATCCTCAAAAATGATGGAAAACGGCATGCTATAGTATGCCGTTCGAGACCATGGGCTATAGCCCATAGTCTCGGAGCGATTTTGATGAAAAACGAGCATTTGAAAAAAAGACGAAATCACTCCGAGACCATGGGCTATAGCCCATCGTCTCGGAGTCATTTTCGTCTTTTTTAAAAATCCTCAAAAATTATGGAAAACGGCATGCTATAGTATGCCGTTCGAGACCATGGGCTATAGCCCATGGTCTCGGAGCGATTTTGATGAAAAACGAGCATTTGAAAAAAAGACAAAATCACTCCGAGACCATGGGCTATAGCCCATCGTCTCGGAGTCATTTTCGTCTTTTTTTAAAATCCTCAAAAATGATGGAAAACGGCATGCTATAGTATGCCGTTCGAGACCATGGGTTATAGCCCATGGTCTCGGAGCGATTTTGATGAAAAACGAGCATTTGAAAAAAAGACAAAATCACTCCGAGACCATGGGCTATAGCCCATCGTCTCGGAGTCATTTTCGTCTTTTTTTTTAAATCCTCAAAAATGATGGAAAACGGCATGCTATAGTATGCCGTTCGAGACCATGGGCTATAGCCCATCGTCTCGGAGTGATTTAGATGAAAAACGAGCATTTGAAAAAAAGACGAAATCACTCCGAGACCATGGGCTATAGCCCATCGTCTCGGAGTCATTTTCGTCTTTTTTTTTAAATCCTCAAAAATGATGGAAAACGGCATGCTATAGTATGCCGTTCGAGACCATGGGCTATAGCCCATCGTCTCGGAGCGATTTTGATGAAAAACGAGCATTTGAAAAAAAGACAAAATCACTCCGAGACGATGGGCTATAGCCCATGGTCTCGGAGTCATTTTCGTCTTTTTTAAAAATCCTCAAAAAGGATGGAAAACGGCATGCTATAGTATGCCGTTCGAGACCATGGGTTATAGCCCATGGTCTCGGAGCGATTTTGATGAAAAACGAGCATTTGAAAAAAAGACAAAATCACTCCGAGACCATGGGCTATAGCCCATCGTCTCGGAGTCATTTTCGTCTTTTTTAAAAATCCTCAAAAATGATGGAAAACGGCATGCTATAGTATGCCGTTCGAGACCATGGGCTATAGCCCATCGTCTCGGAGTGATTTAGATGAAAAACGAGCATTTGAAAAAAAGACGAAATCACTCCGAGACCATGGGCTATAGCCCATCGTCTCGGAGTCATTTTCGTCTTTTTTTTTAAATCCTCAAAAATGATGGAAAACGGCATGCTATAGTATGCCGTTCGAGACCATGGGCTATAGCCCATCGTCTCGGAGCGATTTTGATGAAAAACGAGCATTTGAAAAAAAGACAAAATCACTCCGAGACGATGGGCTATAGCCCATGGTCTCGGAGTCATTTTCGTCTTTTTTAAAAATCCTCAAAAAGGATGGAAAACGGCATGCTATAGTATGCCGTTCGAGACCATGGGCTATAGCCCATCGTCTCGGAGTGATTTTGATGAAAAACGAGCATTTGAAAAAAAGACGAAATCACTCCGAGACCATGGGCTATAGCCCATCGTCTCGGAGTCATTTTCGTAATTTTTTTAAAATCCTCAAAAATGATGAAAAACGGCATGCTATAGTATGCCGTTCAAGACCATGGGCTATAGCCCATGGTCTAGGAGCGATTTTGATGAAAAACGAGCATTTGAAAAAAAGACGAAATCACTCCGAGACCATGGGCTATAGCCCATCGTCTCGGAGTTATTTTCGTATTTTTTTTAAATCCTCAAAGATTATGGAAAACGGCATGCTATAGTATGCCGTTCGAGACCATGGGCTATAGCCCATCGTCTCAGAGTGATTTTGATGAAAAACGAGCATTTGAAAAAAAGACGAAATCACTCCGAGACCATGGGCTATAGCCCATCGTCTCGGAGTAATTTTCGTCTTTTTTTAAAATCCTCAAAAATGATGGAAAACGGCATGCTATAGTATGCCGTTCAAGACCATGGGCTATAGCCCATCGTCTCGGAGTGATTTTGATGAAAAACAAGCATTTGAAAAAAAGACGAAATCACTCCGAGACCATGGGCTATAGCCCATCGTATCGGAGTCCTTTTCGTCTTTTTTTTTAAATCCTCAAAAATTATGGAAAACGGCATGCTATAGTATGCCGTTCGAGACCATGGGCTATAGCCCATGGTCTCGGAGCGATTTTGATGAAAAACGAGCATTTGAAAAAAAGACGAAATCACTCCGAGACCATGGGCTAAAGCCCATCGTCTCGGAGTCATTTTCGTCTTTTTTTTTTAAAAAATCCTCAAAAATTATGGAAAACGGCATGCTATAGTATGCCGTTCGAGACCATGGGCTATAGCCCATCGTCTCGGAGTGATTTAGATGAAAAACGAGCATTTGAAAAAAAGACGAAATCACTCCGAGACCATGGGCTATAGCCCATCGTCTCAGAGTCATTTTCGTCTTTTTTTAAAATCCTCAAAAATGATGGAAAACGGCATGCTATAGTATGCCGTTCGAGACCATGGGCTATAGCCCATCGTCTCGGAGTCATTTTCGTCTTTTTTTCAAATGCTCGTTTTTCATCAAAATCGCTCCGAGACCATGGGCTATAGCCCATGGTCTCGAACGGCATACTATAGCATGCCGTTTTCCATCATTTTTGAGGATTTTAAAAAAAGACGAAAATGACTCCGAGACGATGATGAAAAACGGCATGCTATAGTATGCCGTTCGAGACCATGGGCTATAGCCCATGGTCTCGGAGTGATTTTGATGAAAAACGAGCATTTGAAAAAAAGACAAAATCACTCCGAGACCATGGGCTATAGCCCATCGTCTCGGAGTCATTTTCGTCTTTTTTAAAAATCCTCAAAAATGATGGAAAACGGCATGCTATAGTATGCCGTTCGAGACGATGGGCTATAGCCCATCGTCTCGGAGTCATTTTCGTCTTTTTTTCAAATGCTCGTTTTTCATCAAAATCGCTCCGAGACCATGGGCTATAGCCCATGGTCTCGAACGGCATACTATAGCATGCCGTTTTCCATCATTTTTGAGGATTTTAAAAAAAGACGAAAATGACTCCGAGACGATGGGCTATAGCCCATGGTCTCGGAGTGATTTAGTCTTTTTTTCAAATGCTCGTTTTTCATCAAAATCGCTCCGAGACCATGGGCTATAGCCCATGGTCTCGAACGGCATACTATAGCATGCCGTTTTCCATCATTTTTGAGGATTTTAAAAAAAGACGAAAATGACTCCGAGACGATGGGCTATAGCCCATGGTCTCGGAGTGATTTCATCTTTTTTTCAAATGCTCGTTTTTCATCAAAATCGCTCCGAGACCATGGGCTATAGCCCATGGTCTCGAACGGCATACTATAGCATGCCGTTTTCCATCATTTTTGAGGATTTTAAAAAAAGACGAAAATGACTCCGAGACGATGGGCTATAGCCCATGGTCTCGGAGTGATTTCATCTTTTTTTCAAATGCTCGTTTTTCATCTAAATCACTCCGAGACGATGGGCTATAGCCCATGGTCTCGAACGGCATACTATAGCATGCCGTTTTTCATCATTTTTGAGGATTTTTAAAAAAGACGAAAATGACTCCGAGACGATGGGCTATAGCCCATCGTCTCGGAGTGATTTAGATGAAAAACGAGCATTTGAAAAAAAGACGAAATCACTCCGAGACCATGGGCTATAGCCCATCGTCTCGGAGTCATTTTCGTCTTTTTAAAAAAAATCCTCATTAATGATGGAAAACGGCATGCTATAGTATGCCGTTCGAGACCATGGGCTATAGCCCATGGTCTCGGAGCGATTTTGATGAAAAACGTGCATTTGAAAAAAAGACGAAATCACTCCGAGACCATGGGCTATAGCCCATCGTCTCGGAGTCATTTTCGTCTTTTTTAAAAATCCTCAAAAATGATGGAAAACGGCATGCTATAGTATGCCGTTCGAGACCATGGGCTATAGCCTATCGTCTCGGAGTGATTTTGATGAAAAACGAGCATTTGAAAAAAAGACTAAATAGCCCATCGTCTCGGAGTCATTTTCGTCTTTTTTTAAAATCCTCAAAAATGATGGAAAACGGCATGCTATAGTATGCCGTTCGAGACCATGGGCTATAGCCCATGGTCTCGGAGCGATTTTGATGAAAAACGAGCATTTGAAAAAAAGACTAAATCACTCCGAGACCATGGGCTATAGCCCATCGTCTCGGAGTCATTTTCGTCTTTTTTTAAAATCCTCAAAAATGATGGAAAACGGCATGCTATAGTATGCCGTTCGAGACCATGGGCTATAGCCCATGGTCTCGGAGCGATTTTGATGAAAAACGAGCATTTGAAAAAAAGACAAAATCACTCCGAGACCATGGGCTATAGCCCATCGTCTCGGAGTCATTTTCGGCTTTTTTAAAAATCCTCAAAAATGATGGAAAACGGCATGCTATAGTATGCCGTTCGAGACCATGGGCTATAGCCCATCGTCTCGGAGTGATTTTGATGAAAAACGAGCATTTGAAAAAAAGACGAAATCACTCCGAGACCATGGGCTATAGCCCATCGTCTCGGAGTCATTTTCGTCTTTTTTAAAAATCCTCAAAAATGATGAAAAACGGCATGCTATAGTATGCCGTTCGAGACCATGGGCTATAGCCCATCGTCTCGGAGTGATTTAGATGAAAAACGAGCATTTGAAAAAAAGACGAAATCACTCCGAGACCATGGGCTATAGCCCATCGTCTCGGAGTCATTTTCGTCTTTTTTAAAAATCCTCAAAAATGATGGAAAACGGCATGCTATAGTATGCCGTTCGAGACCATGGGCTAGCCCATCGTCTCGGAGTGATTTAGATGAAAAACGAGCATTTGAAAAAAAGACGAAATCACTCCGAGACCATGGGCTATAGCCCATCGTCTCAGAGTCATTTTCGTCTTTTTTAAAAATCCTCAAAAATGATGGAAAACGGCATGCTATAGTATGCCGTTCGAGACCATGGGCTATAGCCCATGGTCTCGGAGTGATTTTGATGAAAAACGAGCATTTGAAAAAAAGACGAAATCACTCCGAGACCATGGGCTATAGCCCATCGTCTCGGAGTCATTTTCGTCTTTTTTTAAAATCCTCAAAAATGATGGAAAACGGCATGCTATAGTATGCCGTTCGAGACCATGGGCTATAGCCTATCGTCTCGGAGTGATTTTGATGAAAAACGAGCATTTGAAAAAAAGACTAAATCACTCCGAGACGATGGGCTATAGCCCATCGTCTCGGAGTCATTTTCGTCTTTTTTTTAAATCCTCAAAAATGATGGAAAACGGCATGCTATAGTATGCCGTTCGAGACCATGGGCTATAGCCCATGGTCTCGGAGTGATTTCATCTTTTTTTCAAATGCTCGTTTTTCATCAAAATCGCTCCGAGACCATGGGCTATAGCCCATGGTCTCGAACGGCATACTATAGCATGCCGTTTTCCATCATTTTTGAGGATTTTAAAAAAAGACGAAAATGACTCCGAGACGATGGGCTATAGCCCATGGTCTCGGAGTGATTTCATCTTTTTTTCAAATGCTCGTTTTTCATCTAAATCACTCCGAGACGATGGGCTATAGCCCATGGTCTCGAACGGCATACTATAGCATGCCGTTTTTCATCATTTTTGAGGATTTTTAAAAAAGACGAAAATGACTCCGAGACGATGGGCTATAGCCCATCGTCTCGGAGTGATTTAGATGAAAAACGAGCATTTGAAAAAAAGACGAAATCACTCCGAGACCATGGGCTATAGCCCATCGTCTCGGAGTCATTTTCGTCTTTTTAAAAAAAATCCTCATTAATGATGGAAAACGGCATGCTATAGTATGCCGTTCGAGACCATGGGCTATAGCCCATGGTCTCGGAGCGATTTTGATGAAAAACGTGCATTTGAAAAAAAGACGAAATCACTCCGAGACCATGGGCTATAGCCCATCGTCTCGGAGTCATTTTCGTCTTTTTTAAAAATCCTCAAAAATGATGGAAAACGGCATGCTATAGTATGCCGTTCGAGACCATGGGCTATAGCCTATCGTCTCGGAGTGATTTTGATGAAAAACGAGCATTTGAAAAAAAGACTAAATAGCCCATCGTCTCGGAGTCATTTTCGTCTTTTTTTAAAATCCTCAAAAATGATGGAAAACGGCATGCTATAGTATGCCGTTCGAGACCATGGGCTATAGCCCATGGTCTCGGAGCGATTTTGATGAAAAACGAGCATTTGAAAAAAAGACTAAATCACTCCGAGACCATGGGCTATAGCCCATCGTCTCGGAGTCATTTTCGTCTTTTTTTAAAATCCTCAAAAATGATGGAAAACGGCATGCTATAGTATGCCGTTCGAGACCATGGGCTATAGCCCATGGTCTCGGAGCGATTTTGATGAAAAACGAGCATTTGAAAAAAAGACAAAATCACTCCGAGACCATGGGCTATAGCCCATCGTCTCGGAGTCATTTTCGGCTTTTTTAAAAATCCTCAAAAATGATGGAAAACGGCATGCTATAGTATGCCGTTCGAGACCATGGGCTATAGCCCATCGTCTCGGAGTGATTTTGATGAAAAACGAGCATTTGAAAAAAAGACGAAATCACTCCGAGACCATGGGCTATAGCCCATCGTCTCGGAGTCATTTTCGTCTTTTTTAAAAATCCTCAAAAATGATGAAAAACGGCATGCTATAGTATGCCGTTCGAGACCATGGGCTATAGCCCATCGTCTCGGAGTGATTTAGATGAAAAACGAGCATTTGAAAAAAAGATGAAATCACTCCGAGACCATGGGCTATAGCCCATCGTCTCGGAGTCATTTTCGTCTTTTTTTAAAAAAATCCTCATTAATGATGGAAAACGGCATGCTATAGTATGCCGTTCGAGACCATGGGCTATAGCCCATGGTCTCGGAGCGATTTTGATGAAAAACGAGCATTTGAAAAAAAGACGAAATCACTCCGAGACCATGGGCTATAGCCCATCGTCTCGGAGTCATTTTCGTCTTTTTTAAAAATCCTCAAAAATGATGGAAAACGGCATGCTATAGTATGCCGTTCGAGACCATGGGCTAGCCCATCGTCTCGGAGTGATTTAGATGAAAAACGAGCATTTGAAAAAAAGACGAAATCACTCCGAGACCATGGGCTATAGCCCATCGTCTCAGAGTCATTTTCGTCTTTTTTAAAAATCCTCAAAAATGATGGAAAACGGCATGCTATAGTATGCCGTTCGAGACCATGGGCTATAGCCCATGGTCTCGGAGTGATTTTGATGAAAAACGAGCATTTGAAAAAAAGACGAAATCACTCCGAGACCATGGGCTATAGCCCATCGTCTCGGAGTCATTTTCGTCTTTTTTTAAAATCCTCAAAAATGATGGAAAACGGCATACTATAGTATGCCGTTCGAGACCATGGGCTATAGCCCATGGTCTCGGAGCGATTTTGATGAAAAACGAGCATTTGAAAAAAAGACGAAATCACTCCGAGACCATGGGCTATAGCCCATCGTCTCGGAGTCATTTTCGTCTTTTTTAAAAATCCTCAAAAATGATGGAAAACGGCATGCTATAGTATGCCGTTCGAGACCATGGGCTATAGCCCATCGTCTCGGAGTGATTTAGATGAAAAACGAGCATTTGAAAAAAAGACGAAATCACTCCGAGACCATGGGCTATAGCCCATCGTCTCAGAGTCATTTTCGTCTTTTTTTAAAATCCTCAAAAATGATGGAAAACGGCATGCTATAGTATGCCGTTCGAGACCATGGGCTATAGCCCATGGTCTCGGAGTGATTTTGATGAAAAACAAGCATTTGAAAAAAAGACGAAATCACTCCGAGACCATGGGCTATAGCCCATCGTCTCGGAGTCATTTTCGTCTTTTTTTAAAATCCTCAAAAATGATGGAAAACGGCATACTATAGTATGCCGTTCGAGACCATGGGCTATAGCCCATGGTCTCGGAGCGATTTTGATGAAAAACGAGCATTTGAAAAAAAGACGAAATCACTCCGAGACCATGGGCTATAGCCCATCGTCTCGGAGTCATTTTCGTCTTTTTTAAAAATCCTCAAAAATGATGGAAAACGGCATGCTATAGTATGCCGTTCGAGACCATGGGCTATAGCCTATCGTCTCGGAGTGATTTTGATGAAAAACGAGCATTTAAAAAAAAGACTAAATCACTCCGAGACGATGGGCTATAGCCCATCGTCTCGGAGTCATTTTCGTCTTTTTTTTAAAATCCTCAAAAATGATGGAAAACGGCATGCTATAGTATGCCGTTCGAGACCATGGGCTATAGCTCATGGTCTCGGAGCGATTTTGATGAAAAACGAGCATTTGAAAAAAAGACGAAATCACTCCGAGACCATGGGCTATAGCCCATCGTCTCGGAGTAATTTTCGTCTTTTTTTAAAATCCTCAAAAATGATGGAAAACGGCATGCTATAGTATGCCGTTCAAGACCATGGGCTATAGCCCATGGTCTCGGAGCGATTTTGATGAAAAACGAGCATTTGAAAAAAAGACGAAATCACTCCGAGACCATGGGCTATAGCCCATCGTCTCGGAGTCATTTTCGTCTTTTTTAAAAATCCTCAAAAATGATGGAAAACGGCATGCTATAGTATGCCGTTCGAGACCATGGGCTATAGCCCATCGTCTCGGAGTGATTTTGATGAAAAACAAGCATTTGAAAAAAAGACGAAATCACTCCGAGACCATGGGCTATAGCCCATCGTATCGGAGTCCTTTTCGTCTTTTTTTTTAAATCCTCAAAAATTATGGAAAACGGCATGCTATAGTATGCCGTTCGAGACCATGGGCTATAGCCCATGGTCTCGGAGCGATTTTGATGAAAAACGAGCATTTGAAAAAAAGACGAAATCACTCCGAGACCATGGGCTAAAGCCCATCGTCTCGGAGTCATTTTCGTCTTTTTTTTTTAAAAAATCCTCAAAAATTATGGAAAACGGCATGCTATAGTATGCCGTTCGAGACCATGGGCTATAGCCCATCGTCTCGGAGTGATTTAGATGAAAAACGAGCATTTGAAAAAAAGACGAAATCACTCCGAGACCATGGGCTATAGCCCATCGTCTCAGAGTCATTTTCGTCTTTTTTTAAAATCCTCAAAAATGATGGAAAACGGCATGCTATAGTATGCCGTTCGAGACCATGGGCTATAGCCCATCGTCTCGGAGTCATTTTCGTCTTTTTTTCAAATGCTCGTTTTTCATCAAAATCGCTCCGAGACCATGGGCTATAGCCCATGGTCTCGAACGGCATACTATAGCATGCCGTTTTCCATCATTTTTGAGGATTTTAAAAAAAGACGAAAATGACTCCGAGACGATGATGAAAAACGGCATGCTATAGTATGCCGTTCGAGACCATGGGCTATAGCCCATGGTCTCGGAGTGATTTTGATGAAAAACGAGCATTTGAAAAAAAGACAAAATCACTCCGAGACCATGGGCTATAGCCCATCGTCTCGGAGTCATTTTCGTCTTTTTTAAAAATCCTCAAAAATGATGGAAAACGGCATGCTATAGTATGCCGTTCGAGACGATGGGCTATAGCCCATCGTCTCGGAGTCATTTTCGTCTTTTTTTCAAATGCTCGTTTTTCATCAAAATCGCTCCGAGACCATGGGCTATAGCCCATGGTCTCGAACGGCATACTATAGCATGCCGTTTTCCATCATTTTTGAGGATTTTAAAAAAAGACGAAAATGACTCCGAGACGATGGGCTATAGCCCATGGTCTCGGAGTGATTTAGTCTTTTTTTCAAATGCTCGTTTTTCATCAAAATCGCTCCGAGACCATGGGCTATAGCCCATGGTCTCGAACGGCATACTATAGCATGCCGTTTTCCATCATTTTTGAGGATTTTAAAAAAAGACGAAAATGACTCCGAGACGATGGGCTATAGCCCATGGTCTCGGAGTGATTTCATCTTTTTTTCAAATGCTCGTTTTTCATCAAAATCGCTCCGAGACCATGGGCTATAGCCCATGGTCTCGAACGGCATACTATAGCATGCCGTTTTCCATCATTTTTGAGGATTTTAAAAAAAGACGAAAATGACTCCGAGACGATGGGCTATAGCCCATGGTCTCGGAGTGATTTCATCTTTTTTTCAAATGCTCGTTTTTCATCTAAATCACTCCGAGACGATGGGCTATAGCCCATGGTCTCGAACGGCATACTATAGCATGCCGTTTTTCATCATTTTTGAGGATTTTTAAAAAAGACGAAAATGACTCCGAGACGATGGGCTATAGCC
Organism: Electrona antarctica; assembly: GCF_951216825.1. NCBI lineage: Eukaryota > Metazoa > Chordata > Actinopteri > Myctophiformes > Myctophidae > Electrona > Electrona antarctica. Next base: position 29,797,115 of record NC_136804.1, on the reverse strand, counting down.
CATCGTCTCGGAGTGATTTAGATGAAAAACGAGCATTTGAAAAAAAGACGAAATCACTCCGAGACCATGGGCTATAGCCCATCGTCTCGGAGTCATTTTCGTCTTTTTAAAAAAAATCCTCATTAATGATGGAAAACGGCATGCTATAGTATGCCGTTCGAGACCATGGGCTATAGCCCATGGTCTCGGAGCGATTTTGATGAAAAACGTGCATTTGAAAAAAAGACGAAATCACTCCGAGACCATGGGCTATAGCCCATCGTCTCGGAGTCATTTTCGTCTTTTTTAAAAATCCTCAAAAATGATGGAAAACGGCATGCTATAGTATGCCGTTCGAGACCATGGGCTATAGCCTATCGTCTCGGAGTGATTTTGATGAAAAACGAGCATTTGAAAAAAAGACTAAATAGCCCATCGTCTCGGAGTCATTTTCGTCTTTTTTTAAAATCCTCAAAAATGATGGAAAACGGCATGCTATAGTATGCCGTTCGAGACCATGGGCTATAGCCCATGGTCTCGGAGCGATTTTGATGAAAAACGAGCATTTGAAAAAAAGACTAAATCACTCCGAGACCATGGGCTATAGCCCATCGTCTCGGAGTCATTTTCGTCTTTTTTTAAAATCCTCAAAAATGATGGAAAACGGCATGCTATAGTATGCCGTTCGAGACCATGGGCTATAGCCCATGGTCTCGGAGCGATTTTGATGAAAAACGAGCATTTGAAAAAAAGACAAAATCACTCCGAGACCATGGGCTATAGCCCATCGTCTCGGAGTCATTTTCGGCTTTTTTAAAAATCCTCAAAAATGATGGAAAACGGCATGCTATAGTATGCCGTTCGAGACCATGGGCTATAGCCCATCGTCTCGGAGTGATTTTGATGAAAAACGAGCATTTGAAAAAAAGACGAAATCACTCCGAGACCATGGGCTATAGCCCATCGTCTCGGAGTCATTTTCGTCTTTTTTAAAAATCCTCAAAAATGATGAAAAACGGCATGCTATAGTATGCCGTTCGAGACCATGGGCTATAGCCCATCGTCTCGGAGTGATTTAGATGAAAAACGAGCATTTGAAAAAAAGATGAAATCACTCCGAGACCATGGGCTATAGCCCATCGTCTCGGAGTCATTTTCGTCTTTTTTAAAAAAAATCCTCATTAATGATGGAAAACGGCATGCTATAGTATGCCGTTCGAGACCATGGGCTATAGCCCATGGTCTCGGAGCGATTTTGATGAAAAACGAGCATTTGAAAAAAAGACGAAATCACTCCGAGACCATGGGCTATAGCCCATCGTCTCGGAGTCATTTTCGTCTTTTTTAAAAATCCTCAAAAATGATGGAAAACGGCATGCTATAGTATGCCGTTCGAGACCATGGGCTAGCCCATCGTCTCGGAGTGATTTAGATGAAAAACGAGCATTTGAAAAAAAGACGAAATCACTCCGAGACCATGGGCTATAGCCCATCGTCTCAGAGTCATTTTCGTCTTTTTTAAAAATCCTCAAAAATGATGGAAAACGGCATGCTATAGTATGCCGTTCGAGACCATGGGCTATAGCCCATGGTCTCGGAGTGATTTTGATGAAAAACGAGCATTTGAAAAAAAGACGAAATCACTCCGAGACCATGGGCTATAGCCCATCGTCTCGGAGTCATTTTCGTCTTTTTTTAAAATCCTCAAAAATGATGGAAAACGGCATACTATAGTATGCCGTTCGAGACCATGGGCTATAGCCCATGGTCTCGGAGCGATTTTGATGAAAAACGAGCATTTGAAAAAAAGACGAAATCACTCCGAGACCATGGGCTATAGCCCATCGTCTCGGAGTCATTTTCGTCTTTTTTAAAAATCCTCAAAAATGATGGAAAACGGCATGCTATAGTATGCCGTTCGAGACCATGGGCTATAGCCCATCGTCTCGGAGTGATTTAGATGAAAAACGAGCATTTGAAAAAAAGACGAAATCACTCCGAGACCATGGGCTATAGCCCATCGTCTCAGAGTCATTTTCGTCTTTTTTTAAAATCCTCAAAAATGATGGAAAACGGCATGCTATAGTATGCCGTTCGAGACCATGGGCTATAGCCCATGGTCTCGGAGTGATTTTGATGAAAAACAAGCATTTGAAAAAAAGACGAAATCACTCCGAGACCATGGGCTATAGCCCATCGTCTCGGAGTCATTTTCGTCTTTTTTTAAAATCCTCAAAAATGATGGAAAACGGCATACTATAGTATGCCGTTCGAGACCATGGGCTATAGCCCATGGTCTCGGAGCGATTTTGATGAAAAACGAGCATTTGAAAAAAAGACGAAATCACTCCGAGACCATGGGCTATAGCCCATCGTCTCGGAGTCATTTTCGTCTTTTTTAAAAATCCTCAAAAATGATGGAAAACGGCATGCTATAGTATGCCGTTCGAGACCATGGGCTATAGCCTATCGTCTCGGAGTGATTTTGATGAAAAACGAGCATTTAAAAAAAAGACTAAATCACTCCGAGACGATGGGCTATAGCCCATCGTCTCGGAGTCATTTTCGTCTTTTTTTTTAAATCCTCAAAAATGATGGAAAACGGCATGCTATAGTATGCCGTTCGAGACCATGGGCTATAGCTCATGGTCTCGGAGCGATTTTGATGAAAAACGAGCATTTGAAAAAAAGACGAAATCACTCCGAGACCATGGGCTATAGCCCATCGTCTCGGAGTAATTTTCGTCTTTTTTAAAAATCCTCAAAAATGATGGAAAACGGCATGCTATAGTATGCCGTTCGAGACCATGGGCTATAGCCCATCGTCTCGGAGTGATTTAGATGAAAAACGAGCATTTGAAAAAAAGACGAAATCACTCCGAGACCATGGGCTATAGTCCATCGTCTCAGAGTCATTTTCGTCTTTTTTAAAAATCCTCAAAAATGATGGAAAACGGCATGGTATAGTATGCCGTTCGAGACCATGGGCTATAGCCCATGGTCTCGGAGCGATTTTGATGAAAAACGAGCATTTGAAAAAAAGACGAAATCACTCCGAGACCATGGGCTATAGCCCATCGTCTCGGAGTCATTTTCGTCTTTTTTAAAAATCCTCAAAAATGATGGAAAACGGCATGCTATAGTATGCCGTTCGACACCATGGGCTATAGCCCATCGTCTCGGAGCGATTTTGATGAAAAACGAGCATTTGAAAAAAAGACGAAATCACTCCGAGACCATGGGCTATAGCCCATCGTCTCTGAGTCATTTTCGTCTTTTTTTTAAATCCTCAAAAATGATGGAAAACGGCATGCTATAGTATGCCGTTCGAGACCATGGGCTATAGCCCATGGTCTCGGAGCGATTTTGATGAAAAACGAGCATTTGAAAAAAAGACGAAATCACTCTGAGACCATGGGCTATAGCCCATCGTCTCGGAGTCATTTTCGTCTTTTTTAAAAATCCTCAAAAATGATGGAAAACGGCATGCTATAGTATGCCGTTCGAGACCATGGGCTATAGCCTATCGTCTCGGAGTGATTTTGATGAAAAACGAGCATTTGAAAAAAAGACTAAATCACTCCGAGACGATGGGCTATAGCCCATCGTCTCGGAGTCATTTTCGTCTTTTTTTTAAATCCTCAAAAATGATGGAAAACGGCATGCTATAGTATGCCGTTCGAGACCATGGGCTATAGCCCATGGTCTCGGAGCGATTTTGATGAAAAACGAGCATTTGAAAAAAAGACGAAATCACTCCGAGACCATGGGCTATAGCCCATCGTCTCGGAGTCATTTTCGTCTTTTTTAAAAATCCTCAAAAATGATGGAAAACGGCATGCTATAGTATGCCGTTCGAGACCATGGGCTATAGCCTATCGTCTCGGAGTGATTTTGATGAAAAACGAGCATTTGAAAAAAAGACTAAATCACTCCGAGACGATGGGCTATAGCCCATCGTCTCGGAGTCATTTTCGTCTTTTTTTAAAATCCTCAAAAATGATGGAAAACGGCATGCTATAGTATGCCGTTCGAGACCATGGGCTAGCCCATCGTCTCGGAGTGATTTAGATGAAAAACGAGCATTTGAAAAAAAGACGAAATCACTCCGAGACCATGGGCTATAGCCCATCGTCTCAGAGTCATTTTCGTCTTTTTTAAAAATCCTCAAAAATGATGGAAAACGGCATGCTATAGTATGCCGTTCGAGACCATGGGCTATAGCCCATGGTCTCGGAGTGATTTTGATGAAAAACGAGCATTTGAAAAAAAGACGAAATCACTCCGAGACCATGGGCTATAGCCCATCGTCTCGGAGTCATTTTCGTCTTTTTTTAAAATCCTCAAAAATGATGGAAAACGGCATACTATAGTATGCCGTTCGAGACCATGGGCTATAGCCCATGGTCTCGGAGCGATTTTGATGAAAAACGAGCATTTGAAAAAAAGACGAAATCACTCCGAGACCATGGGCTATAGCCCATCGTCTCGGAGTCATTTTCGTCTTTTTTAAAAATCCTCAAAAATGATGGAAAACGGCATGCTATAGTATGCCGTTCGAGACCATGGGCTATAGCCCATCGTCTCGGAGTGATTTAGATGAAAAACGAGCATTTGAAAAAAAGACGAAATCACTCCGAGACCATGGGCTATAGCCCATCGTCTCAGAGTCATTTTCGTCTTTTTTTAAAATCCTCAAAAATGATGGAAAACGGCATGCTATAGTATGCCGTTCGAGACCATGGGCTATAGCCCATGGTCTCGGAGTGATTTTGATGAAAAACGAGCATTTGAAAAAAAGACGAAATCACTCCGAGACCATGGGCTATAGCCCATCGTCTCGGAGTCATTTTCGTCTTTTTTTAAAATCCTCAAAAATGATGGAAAACGGCATACTATAGTATGCCGTTCGAGACCATGGGCTATAGCCCATGGTCTCGGAGCGATTTTGATGAAAAACGAGCATTTGAAAAAAAGACGAAATCACTCCGAGACCATGGGCTATAGCCCATCGTCTCGGAGTCATTTTCGTCTTTTTTAAAAATCCTCAAAAATGATGGAAAACGGCATGCTATAGTATGCCGTTCGAGACCATGGGCTATAGCCTATCGTCTCGGAGTGATTTTGATGAAAAACGAGCATTTAAAAAAAAGACAAAATCACTCCGAGACGATGGGCTATAGCCCATCGTCTCGGAGTCATTTTCGTCTTTTTTTTAAAATCCTCAAAAATGATGGAAAACGGCATGCTATAGTATGCCGTTCGAGACCATGGGCTATAGCTCATGGTCTCGGAGCGATTTTGATGAAAAACGAGCATTTGAAAAAAAGACGAAATCACTCCGAGACCATGGGCTATAGCCCATCGTCTCGGAGTAATTTTCGTCTTTTTTAAAAATCCTCAAAAATGATGGAAAACGGCATGCTATAGTATGCCGTTCGAGACCATGGGCTATAGCCCATCGTCTCGGAGTGATTTAGATGAAAAACGAGCATTTGAAAAAAAGACGAAATCACTCCGAGACCATGGGCTATAGTCCATCGTCTCAGAGTCATTTTCGTCTTTTTTAAAAATCCTCAAAAATGATGGAAAACGGCATGGTATAGTATGCCGTTCGAGACCATGGGCTATAGCCCATGGTCTCGGAGCGATTTTGATGAAAAACGAGCATTTGAAAAAAAGACGAAATCACTCCGAGACCATGGGCTATAGCCCATCGTCTCGGAGTCATTTTCGTCTTTTTTAAAAATCCTCAAAAATGATGGAAAACGGCATGCTATAGTATGCCGTTCGACACCATGGGCTATAGCCCATCGTCTCGGAGCGATTTTGATGAAAAACGAGCATTTGAAAAAAAGACGAAATCACTCCGAGACCATGGGCTATAGCCCATCGTCTCTGAGTCATTTTCGTCTTTTTTTTAAATCCTCAAAAATGATGGAAAACGGCATGCTATAGTATGCCGTTCGAGACCATGGGCTATAGCCCATGGTCTCGGAGCGATTTTGATGAAAAACGAGCATTTGAAAAAAAGACGAAATCACTCCGAGACCATGGGCTATAGCCCATCGTCTCGGAGTCATTTTCGTCTTTTTTAAAAATCCTCAAAAATGATGGAAAACGGCATGCTATAGTATGCCGTTCGAGACCATGGGCTATAGCCTATCGTCTCGGAGTGATTTTGATGAAAAACGAGCATTTGAAAAAAAGACTAAATCACTCCGAGACGATGGGCTATAGCCCATCGTCTCGGAGTCATTTTCGTCTTTTTTTTAAATCCTCAAAAATGATGGAAAACGGCATGCTATAGTATGCCGTTCGAGACCATGGGCTATAGCCCATGGTCTCGGAGCGATTTTGATGAAAAACGAGCATTTGAAAAAAAGACGAAATCACTCCGAGACCATGGGCTATAGCCCATCGTCTCGGAGTCATTTTCGTCTTTTTTAAAAATCCTCAAAAATGATGGAAAACGGCATGCTATAGTATGCCGTTCGAGACCATGGGCTATAGCCTATCGTCTCGGAGTGATTTTGATGAAAAACGAGCATTTGAAAAAAAGACTAAATCACTCCGAGACGATGGGCTATAGCCCATCGTCTCGGAGTCATTTTCGTCTTTTTTTAAAATCCTCAAAAATGATGGAAAACGGCATGCTATAGTATGCCGTTCGAGACCATGGGCTATAGCCCATGGTCTCGGAGCGATTTTGATGAAAAACGAGCATTTGAAAAAAAGACTAAATCACTCCGAGACCATGGGCTATAGCCCATCGTCTCGGAGTCATTTTCGTCTTTTTTTAAAATCCTCAAAAATGATGGAAAACGGCATGCTATAGTATGCCGTTCGAGACCATGGGCTATAGCCCATGGTCTCGGAGCGATTTTGATGAAAAACGAGCATTTGAAAAAAAGACTAAATCACTCCGAGACCATGGGCTATAGCCCATCGTATCGGAGTCCTTTTCGTCTTTTTTTTTTAAATCCTCAAAGATTATGGAAAACGGCATGCTATAGTATGCCGTTCGAGACCATGGGCTATAGCCCATGGTCTCGGAGTGATTTTGATGAAAAACGAGCATTTGAAAAAAAGACGAAATCACTCCGAGACCATGGGCTATAGCCCATCGTCTCGGAGTCATTTTCGTCTTTTTTAGAAATCCTCAAAAATGATGGAAAACGGCATGCTATAGTATGCCGTTCGAGACCATGGGCTATAGCCCATCGTCTCGGAGTGATTTAGATGAAAAACGAGCATTTGAAAAAAAGACGAAATCACTCCGAGACCATGGGCTATAGCCCATCGTCTCGGAGTCATTTTCGTCTTTTTTTTTAAATCCTCAAAAATTATGGAAAACGGCATGCTATAGTATGCCGTTCGAGACCATGGGCTATAGCTCATGGTCTCGGAGCGATTTTGATGAAAAACGAGCATTTGAAAAAAAGACGAAATCACTCCGAGACCATGGGCTATAGCCCATCGTCTCGGAGTAATTTTCGTCTTTTTTTAAAATCCTCAAAAATGATGGAAAACGGCATGCTATAGTATGCCGTTCGAGACCATGGGCTATAGCCCATGGTCTCGGAGCGATTTTGATGAAAAACGAGCATTTGAAAAAAAGACGAAATCACTCCGAGACCATGGGCTATAGCCCATCGTCTCGGAGTCATTTTCGTCTTTTTTAAAAATCCTCAAAAATGATGGAAAACGGCATGCTATAGTATGCCGTTCGAGACCATGGGCTATAGCCCATCGTCTCGGAGTGATTTAGATGAAAAACGAGCATTTGAAAAAAAGACGAAATCACTCCGAGACCATGGGCTGTAGCCCATCGTCTCGGAGTCATTTTCGTCTTTTTTTAAAATCCTCAAAAATGATGGAAAACGGCATGCTATAGTATGCCGTTTGAGTCTCGGAGCGATTTTGATGAAAAACGAGCATTTGAAAAAAAGACGAAATCACTCCGAGACCATGGGCTATAGCCCATCGTCTCGGAGTCATTTTCGTCTTTTTTAAATATCCTCAAAAATGATGGAAAACGGCATGCTATAGTATGCCGTTCGAGACCATGGGCTATAGCCTATCGTCTCGGAGCGATTTTGATGAAAAACGAGCATTTGAAAAAAAGACTAAATCACTCCGAGACCATGGGCTATAGCCCATCGTCTCGGAGTCATTTTCACCTTTTTTTAAAATCCTCAAAAATGATGGAAAACGGCATGCTATAGTATGCCGTTCGAGACCATGGGCTATAGCCCATGGTCTCGGAGCGATTTTGATGAAAAACGAGCATTTGAAAAAAAGACAAAATCACTCCGAGACCATGGGCTATAGCCCATCGTCTCGGAGTCATTTTCGTCTTTTTTTAAAATCCTCAAAAATGATGGAAAACGGCATGCTGTAGTATGCCGTTCGAGACCATGGGCTATAGCCCATCGTCTCAGAGTGATTTTGATGAAAAACGAGCATTTGAAAAAAATACGAAATCACTCCGAGACCATGGGCTATAGCCCATCGTCTCGGAGTCATTTTCGTCTTTTTTTAAAATCCTCAAAAATGATGGAAAACGGCATGCTATAGTATGCCGTTCGAGACCATGGGCTATAGCCTATCGTCTCGGAGTGATTTTGATGAAAAACGAGCATTTGAAAAAAAGACGAAATCACTCCGAGACGATGGGCTATAGCCCATCGTCTCGGAGTCATTTTCGTCTTTTTTTAAAATCCTCAAAAATGATGGAAAACGGCATGCTATAGTATGCCGTTCGAGACCATGGGCTATAGCCCATGGTCTCGGAGCGATTTTGATGAAAAACGAGCATTTGAAAAAAAGACTAAATCACTCCGAGACCATGGGCTATAGCCCATCGTCTCGGAGTCATTTTCGTCTTTTTTTAAAATCCTCAAAAATGATGGAAAACGGCATGCTATAGTATGCCGTTCGAGACCATGGGCTATAGCCCATGGTCTCGGAGCGATTTTGATGAAAAACGAGCATTTGAAAAAAAGACTAAATCACTCCGAGACCATGGGCTATAGCCCATCGTCTCGGAGTCATTTTCACCTTTTTTTAAAATCCTCAAAAATGATGGAAAACGGCATGCTATAGTATGCCGTTCGAGACCATGGGCTATAGCCCATGGTCTCGGAGCGATTTTGATGAAAAACGAGCATTTGAAAAAAAGACAAAATCACTCCGAGACCATGGGCTATAGCCCATCGTCTCGGAGTCATTTTCGTCTTTTTTTAAAATCCTCAAAAATGATGGAAAACGGCATGCTGTAGTATGCCGTTCGAGACCATGGGCTATAGCCCATCGTCTCAGAGTGATTTTGATGAAAAACGAGCATTTGAAAAAAATACGAAATCACTCCGAGACCATGGGCTATAGCCCATCGTCTCGGAGTCATTTTCGTCTTTTTTTAAAATCCTCAAAAATGATGGAAAACGGCATGCTATAGTATGCCGTTCGAGACCATGGGCTATAGCCTATCGTCTCGGAGTGATTTTGATGAAAAACGAGCATTTGAAAAAAAGACGAAATCACTCCGAGACGATGGGCTATAGCCCATCGTCTCGGAGTCATTTTCGTCTTTTTTTAAAATCCTCAAAAATGATGGAAAACGGCATGCTATAGTATGCCGTTCGAGACCATGGGCTATAGCCCATGGCTATAGCCCATGGTCTCGGAGCGATTTTGATGAAAAACGAGCATTTGAAAAAAAGACTAAATCACTCCGAGACCATGGGCTATAGCCCATCGTCTCGGAGTCATTTTCGTCTTTTTTTAAAATCCTCAAAAATGATGGAAAACGGCATGCTATAGTATGCCGTTCGAGACCATGGGCTATAGCCCATTAGCCTGGTTAATAAACCAGACCGAATCAGCCGTTGGCAAAAAAAAGTTGCCTACCAGCGGATTACGGTCTGGCGAGGCTCAGTAGCACGCCTCTTTCCTACAGCAGAGAACAGGTCGGACCAATCGGGACACGGTATGCAATATAGGCGGGCTTTGGTACAGTGACGTTCAATGCTTGAGACTTTTGACTGACAGTAGCTCTGACCAATTGCGTCAAAGAGAAAATGTTCCCCGGGAAATGAAATCCAAGTGGAGCCAGCCCAGACTGATATACCGCGACAGTGTTGTGTGATATTAGTCTGGCTTATTAGCCAGGCTAATAGCCCATGGCTATAGCCCATGGTCTCGGAGTGATTTTGATGAAAAACGAGCATTTGAAAAAAAGACTAAATCACTCCGAGACCATGGGCTATAGCCCATCGTCTCGGAGTCATTTTCGTCTTTTTTTAAAATCCTCAAAAATGATGGAAAACGGCATGCTATAGTATGCCGTTCGAGACCATGGGCTATAGCCCATGGTCTCGGAGCGATTTTGATGAAAAACGAGCATTTGAAAAAAAGACGAAATCACTCCGAGACCATGGGCTATAGCCCATCGTCTCGGAGTCATTTTCGTCTTTTTTTAAAATCCTCAAAAATGATGGAAAACGGCATGCTATAGTATGCCGTTCGAGACCATGGGCTATAGCCCATGGTCTCGGAGCGATTTTGATGAAAAACGAGCATTTGAAAAAAAGACGAAATCACTCCGAGACCATGGGCTATAGCCCATCGTCTCTGAGTCATTTTCGACTTTTTTTAAAATCCTCAAAAATGATGGAAAACGGCATGCTATAGTATGCCGTTCGAGACCTTGGGCTATAGCCCATGGTCTCGGAGCGATTTTGATGAAAAACGAGCATTTGAAAAAAAGACAAAATCACTCCGAGACCATGGGCTATAGCCCATCGTCTCGGAGTCATTTTCGTCTTTTTTAAAAATCCTCAAAAATGATGGAAAACGGCATGCTATAGTATGCCGTTCGAGACCATGGGCTATAGCCCATCGTCTCAGAGTGATTTTGATGAAAAAGGAGCATTTGAAAAAAAGACGAAATCACTCCGAGACCATGGGCTATAGCCCATCGTCTCGGAGTCATTTTCGTCTTTTTTTAAAATCCTCAAAAATGATGGAAAACGGCATGCTATAGTATGCCGTTCGAGACCATGGGCTATAGCCCATGGCTATAGCCCATGGTCTCGGAGCGATTTTGATGAAAAACGAGCATTAGAAAAAAAGACGAAATCACTCCGAGACCATGGGCTATAGCCCATCGTCTCGGAGTCATTTTCGTCTTTTTTAAAAATCCTCAAAAATGATGAAAAACGGCATGCTATAGTATGCCGTTCGAGACCATGGGCTATAGCCCATCGTCTCGGAGTGATCTAGATGAAAAACGAGCATTTGAAAAAAAGACAAAATCACTCCGAGACCATGGGCTATAGCCCATCGTCTCGGAGTCATTTTCGTCTTTTTTTAAAATCCTCAAAAATTATGGAAAACGGCATGCTATAGTATGCCGTTCGAGACCATGGGCTATAGCCCATCGTCTCAGAGTGATTTTGATGAAAAACGAGCATTTGAAAAAAAGACGAAATCACTCCGAGACCATGGGCTATAGCCCATCGTCTCGGAGTAATTTTCGTCTTTTTTTAAAATCCTCAAAAATGATGGAAAACGGCATGCTATATATAGTATGCTGTTCGAGACCATGGGCTATAGCCCATGGTCTCAGAGCGATTTTGATGAAACACAAGCATTTGAAAAAAAGACGAAATCACTCCGAGACCATGGGCTATAGCCCATCGTCTCGGAGTCATTTTCGTCTTTTTTTAAAATCCTCAAAAATGATGGAAAACGGCATGCTATAGTATGCCGTTCGAGACCATGGGCTATAGCCCATGGGCTATAGCCCATGGTCTCGGAGCGATTTTGATGAAAAACGAGCATTTGAAAAAAAGACTAAATCACTCCGAGACCATGGGCTATAGCCCATCGTCTCGGAGTCATTTTCGTCTTTTTTTAAAATCCTCAAAAATGATGGAAAACGGCATGCTATAGTATTCCGTTCGAGACCATGGGCTATAGCCCATGGTCTCGGAGCGATTTTGATGAAAAACGAGCATTTGAAAAAAAGACGAAATCACTCCGAGACCATGGGCTATAGCCCATCGTCTCGGACTCATTTTCGTCTTTTTTAAAAATCCTCAAAAATGATGGAAAACGGCATGCTATAGTATGCCGTTCGAGACCATGGGCTATAGCCCATCGTCTCGGAGTGATTTTGATAAAAAACGAGCATTTGAAAAAAAGACGAAATCACTCCGAGACCATGGGCTATAGCCCATCGTCTCGGAGTCATTTTCGTCTTTTTTTAAAATCCTCAAAAATGATGGAAAACGGCATGCTATAGTATGCCGTTCGAGACCATGGGCTATAGCCCATGGTCTCGGAGCGATTTTGATGAAAAACGAGCATTTGAAAAAAAGACGAAATCACTCCGAGACCATGGGCTATAGCCCATCGTCTCTGAGTCATTTTCGACTTTTTTTAAAAATCCTCAAAAATGATGGAAAACGGCATGCTATAGTATGCCGTTCGAGACCATGGGCTATAGCCCATCGTCTCAGAGTGATTTTAATGAAAAACGAGCATTTGAAAAAAAGACGAAATCACTCCGAGACCATGGGCTATAGCCCATCGTCTCGGAGTGATTTAGATGAAAAACGAGCATTTGAAAAAAAGACAAAATCACTCCGAGACCATGGGCTATAGCCCATCGTCTCGGAGTCATTTTCGTCTTTTTTTAAAATCCTCAAAAATTATGGAAAACGGCATGCTATAGTATGCCGTTCGAGACCATGGGCTATAGCCCATCGTCTCAGAGTGATTTTGATGAAAAACGAGCATTTGAAAAAAAGACGAAATCACTCCGAGACCATGGGCTATAGCCCATCGTCTCGGAGTAATTTTCGTCTTTTTTTAAAATCCTCAAAAATGATGGAAAACGGCATGCTATAGTATGCCGTTCAAGACCATGGGCTATAGCCCATGGTCTCGGAGCGATTTTGATGAAACACAAGCATTTGAAAAAAAGACGAAATCACTCCGAGACCATGGGCTATAGCCCATCGTCTCGGAGTCATTTTCGTCTTTTTTTAAAATCCTCAAAAATGATGGAAAACGGCATGCTATAGTATGCCGTTCGAGACCATGGGCTATAGCCCATGGGCTATAGCCCATGGTCTCGGAGCGATTTTGATGAAAAACGAGCATTTGAAAAAAAGACTAAATCACTCCGAGACCATGGGCTATAGCCCATCGTCTCGGAGTCATTTTCGTCTTTTTTTAAAATCCTCAAAAATGATGGAAAACGGCATGCTATAGTATTCCGTTCGAGACCATGGGCTATAGCCCATGGTCTCGGAGCGATTTTGATGAAAAACGAGCATTTGAAAAAAAGACGAAATCACTCCGAGACCATGGGCTATAGCCCATCGTCTCGGACTCATTTTCGTCTTTTTTAAAAATCCTCAAAAATGATGGAAAACGGCATGCTATAGTATGCCGTTCGAGACCATGGGCTATAGCCCATCGTCTCGGAGTGATTTTGATAAAAAACGAGCATTTGAAAAAAAGACGAAATCACTCCGAGACCATGGGCTATAGCCCATCGTCTCGGAGTCATTTTCGTCTTTTTTTAAAATCCTCAAAAATGATGGAAAACGGCATGCTATAGTATGCCGTTCGAGACCATGGGCTATAGCCCATGGTCTCGGAGCGATTTTGATGAAAAACGAGCATTTGAAAAAAAGACGAAATCACTCCGAGACCATGGGCTATAGCCCATCGTCTCTGAGTCATTTTCGACTTTTTTTAAAAATCCTCAAAAATGATGGAAAACGGCATGCTATAGTATGCCGTTCGAGACCATGGGCTATAGCCCATCGTCTCAGAGTGATTTTGATGAAAAACGAGCATTTGAAAAAAAGACGAAATCACTCCGAGACCATGGGCTATAGCCCATCGTCTCGGAGTGATTTAGATGAAAAACGAGCATTTGAAAAAAAGACAAAATCACTCCGAGACCATGGGCTATAGCCCATCGTCTCGGAGTCATTTTCGTCTTTTTTTAAAATCCTCAAAAATTATGGAAAACGGCATGCTATAGTATGCCGTTCGAGACCATGGGCTATAGCCCATCGTCTCAGAGTGATTTTGATGAAAAACGAGCATTTGAAAAAAAGACGAAATCACTCCGAGACCATGGGCTATAGCCCATCGTCTCGGAGTAATTTTCGTCTTTTTTTTAAATCCTCAAAAATGATGGAAAACGGCATGCTATAGTATGCCGTTCAAGACCATGGGCTATAGCCCATGGTCTCGGAGCGATTTTGATGAAAAACGAGCATTTGAAAAAAAGACGAAATCACTCTGAGACGATGGGCTATAGCCCATCGTCTCGGAGTGATTTTGATGAAAAACGAGCATTTGAAAAAAAGACGAAATCACTCCGAGACCATGGGCTATAGCCCATCGTCTCGGAGTCATTTTCGTCTTTTTTTAAAATCCTCAAAAATGATGGAAAACGGCATGCTATAGTATGCCGTTCGAGACCATGGGCTATAGCCCATGGTCTCGGAGCGATTTTGATGAAAAACGAGCATTTGAAAAAAAGACGAAATCACTCCGAGACCATGGGCTATAGCCCATCGTCTCGGAGTCATTTTCGTCTTTTTTTAAAATCCTCAAAAATGATGGAAAACGGCATGCTATAGTATGCCGTTCGAGACCATGGGCTATAGCCCATGGTCTCGGAGCGATTTTGATGAAAAACGAGCATTTGAAAAAAAGACGAAATCACTCCGAGACCATGGGCTATAGCCCATCGTCTCTGAGTCATTTTCGACTTTTTTTAAAAATCCTCAAAAATGATGGAAAACGGCATGCTATAGTATGCCGTTCGAGACCATGGGCTATAGCCCATCGTCTCAGAGTGATTTTGATGAAAAACGAGCATTTGAAAAAAAGACGAAATCACTCCGAGACCATGGGCTATAGCCCATCGTCTCGGAGTGATTTAGATGAAAAACGAGCATTTGAAAAAAAGACAAAATCACTCCGAGACCATGGGCTATAGCCCATCGTCTCGGAGTCATTTTCGTCTTTTTTTAAAATCCTCAAAAATTATGGAAAACGGCATGCTATAGTATGCCGTTCGAGACCATGGGCTATAGCCCATCGTCTCAGAGTGATTTTGATGAAAAACGAGCATTTGAAAAAAAGACGAAATCACTCCGAGACCATGGGCTATAGCCCATCGTCTCGGAGTAATTTTCGTCTTTTTTTAAAATCCTCAAAAATGATGGAAAACGGCATGCTATAGTATGCCGTTCAAGACCATGGGCTATAGCCCATGGTCTCGGAGCGATTTTGATGAAAAACGAGCATTTGAAAAAAAGACGAAATCACTCTGAGACGATGGGCTATAGCCCATCGTCTCGGAGTGATTTTGATGAAAAACGAGCATTTGAAAAAAAGACGAAATCACTCCGAGACCATGGGCTATAGCCCATCGTCTCGGAGTCATTTTCGTCTTTTTTTAAAATCCTCAAAAATGATGGAAAACGGCATGCTATAGTATGCCGTTCGAGACCATGGGCTATAGCCCATGGTCTCGGAGCGATTTTGATGAAAAACGAGCATTTGAAAAAAAGACGAAATCACTCCGAGACCATGGGCTATAGCCCATCGTCTCGGAGTCATTTTCGTCTTTTTTTAAAATCCTCAAAAATGATGGAAAACGGCATGCTATAGTATGCCGTTCGAGACCATGGGCTATAGCCCATGGTCTCGGAGCGATTTTGATGAAAAACGAGCATTTGAAAAAAAGACGAAATCACTCCGAGACCATGGGCTATAGCCCATCGTCTCTGAGTCATTTTCGACTTTTTTTAAAATCCTCAAAAATGATGGAAAACGGCATGCTATAGTATGCCGTTCGAGACCTTGGGCTATAGCCCATGGTCTCGGAGCGATTTTGATGAAAAACGAGCATTTGAAAAAAAGACAAAATCACTCCGAGACCATGGGCTATAGCCCATCGTCTCGGAGTCATTTTCGTCTTTTTTAAAAATCCTCAAAAATGATGGAAAACGGCATGCTATAGTATGCCGTTCGAGACCATGGGCTATAGCCCATCGTCTCAGAGTGATTTTGATGAAAAACGAGCATTTGAAAAAAAGACGAAATCACTCCGAGACCATGGGCTATAGCCCATCGTCTCGGAGTCATTTTCGTCTTTTTTTAAAATCCTCAAAAATGATGGAAAACGGCATGCTATAGTATGCCGTTCGAGACCATGGGCTATAGCCCATGGCTATAGCCCATGGTCTCGGAGCGATTTTGATGAAAAACGAGCATTAGAAAAAAAGACGAAATCACTCCGAGACCATGGGCTATAGCCCATCGTCTCGGAGTCATTTTCGTCTTTTTTAAAAATCCTCAAAAATGATGGAAAACGGCATGCTATAGTATGCCGTTCAAGACCATGGGCTATAGCCCATGGTCTCGGAGCGATTTTGATGAAAAACGAGCATTTGAAAAAAAGACGAAATCACTCTGAGACGATGGGCTATAGCCCATCGTCTCGGAGTGATTTTGATGAAAAACGAGCATTTGAAAAAAAGACGAAATCACTCCGAGACCATGGGCTATAGCCCATCGTCTCGGAGTCATTTTCGTCTTTTTTTAAAATCCTCAAAAATGATGGAAAACGGCATGCTATAGTATGCCGTTCGAGACCATGGGCTATAGCCCATGGTCTCGGAGCGATTTTGATGAAAAACGAGCATTTGAAAAAAAGACGAAATCACTCCGAGACCATGGGCTATAGCCCATCGTCTCGGAGTCATTTTCGTCTTTTTTTAAAATCCTCAAAAATGATGGAAAACGGCATGCTATAGTATGCCGTTCGAGACCATGGGCTATAGCCCATGGTCTCGGAGCGATTTTGATGAAAAACGAGCATTTGAAAAAAAGACGAAATCACTCCGAGACCATGGGCTATAGCCCATCGTCTCTGAGTCATTTTCGACTTTTTTTAAAATCCTCAAAAATGATGGAAAACGGCATGCTATAGTATGCCGTTCGAGACCTTGGGCTATAGCCCATGGTCTCGGAGCGATTTTGATGAAAAACGAGCATTTGAAAAAAAGACAAAATCACTCCGAGACCATGGGCTATAGCCCATCGTCTCGGAGTCATTTTCGTCTTTTTTAAAAATCCTCAAAAATGATGGAAAACGGCATGCTATAGTATGCCGTTCGAGACCATGGGCTATAGCCCATCGTCTCAGAGTGATTTTGATGAAAAACGAGCATTTGAAAAAAAGACGAAATCACTCCGAGACCATGGGCTATAGCCCATCGTCTCGGAGTCATTTTCGTCTTTTTTTAAAATCCTCAAAAATGATGGAAAACGGCATGCTATAGTATGCCGTTCGAGACCATGGGCTATAGCCCATGGCTATAGCCCATGGTCTCGGAGCGATTTTGATGAAAAACGAGCATTAGAAAAAAAGACGAAATCACTCCGAGACCATGGGCTATAGCCCATCGTCTCGGAGTCATTTTCGTCTTTTTTAAAAATCCTCAAAAATGATGAAAAACGGCATGCTATAGTATGCCGTTCGAGACCATGGGCTATAGCCCATCGTCTCGGAGTGATCTAGATGAAAAACGAGCATTTGAAAAAAAGACAAAATCACTCCGAGACCATGGGCTATAGCCCATCGTCTCGGAGTCATTTTCGTCTTTTTTTAAAATCCTCAAAAATTATGGAAAACGGCATGCTATAGTATGCCGTTCGAGACCATGGGCTATAGCCCATCGTCTCAGAGTGATTTTGATGAAAAACGAGCATTTGAAAAAAAGACGAAATCACTCCGAGACCATGGGCTATAGCCCATCGTCTCGGAGTAATTTTCGTCTTTTTTTAAAATCCTCAAAAATGATGGAAAACGGCATGCTATATATAGTATGCTGTTCGAGACCATGGGCTATAGCCCATGGTCTCGGAGCGATTTTGATGAAACACAAGCATTTGAAAAAAAGACGAAATCACTCCGAGACCATGGGCTATAGCCCATCGTCTCGGAGTCATTTTCGTCTTTTTTTAAAATCCTCAAAAATGATGGAAAACGGCATGCTATAGTATGCCGTTCGAGACCATGGGCTATAGCCCATGGGCTATAGCCCATGGTCTCGGAGCGATTTTGATGAAAAACGAGCATTTGAAAAAAAGACTAAATCACTCCGAGACCATGGGCTATAGCCCATCGTCTCGGAGTCATTTTCGTCTTTTTTTAAAATCCTCAAAAATGATGGAAAACGGCATGCTATAGTATTCCGTTCGAGACCATGGGCTATAGCCCATGGTCTCGGAGCGATTTTGATGAAAAACGAGCATTTGAAAAAAAGACGAAATCACTCCGAGACCATGGGCTATAGCCCATCGTCTCGGACTCATTTTCGTCTTTTTTAAAAATCCTCAAAAATGATGGAAAACGGCATGCTATAGTATGCCGTTCGAGACCATGGGCTATAGCCCATCGTCTCGGAGTGATTTTGATAAAAAACGAGCATTTGAAAAAAAGACGAAATCACTCCGAGACCATGGGCTATAGCCCATCGTCTCGGACTCATTTTCGTCTTTTTTAAAAATCCTCAAAAATGATGGAAAACGGCATGCTATAGTATGCCGTTCGAGACCATGGGCTATAGCCCATGGTCTCGGAGCGATTTTGATGAAAAACGAGCATTTGAAAAAAAGACGAAATCACTCCGAGACCATGGGCTATAGCCCATCGTCTCTGAGTCATTTTCGACTTTTTTTAAAAATCCTCAAAAATGATGGAAAACGGCATGCTATAGTATGCCGTTCGAGACCATGGGCTATAGCCCATCGTCTCAGAGTGATTTTGATGAAAAACGAGCATTTGAAAAAAAGACGAAATCACTCCGAGACCATGGGCTATAGCCCATCGTCTCGGAGTGATTTAGATGAAAAACGAGCATTTGAAAAAAAGACAAAATCACTCCGAGACCATGGGCTATAGCCCATCGTCTCGGAGTCATTTTCGTCTTTTTTTAAAATCCTCAAAAATTATGGAAAACGGCATGCTATAGTATGCCGTTCGAGACCATGGGCTATAGCCCATCGTCTCAGAGTGATTTTGATGAAAAACGAGCATTTGAAAAAAAGACGAAATCACTCCGAGACCATGGGCTATAGCCCATCGTCTCGGAGTAATTTTCGTCTTTTTTTAAAATCCTCAAAAATGATGGAAAACGGCATGCTATAGTATGCCGTTCAAGACCATGGGCTATAGCCCATGGTCTCGGAGCGATTTTGATGAAAAACGAGCATTTGAAAAAAAGACGAAATCACTCTGAGACGATGGGCTATAGCCCATCGTCTCGGAGTGATTTTGATGAAAAACGAGCATTTGAAAAAAAGACGAAATCACTCCGAGACCATGGGCTATAGCCCATCGTCTCGGAGTCATTTTCGTCTTTTTTTAAAATCCTCAAAAATGATGGAAAACGGCATGCTATAGTATGCCGTTCGAGACCATGGGCTATAGCCCATGGCTATAGCCCATGGTCTCGGAGCGATTTTGATGAAAAACAAGCATTAGAAAAAAAGACGAAATCACTCCGAGACCATGGGCTATAGCCCATCGTCTCGGAGTCATTTTCGTCTTTTTTAAAAATCCTCAAAAATGATGAAAAACGGCATGCTATAGTATGCCGTTCGAGACCATGGGCTATAGCCCATCGTCTCGGAATGATTTAGATGAAAAACGAGCATTTGAAAAAAAGACAAAATCACTCCGAGACCATGGGCTATAGCCCATCGTCTCTGAGTCATTTTCGTCTTTTTTTAAAATCCTCAAAAATTATGGAAAACGGCATGCTATAGTATGCCGTTCGAGACCATGGGCTATAGCCCATCGTCTCAGAGTGATTTTGATGAAAAACGAGCATTTGAAAAAAAGACGAAATCACTCCGAGACCATGGGCTATAGCCCATCGTCTCGGAGTAATTTTCGTCTTTTTTTAAAATCCTCAAAAATGATGGAAAACGGCATGCTATAGTATGCCGTTCAAGACCATGGGCTATAGCCCATGGTCTCGGAGCGATTTTGATGAAAAACGAGCATTTGAAAAAAAGACGAAATCACTCTGAGACGATGGGCTATAGCCCATCGTCTCGGAGTCATTTTCGACTTTTTTAAAAATCCTCAAAAATGATGGAAAACGGCATGCTATAGTATGCCGCTCGAGACCATGTCTCTTTCTTGGGACACAGACAGTGTCTGTGTCCCTTTCTTGGGACACGGACATTGTCTGTGTCCCTTTCTTGGGACACGGACAGTGTCTGTGTCCCTTTCTTGGGACACGGACAGTGTCTGTGTCCCTTTCTTGGGACACGGACAGTGTCTATAGCCCATCGTCTCGGAGCGATTTTGATGAAAAACGAGCATTTGAAAAAAAGACGAAATCACTCCGAGACCATGGGCTATAGCCCATCGTCTCGGAGTCATTTTCGTCTTTTTTAAAAATCCTCAAAAATGATGGAAAACGGCATGCTATAGTATGCCGTTCGAGACCATGGGCTATAGCCCATCGTCTCGGAGTGATTTAGATGAAAAACGAGCATTTGAAAAAAAGACGAAATCACTCCGAGACCATGGGCTATAGCCCATCGTCTCAGAGTCATTTTCGTCTTTTTTTAAAATCCTCAAAAATGATGGAAAACGGCATGCTATAGTATGCCGTTCGAGATTTTGATCTCGATTTTGATGAAAAACGAGCATTTGAAAAAAAAGACGAAATCACTCCGAGACCATGGGCTATAGCCCATCGTCTCAGAGTCATTTTCGTCTTTTTTTAAAATCCTCAAAAATGATGGAAAACGGCATGCTATAGTATGCCGTTCGAGATTTTGATCTCGATTTTGATGAAAAACGAGCATTTGAAAAAAAGACGAAATCACTCCGAGACCATGGGCTATAGCCCATCGTCTCTGAGTCATTTTCGACTTTTTTTAAAATCCTCAAAAATGATGGAAAACGGCATGCTATAGTATGCCGTTCGAGACCTTGGGCTATAGCCCATGGTCTCGGAGCGATTTTGATGAAAAACGAGCATTTGAAAAAAAGACAAAATCACTCCGAGACCATGGGCTATAGCCCATCGTCTCGGAGTCATTTTCGTCTTTTTTAAAAATCCTCAAAAATGATGGAAAACGGCATGCTATAGTATGCCGTTCGAGACCATGGGCTATAGCCCATCGTCTCAGAGTGATTTTGATGAAAAACGAGCATTTGAAAAAAAGACGAAATCACTCCGAGACCATGGGCTATAGCCCATCGTCTCGGAGTAATTTTCGTCTTTTTTTAAAATCCTCAAAAATGATGGAAAACGGCATGCTATAGTATGCCGTTCGAGACCATGGGCTATAGCCCATGGCTATAGCCCATGGTCTCGGAGCGATTTTGATGAAAAACGAGCATTAGAAAAAAAGACGAAATCACTCCGAGACCATGGGCTATAGCCCATCGTCTCGGAGTCATTTTCGTCTTTTTTAAAAATCCTCAAAAATGATGAAAAACGGCATGCTATAGTATGCCGTTCGAGACCATGGGCTATAGCCCATCGTCTCAAAGTGATTTAGATGAAAAACGAGCATTTGAAAAAAAGACAAAATCAATCCGAGACCATGGGCTATAGCCCATCGTCTCGGAGTCATTTTCGTCTTTTTTTAAAATCCTCAAAAATTATGGAAAACGGCATGCTATAGTATGCCGTTCGAGACCATGGGCTATAGCCCATCGTCTCAGAGTGATTTTGATGAAAAACGAGCATTTGAAAAAAAGACGAAATCACTCCGAGACCATGGGCTATAGCCCATCGTCTCGGAGTAATTTTCGTCTTTTTTTTAAATCCTCAAAAATGATGGAAAACGGCATGCTATATATAGTATGCTGTTCGAGACCATGGGCTATAGCCCATGGTCTCGGAGCGATTTTGATGAAACACAAGCATTTGAAAAAAAGACGAAATCACTCCGAGACCATGGGCTATAGCCCATCGTCTCGGACTCATTTTCGTCTTTTTTAAAAATCCTCAAAAATGATGGAAAACGGCATGCTATAGTATGCCGTTCGAGACCATGGGCTATAGCCCATCGTCTCAGAGTGATTTTGATGAAAAACGAGCATTTGAAAAAAAGACGAAATCACTCCGAGACCATGGGCTATAGCCCATCGTCTCGGAGTCATTTTCGTCTTTTTTTTAAATCCTCAAAAATGATGGAAAACGGCATGCTATAGTATGCCGTTCGAGACCATGGGCTATAGCCCATGGCTATAGCCCATGGTCTCGGAGCGATTTTGATGAAAAACGAGCATTAGAAAAAAAGACGAAATCACTCCGAGACCATGGGCTATAGCCCATCGTCTCGGAGTCATTTTCGTCTTTTTAAAAAATCCTCAAAAATGATGAAAAACGGCATGCTATAGTATGCCGTTCGAGACCATGGGCTATAGCCCATCGTCTCGGAGTGATTTAGATGAAAAACGAGAATTTGAAAAAAAGACAAAATCACTCCGAGACCATGGGCTATAGCCCATCGTCTCGGAGTCATTTTCGTCTTTTTTTAAAATCCTCAAAAATTATGGAAAACGGCATGCTATAGTATGCCGTTCGAGACCATGGGCTATAGCCCATCGTCTCAGAGTGATTTTGATGAAAAACGAGCATTTGAAAAAAAGACGAAATCACTCTGAGACCATGGGCTATAGCCCATCGTCTCGGAGTCATTTTCGTCTTTTTTTAAAATCCTCAAAAATGATGGAAAACGGCATGCTATAGTATGCCGTTCAAGACCATGGGCTATAGCCCATGGTCTCGGAGCGATTTTGATGAAAAACGAGCATTTGAAAAAAAGACGAAATCACTCTGAGACGATGGGCTATAGCCCATCGTCTCGGAGTGATTTTGATGAAAAACGAGCATTTGAAAAAAAGACGAAATCACTCCGAGACCATGGGCTATAGCCCATCGTCTCGGAGTCATTTTCGTCTTTTTTTAAAATCCTCAAAAATGATGGAAAACGGCATGCTATAGTATGCCGTTCGAGACCATGGGCTATAGCCCATCGTCTCGGAGTGATTTAGATGAAAAACGAGCATTTGAAAAAAAGACAAAATCACTCCGAGACCATGGGCTATAGCCCATGGTCTCGGAGCGATTTTGATGAAAAACGAGCATTAGAAAAAAAGACGAAATCACTCCGAGACCATGGGCTATAGCCCATCGTCTCGGAGTCATTTTCGTCTTTTTTAAAAATCCTCAAAAATGATGAAAAACGGCATGCTATAGTATGCCGTTCGAGACCATGGGCTATAGCCCATCGTCTCGGAGTGATTTAGATGAAAAACGAGCATTTGAAAAAAAGACAAAATCACTCCGAGACCATGGGCTATAGCCCATCGTCTCGGAGTCATTTTCGTCTTTTTTTAAAATCCTCAAAAATTATGGAAAACGGCATGCTATAGTATGCCGTTCGAGACCATGGGCTATAGCCCATCGTCTCAGAGTGATTTTGATGAAAAACGAGCATTTGAAAAAAAGACGAAATCACTCCGAGACCATGGGCTATAGCCCATCGTCTCGGAGTCATTTTCGTCTTTTTTTGAAATCCTCAAAAATGATGGAAAACGGCATGCTATAGTATGCCGTTCGAGACCATGGGCTATAGCCCATGGTCTCGGAGCGATTTTGATGAAAAACGAGCATTTGAAAAAAAGACGAAATCACTCCGAGACCATGGGCTATAGCCCATCGTCTCGGAGTCATTTTCGTCTTTTTTAAAAATCCTCAAAAATGATGGAAAACGGCATGCTATAGTATGCCGCTCGAGACCATGTCCCTTTCTTGGGACACAGACAGTGTCTGTGTCCCTTTCTTGGGACACGGACATTGTCTGTGTCCCTTTCTTGGGACACGGACAGTGTCTGTGTCCCTTTCTTGGGACACGGACAGTGTCTGTGTCCCTTTCTTGGGACACGGACAGTGTCTATAGCCCATCGTCTCGGAGCGATTTTGATGAAAAACGAGCATTTGAAAAAAAGACGAAATCACTCCGAGCCCATGGGCTATAGCCCATCGTCTCGGAGTCATTTTCGTCTTTTTTAAAAATCCTCAAAAATGATGGAAAACGGCATGCTATATATAGTATGCTGTTCGAGACCATGGGCTATAGCCCATGGTCTCGGAGCGATTTTGATGAAACACAAGCATTTGAAAAAAAGACGAAATCACTCCGAGACCATGGGCTATAGCCCATCGTCTCGGAATCATTTTCGTCTTTTTTTAAAAATCCTCAAAAATGATGGAAAACGGCATGCTATAGTATGCCGTTCGAGACCATGGGCTATAGCCCATCGTCTCGGAGTGATTTTGATGAAAAACGAGCATTTGAAAAAAAGACGAAATCACTCCGAGACCATGGGCTATAGCCCATCGTCTCGGAGTCATTTTCGTCATTTTTTTTAAATCCTCAAAAATGATGGAAAACGGCATGCTATAGTATGCCGTTCGAGACCATGGGCTATAGCCCATCGTCTCGGAGTGATTTTGATGAAAAACGAGCATTTGAAAAAAAGACGAAATCACTCCGAGACCATGGGCTATAGCCCATCGTCTCGGAGTCATTTTCGTCTTTTTTTAAAATCCTCAAAAATTATGGAAAACGGCATGCTATAGTATGCCGTTCGAGACCATGGGCTATAGCCCATGGTCTCGGAGCGATTTTGATGAAAAATGAGCATTTGAAAAAAAGACGAAATCACTCCGAGACCATGGGCTATAGCCCATCGTCTCGGAGTAATTTTCGTCTTTTTTTAAAATCCTCAAAAATGATGGAAAACGGCATGCTATAGTATGCCGTTCAAGACCATGGGCTATAGCCCATGGTCTCGGAGCGATTTTGATGAAAAACGAGCATTCGAAAAAAAGACGAAATCACTCCGAGACCATGGGCTATAGCCCATGGTCTCGGAGTCATTTTCGTCTTTTTTAAAAATCCTCAAAAATGATGGAAAACGGCATGCTATAGTATGCCGTTCGAGACCATGGGCTATAGCCCATCGTCTCGGAGTGATTTTGATGAAAAACGAGCATTTGAAAAAAAGACGAAATCACTCCGAGACCATGGGCTATAGCCCATCGTCTCGGAGTCATTTTCGTCTTATTTTAAAATCCTCAAAAATTATGGAAAACGGCATGCTATAGTATGCCGTTCAAGACCATGGGCTATAGCCCATGGTCTCGGAGTGATTTTGATGAAAAACGAGCATTTGAAAAAAAGACGAAATCACTCCGAGACCATGGGCTATAGCCCATCGTCTCGGAGTCATTTTCGTCTTTTTTAAAAATCCTCAAAAATGATGGAAAACGGCATGCTATAGTATGCCGATCGAAACCATGGGCTATAGCCCATCGTCTCGGAGCGATTTTGATGAAAAACGAGCATTCGAAAAAAAGACGAAATCACTCCGAGACCATGGGCTATAGCCCATCGTCTCGGAGTAATTTTCGTCTTTTTTTAAAATCCTCAAAAATGATGGAAAACGGCATGCTATAGTATGCCGTTCAAGACCATGGGCTATAGCCCATGGTCTCGGAGCGATTTTGATGAAAAACGAGCATTCGAAAAAAAGACGAAATCACTCCGAGACCATGGGCTATAGCCCATGGTCTCGGAGTCATTTTCGTCTTTTTTAAAAATCCTCAAAAATGATGGAAAACGGCATGCTATAGTATGCCGTTCGAGACCATGGGCTATAGCCCATCGTCTCGGAGTGATTTTGATGAAAAACGAGCATTTGAAAAAAAGACGAAATCACTCCGAGACCATGGGCTATAGCCCATGGTCTCGGAGTCATTTTCGTCTTATTTTAAAATCCTCAAAAATTATGGAAAACGGCATGCTATAGTATGCCGTTCAAGACCATGGGCTATAGCCCATGGTCTCGGAGTGATTTTGATGAAAAACGAGCATTTGAAAAAAAGACGAAATCACTCCGAGACCATGGGCTATAGCCCATCGTCTCGGAGTCATTTTCGTCTTTTTTAAAAATCCTCAAAAATGATGGAAAACGGCATGCTATAGTATGCCGATCGAAACCATGGGCTATAGCCCATCGTCTCGGAGCGATTTTGATGAAAAACGAGCATTCGAAAAAAAGACGAAATCACTCCGAGACCATGGGCTATAGCCCATCGTCTCGGAGTCATTTTCGTCTTTTTTAAAAATCCTCAAAAATGATGGAAAACGGCATGCTATAGTATGCTGTTCGAGACCATGGGCTATAGCCCATGGTCTCGGAGCGATTTTGATGAAACACGAGCATTTGAAAAAAAGAGGAAATCACTCTGAGACCATGGGCTATAGCCCATCGTCTCGGAGTAATTTTCGTCTTTTTTAAAAATCCTCAAAAATGATGGAAAACGGCATGCTATAGTATGCCGTTCGAGACCATGGGCTATAGCCCATCGTCTCGGAGTGATTTTGATGAAAAACGAGCATTTGAAAAAAATACGAAATCACTCCGAGACCATGGGCTATAGCCCATCGTCTCGGAGTCATTTTCGTCTTTTTTTTTAAAATCCTCAAAAATGATGGAAAACGGCATGCTATAGTATGCCGTTCGAGACCATGGGCTATAGCCCATCGTCTCGGAGTGATTTTGATGAAAAACGAGCATTTGAAAAAAAGACGAAATCACTCCGAGACCATGGGCTATAGCCCATCGTCTCGGAGTCATTTTCGTCTTTTTTTAAAATCCTCAAAAATTATGGAAAACGGCATGCTATAGTATGCCGTTCGAGACCATGGGCTATAGCCCATGGTCTCGGAGCGATTTTGATGAAAAACGAGCATTTGAAAAAAAGACAAAATCACTCCGAGACCATGGGCTATAGCCCATCGTCTCGGAGTCATTTCGTCTTTTTTAAAAATCCTCAAAAATGATGGAAAACGGCATGCTATAGTATGCCGTTCGAGACCATGGGCTATAGCCCATCGTCTCAGAGTGATTTTGATGAAAAACGAGCATTTGAAAAAAAGACGAAATCACTCCGAGACCATGGGCTATAGCCCATCGTCTCGGAGTCATTTTCGTCTTTTTTTTAAATCCTCAAAAATGATGGAAAACGGCATGCTATAGTATGCCGTTCAAGACCATGGGCTATAGCCCATGGTCTCGGAGCGATTTTGATGAAAAACGAGCATTTGAAAAAAAGACGAAATCACTCCGAGACCATGGGCTATAGCCCATCGTCTCGGAGTCATTTTCGTATTTTTTTAAAATCCTCAAAAATGATGGAAAACGGCATGCTATAGTATGCCGTTCGAGACCATGGGCTATAGCCCATGGTCTCGGAGCGATTTTGATGAAAAACGAGCATTTGAAAAAAAGACGAAATCACTCCGAGACCATGGGCTATAGCCCATCGTCTCGGAGTCATTTTGTCTTTTTTTTAAATCCTCAAAGATGATGGAAAACGGCATGCTATAGTATGCCGTTCAAGACCATGGGCTATAGCCCATCGTCTCAGAGTGATTTTGATGAAAAACGAGCATTTGAAAAAAAGACGAAATCACTCCGAGACCATGGGCTATAGCCCATCGTCTCGGAGTCATTTTGTCTTTTTTTTAAATCCTCAAAGATGATGGAAAACGGCATGCTATAGTATGCCGTTCAAGACCATGGGCTATAGCCCATCGTCTCAGAGTGATTTTGATGAAAAACGAGCATTTGAAAAAAAGACGAAATCACTCCGAGACCATGGGCTATAGCCCATCGTCTCGGAGTCATTTTCGTCTTTTTTTTAAATCCTCAAAAATGATGGAAAACGGCATGCTATAGTATGCCGTTCAAGACCATGGGCTATAGCCCATGGTCTCGGAGCGATTTTGATGAAAAACGAGCATTTGAAAAAAAGACGAAATCACTCCGAGACCATGGGCTATAGCCCATCGTCTCGGAGTCATTTTCGTATTTTTTAAAAATCCTCAAAAATGATGGAAAACGGCATGCTATAGTATGCCGTTCGAGACCATGGGCTATAGCCCATGGTCTCGGAGCGATTTTGATGAAAAACGAGCATTTGAAAAAAAGACGAAATCACTCCGAGACCATGGGCTATAGCCCATCGTCTCGGAGTCATTTTGTCTTTTTTTTTAATCCTCAAAGATGATGGAAAACGGCATGCTATAGTATGCCGTTCAAGACCATGGGCTATAGCCCATCGTCTCAGAGTGATTTTGATGAAAAACGAGCATTTGAAAAAAAGACGAAATCACTCCGAGACCATGGGCTATAGCCCATCGTCTCGGAGTCATTTTGTCTTTTTTTTTAATCCTCAAAGATGATGGAAAACGGCATGCTATAGTATGCCGTTCAAGACCATGGGCTATAGCCCATGGTCTCGGAGCGATTTTGATGAAAAACGAGCATTTGAAAAAAAGACGAAATCACTCCGAGACCATGGGCTATAGCCCATCGTCTCGGAGTCATTTTCGTCTTTTTTAAAAATCCTCAAAAATGATGGAAAACGGCATGCTATAGTATGCCGTTCGAGACCATGGGCTATAGCCCATGGTCTCGGAGCGATTTTGATGAAAAACGAGCATTTGAAAAAAAGACGAAATCACTCCGAGACCATGGGCTATAGCCCATGGTCTCGGAGTCATTTTCGTCTTTTTTAAAAATCCTCAAAAATGATGGAAAACGGCATGCTATAGTATGCTGTTCGAGACCATGGGCTATAGCCCATGGTCTCGGAGCGATTTTGATGAAACACGAGCATTTGAAAAAAAGAGGAAATCACTCTGAGACCATGGGCTATAGCCCATCGTCTCGGAGTAATTTTCGTCTTTTTTAAAAATCCTCAAAAATGATGGAAAACGGCATGCTATAGTATGCCGTTCGAGACCATGGGCTATAGCCCATCGTCTCGGAGTGATTTTGATGAAAAACGAGCATTTGAAAAAAATACGAAATCACTCCGAGACCATGGGCTATAGCCCATCGTCTCGGAGTCATTTTCGTATTTTTTTAAAATCCTCAAAAATGATGGAAAACGGCATGCTATAGTATGCCGTTCGAGACCATGGGCTATAGCCCATGGTCTCGGAGCGATTTTGATGAAAAACGAGCATTTGAAAAAAAGACGAAATCACTCCGAGACCATGGGCTATAGCCCATCGTCTCGGAGTCATTTTGTCTTTTTTTTAAATCCTCAAAGATGATGGAAAACGGCATGCTATAGTATGCCGTTCAAGACCATGGGCTATAGCCCATCGTCTCAGAGTGATTTTGATGAAAAACGAGCATTTGAAAAAAAGACAAAATAACTCCGAGACCATGGGCTATAGCCCATCGTCTCGGAGTCATTTTGTCTTTTTTTTAAATCCTCAAAGATGATGGAAAACGGCATGCTATAGTATGCCGTTCAAGACCATGGGCTATAGCCCATGGTCTCGGAGCGATTTTGATGAAAAACGAGCATTTGAAAAAAAGACGAAATCACTCCGAGACCATGGGCTATAGCCCATCGTCTCGGAGTCATTTTGTCTTTTTTTTTAATCCTCAAAGATGATGGAAAACGGCATGCTATAGTATGCCGTTCAAGACCATGGGCTATAGCCCATCGTCTCAGAGTGATTTTGATGAAAAACGAGCATTTGAAAAAAAGACGAAATCACTCCGAGACCATGGGCTATAGCCCATCGTCTCGGAGTCATTTTCGTCTTTTTTTTAAATCCTCAAAAATGATGGAAAACGGCATGCTATAGTATGCCGTTCAAGACCATGGGCTATAGCCCATGGTCTCGGAGCGATTTTGATGAAAAACGAGCATTTGAAAAAAAGACGAAATCACTCCGAGACCATGGGCTATAGCCCATCGTCTCGGAGTCATTTTCGTATTTTTTAAAAATCCTCAAAAATGATGGAAAACGGCATGCTATAGTATGCCGTTCGAGACCATGGGCTATAGCCCATGGTCTCGGAGCGATTTTGATGAAAAACGAGCATTTGAAAAAAAGACGAAATCACTCCGAGACCATGGGCTATAGCCCATCGTCTCGGAGTCATTTTGTCTTTTTTTTTAATCCTCAAAGATGATGGAAAACGGCATGCTATAGTATGCCGTTCAAGACCATGGGCTATAGCCCATCGTCTCAGAGTGATTTTGATGAAAAACGAGCATTTGAAAAAAAGACGAAATCACTCCGAGACCATGGGCTATAGCCCATCGTCTCGGAGTCATTTTCGTCTTTTTTTTAAATCCTCAAAAATGATGGAAAACGGCATGCTATAGTATGCCGTTCAAGACCATGGGCTATAGCCCATGGTCTCAGAGCGATTTTGATGAAAAACGAGCATTTGAAAAAAAGACGAAATCACTCCGAGACCATGGGCTATAGCCCATCGTCTCGGAGTCATTTTCGTATTTTTTAAAAATCCTCAAAAATGATGGAAAACGGCATGCTATAGTATGCCGTTCGAGACCATGGGCTATAGCCCATCGTCTCAGAGTGATTTTGATGAAAAACGAGCATTTGAAAAAAAGACGAAATCACTCCGAGACCATGGGCTATAGCCCATCGTCTCGGAGTCATTTTGTCTTTATTTTAAATCCTCAAAGATGATGGAAAACGGCATGCTATAGTATGCCGTTCAAGACCATGGGCTATAGCCCATCGTCTCAGAGTGATTTTGATGAAAAACGAGCATTTGAAAAAAAGACGAAATCACTCCGAGACCATGGGCTGTAGCCCATCGTCTCGGAGTCATTTTCGTATTTTTTTTAAATCCTCAATAATGATGGAAAACGGCATGCTATAGTATGCCGTTCAAGACCATGGGCTATAGCCCATGGTCTCGGAGCGATTTTGATGAAAAACGAGCATTTGAAAAAAAGACGAAATCACTCCGAGACCATGGGCTATAGCCCATCGTCTCGGAGTCATTTTCGTATTTTTTAAAAATCCTCAAAAATGATGGAAAACGGCATGCTATAGTATGCCGTTCGAGAGCGATTTTGATGAAAAACGAGCATTTGAAAAAAAGACGAAATCACTCCGAGACCATGGGCTATAGCCCATCGTCTCGGAGTCATTTTGTCTTTTTTTTTAATCCTCAAAGATGATGGAAAACGGCATGCTATAGTATGCCGTTCAAGACCATGGGCTATAGCCCATCGTCTCAGAGTGATTTTGATGAAAAACGAGCATTTGAAAAAAAGACGAAATCACTCCGAGACCATGGGCTATAGCCCATCGTCTCGGAGTCATTTTCGTCTTTTTTTTAAATCCTCAAAAATGATGGAAAACGGCATGCTATAGTATGCCGTTCAAGACCATGGGCTATAGCCCATGGTCTCGGAGCGATTTTGATGAAAAACGAGCATTTGAAAAAAAGACGAAATCACTCCAAGACCATGGGCTATAGCCCATCGTCTCGGAGTCATTTTCGTATTTTTTAAAAATCCTCAAAAATGATGGAAAACGGCATGCTATAGTATGCCGTTCGAGACCATGGGCTATAGCCCATGGTCTCGGAGCGATTTTGATGAAAAACGAGCATTTGAAAAAAAGACGAAATCACTCCGAGACCATGGGCTATAGCCCATCGTCTCGGAGTCATTTTGTCTTTTTTTTTAATCCTCAAAGATGATGGAAAACGGCATGCTATAGTATGCCGTTCAAGACCATGGGCTATAGCCCATCGTCTCAGAGTGATTTTGATGAAAAACGAGCATTTGAAAAAAAGACGAAATCACTCCGAGACCATGGGCTATAGCCCATCGTCTCGGAGTCATTTTCGTCTTTTTTTTAAATCCTCAAAAATGATGGAAAACGGCATAATATAGTATGCCGTTCAAGACCATGGGCTATAGCCCATGGTCTCGGAGCGATTTTGATGAAAAACGAGCATTTGAAAAAAAGACGAAATCACTCCGAGACCATGGGCTATAGCCCATCGTCTCGGAGTCATTTTCGTATTTTTTAAAAATCCTCAAAAATGATGGAAAACGGCATGCTATAGTATGCCGTTCGAGACCATGGGCTATAGCCCATGGTCTCGGAGCGATTTTGATGAAAAACGAGCATTTGAAAAAAAGACGAAATCACTCCGAGACCATGGGCTATAGCCCATCGTCTCGGAGTCATTTTCGTCTTTTTTAAAAATCCTCAAAAATGATGGAAAACGGCATGCTATAGTATGCCGTTCGAGACCATGGGCTATAGCCCATCGTCTCGGAGTGATTTTGATGAAAAACGAGCATTTGAAAAAAAGACGAAATCACTCCGAGACCATGGGCTATAGCCCATCGTCTCGGAGTCATTTTCGTCTTTTTTTAAAATCCTCAAAAATGATGGAAAACGGCATGCTATAGTATGCCGTTCAAGACCATGGGCTATAGCCCATGGTCTCGGAGCGATTTTGATGAAAAACGAGCATTTGAAAAAAAGACGAAATCACTCCGAGACCATGGGCTATAGCCCATCGTCTCGGAGTCATTTTCGTCTTTTTTAAAAATCCTCAAAAATGATAGAAAACGGCATGCTATAGTATGCCGTTCGAGACCATGGGCTATAGCCCATGGTCTCGGAGCGATTTTGATGAAAAACGAGCATTTGAAAAAAAGACGAAATCACTCCGAGACCATGGGCTATAGCCCATCGTCTCGGAGTCATTTTCGTCTTTTTTAAAAATCCTCAAAAATGATGGAAAACGGCATGCTATAGTATGCCGTTCGAGACCATGGGCTATAGCCCATGGTCTCGGAGCGATTTTGATGAAAAACGAGCATTTGAAAAAAAGACAAAATCACTCCGAGACCATGGGCTATAGCCCATCGTCTCGGAGTCATTTTCGTCTTTTTTAAAAATCCTCAAAAATGATGGAAAACGGCATGCTATAGTATGCCGTTCGAGACCATGGGCTATAGCCCATCGTCTCAGAGTGATTTTGATGAAAAACGAGCATTTGAAAAAAGACGAAATCACTCCGAGACCATGGGCTATAGCCCATCGTCTCGGAGTGATTTTGATGAAAAACGAGCATTTGAAAAAAAGACGAAATCACTCCGAGACCATGGGCTATAGCCCATCGTCTCGGAGTCATTTTCGTCTTTTTTAAAAATCCTCAAAAATGATGGAAAACGGCATGCTATAGTATGCCGTTCGAGACCATGGGCTATAGCCCATGGTCTCGGAGCGATTTTGATGAAAAACGAGCATTTGAAAAAAAGATGAAATCACTCCGAGACCATGGGCTATAGCCCATCGTCTCGGAGTCATTTTCGTCTTTTTTTAAAATCCTCAAAAATGATGGAAAACGGCATGCTATAGTATGCCGTTCGAGACCATGGGCTATAGCCCATGGTCTCGGAGCGATTTTGATGAAAAACGAGCATTTGAAAAAAAGACGAAATCACTCCGAGACCATGGGCTATAGCCCATCGTCTCGGAGTCATTTTCGTCTTTTTTAAAAAATCCTCAAAAATGATGGAAAACGGCATGCTATAGTATGCCGTTCGAGACCATGGGCTATAGCCCATGGTCTCGGAGCGATTTTGATGAAAAACGAGCATTTGAAAAAAAGACGAAATCACTCCGAGACCATGGGCTATAGCCCATCGTCTCGGAGTCATTTTCGTATTTTTTAAAAATCCTCAAAAATGATGGAAAACGGCATGCTATAGTATGCCGTTCGAGACCATGGGCTATAGCCCATCGTCTCCGAGCGATTTTGATGAAAAACGAGCATTTGAAAAAAAGACAAAATCACTCCGAGACCATGGGCTATAGCCCATCGTCTCGGAGTCATTTTCGTCTTTTTTAAAAATCCTCAAAAATGATGGAAAACGGCATGCTATAGTATGCCGTTCGAGACCATGGGCTATAGCCCATCGTCTCAGAGTGATTTTGATGAAAAACGAGCATTTGAAAAAAAGACGAAATCACTCCGAGACCATGGGCTATAGCCCATCGTCTCGGAGTCATTTTCGTCTTTTTAAAAAATCCTCAAAAATGATGTAAAACGGCATGCTATAGTATGCCGTTCGAGACCATGGGCTATAGCCCATCGTCTCAGAGTGATTTTGATGAAAAACGAGCATTTGAAAAAAAGACGAAATCACTCCGAGACCATGGGCTATAGCCCATCGTCTCGGAGTCATTTTCGTCTTTTTTTAAAATCCTCAAAAATGATGGAAAACGGCATGCTATAGTATGCCGTTCAAGACCATGGGCTATAGCCCATGGTCTCGGAGCGATTTTGATGAAAAACGAGCATTTGAAAAAAAGACGAAATCACTCCGAGACCATGGGCTATAGCCCATCGTCTCGGAGTCATTTTCGTCTTTTTTAAAAATCCTCAAAAATGATGGAAAACGGCATGCTATAGTATGCCGTTCGAGACCATGGGCTATAGCTTAATGTAAATCGCTCTGGATTAAGAGCATCTGCTAAATGCCTAAATTGTAAAATTGTAAATCTTACTGGGTACAGAGCCTGCCTGGGAATCAAGAGGCTGCAGGTTCAAGTCCTGGCTCTGACATCAGCTGGATTTGAACTCACAACCTCTGGCTCACATGGACGTCATCTTAACAAGGGTGCCACTGAGCTCTCAGTGATTTTTAGGTTGTAAGTTGTTCTTCTTGGTGTCACTTTTCAAATGGGGCCTTGGGATCATGTGCATTTGAATGGTGCTGTGCATCAAAGGTGTCTTTAGTGCTTTTAAGTGTCTTGTGTTGGCTTTGATACTCTGGTACCTCTTCCCCGAGGGCAGCAGCCTGAACAAAACTGTTCTTCAGTCTGCTTGTGTTAGCTTTGATACTCTGGTACCTCTTCCCCGAGGGCAGCAGCCTGAAAAAAACTGTATAGGGGTGTGTGGGGGAAAGCGTGACGGAAAGCGTGACGGAAAAGCGCGACGAAAAAGCGTGTTTTTCATAATCTTTGACCATGGGCTGTAGCCCATCTCAGACGGCATACTATAGCATGCAGTTTATCATCATTTTTGAGGATTTGAAAAAAAGACGAAAATCACTTGAGACAATGGACTATAGCCCATGGTCTCGGAGTGATTTTCGTCTTTTTTTCAAATCCTCAAAAATGATGAAAAACGGCATGCTATAGTATGCCGTCCGAGGCCATGGGCTATAGCCCATGGTCTCGGAGTGATTTTCGTCTTTTTTTCAAATCCTCAAAAATGGCATGATTTTCATCTTTTTTTCAAATAGTCCAAAATTACGAAAAACGACATGCTATAGTATGCCGTCCGAAAAAAATTATAACTTTGGCATGCTACTAGTCCTACATACTTACACCTAGAATCCCCATTCAAACCTATTTAGGTTCATCTTACGGTGGACATGTTTGCCTGAAAAGGAATCTTTGAAATGTTTAATAGTTTTAGAAATATAGTGCTTTCAATTTGAGAAATTCAGAATGGGGGTTAATGGCAGATTTTGGCAAGTAAAGATTTGAAACTCACCATCTCCCAATCATGTGGCAGCGTTCTAAAACACTGAGCCACTGGTTCAAGACAATTCACACTGCTTTTTTGTTGGTTTTCTTCTTCTGAAATCAGTCTTGAAAGTAAAGACTTGAGTGGGGTTTGAACTCACCTTCTCCCAATCATGTGGCAGCGTTCTAACACACTGAACCAATGGGTCCAGACAATTCACACTGCTTTTTTGTTTCTTTTCTTCTTCTGAAATCGGTCTTGAAATTAAAGACCTAAGTGGGGTTTGAACTCACCATCTCCAAATCCTGTGGCAGCGTTCTAACACACTGAGTCACTGGTTCAGTGCTTTTAAGTGTTATCGTCGATGTTAATCAGATAATACAGAGGAGAAACCATGACAGGACACAGACAGCCTCCCCATTGGTGGATGTGATCCTGGCAGCCAGCCCAGGTGTTTTCTGGTCCTGTTGATTGAGTTGAGAAGGACCTATAAACCTCCTGCTCTGCTCAATCAACAGGACCAGAACACACACTCGTTACTTTTATTCCAGTTTATTATACTCGTCGTCACGCTACTAGTCCTACATACTTACACCTAGAAACCCCATTCAAACCTACTTAGGTTCATCTTATGGTGGACATGTTTATGAAATTCATAATGGGGCTCAATGGCAGCTATTGGCACGTCAAAAAATCACTTTCACCTAGAAACTCCATTCACACTTTTTATAATTCAGCTTACTGTGGAGACACATGCTGGAACTTTTTACTTTGAAATGTTTTGTAGTTTGAGTTATTTTCGTCTTTTTTTCAAATCCTTAAAAATGATGAAAAACGGCATGCTATATAGTATGCCATCCGAGGCCATGGGCTATAGCCCATGGTCTCGGAGTGATTTTCGTCTTTTTTTCAAATCCAGCACATATATATATATATATATATATATATATATATAAAACCCACAATTACAGCATGTCATTTTGTTCGTGACCTTTTTCTCAAATCCTCCAAAATCCTGAACATACATGAGCATACATGAGTTATGCCTGTTCAATGCCTGTTTGTACACATTATCAACTGGGATTTCAGATAAGTCCATAGATTGTGTGAACATTTCACGCTAATTGCTCAAATAGCCTGGCAGAAATCAGGTTTAAGCGTTTTTTAAACTGCTCAAAATGGCGGGAAAACTGAGGGCGGAGCTTACTGGTCAAAGTGACAGATGTGTTCCCAATGAATAAAAAAAAAAACTAAAAAAACATACATGGTAGAGGGCTACCATATTGCCAACCCGACAGCACAGTTCAGCCAGAACTGCCATTTTTGGTGGAAGGAGGAGAAGAAAAAAAACAACGAGGGACCAAGAGTCCCTTCTGGCTTGGTCCCTCAATAGACTTGTAAACCTAAGAGTACAAACACAGTAAAGCACCTGGGGGTTATAATCTATGAAAAGGAAATACAATCAGCAGAAAATGAACCATGTTATAAATACAACAAATTGAGGGCACCGCAGGGAGTTGAACCCTGTTCTGGTAAACCAGTAGTACCACACCAGTGCCTTAGTTTTTGTTTTGTAATTTACAGGTCCAAAAGCATTCACATTCATTACAACAGTAATCATTTCACAAGTCACATTGTAGGCAATATATTAAAAGAATACAGAAGCAAAAGCTAACATTTCAAATTTGCAAAATATATTTTTAAACTTACTCTTGCCGACCTCCCACAGCAAGATCCTTTGATGATTAAAAAGTCCTTAATAGCCTACTCAGAAAATTCAAATTGAGAAATTTGAATCATAACAGACTATGAATGATAGCCATGTCAATTGTCGTTATACAATTGAAAACCAGAAGAAGACTCACTCCACAAATACCTTAAGGAAAACTCCTCAGACATAAACCAAGAAAATATATTTATTTTATCGTGCTCATAAAGTGCTGCAAAGTGCTAAGTGAAAAGTGCAGCGGAAAACGTTTGGGTCATAGGCCCATCGTCAATGCCTCGCCTACTGACCTGCATGAATGATGAAGTTTTAGCTGCAAAATGGCCGCATAAATCACACCAATATACACCACATAATGTGATGTGAACCGACAATGAAACTTACGTCACATCAATCCACATCCCATACCTAACCTAACCCTAACTTCATTATGTGATGTGGGATGACATGATGAGGCCTTACTCGTGACCAGGTCTAGCAAAATGGTCCTCATCTCGCCTATAATGAAAAGGCAGAAAATCTAAAATAAACTTGATTTTTTTTTTTTGTGATTTTCGTTTTTTTCATATTAACACAGTTTGAATTTTTAAGAAGGTTTTCATTCCAACAGATTATTGATTTGGGCAAATTAAATGTATACATTTATAAGTCAAAGTAGTCTAGCCAGCTCTAGGTGTTGAAATGTTGTGAACATTCAAAGGGGATTTTCTCAGCTTTGGGTAAAACGGCACAATCATTTTAAAATGGTCATATCTCCTTCAAATATTTTCCAATTTCATTGAATGATACATCATATGAAAGCTTACATTCTGTACTTTAATAATCTGTAAAAAACTGAAAAATTACTCTGGTCGAGATGAGGGCCTATTTGCCAGACCCGGTCACTATGTGAAATGATACGAGACATAAACACACACATCACATACCGGGCCTGTGTTCATAAGTGATGTGGGCTTACATAATGAAGCTTTACTCACAAATTAGATCTGATAATATAGCACCGACAATGGTCGTATGACCTAAATGTCTGCTGCTGCACCACTTTGAGCACTTGGAGCACTTTATGAACATTAACAAAGTAGATTTTCTTGATCTCCGCCCAAGTAGTTGGCCATAGGTTTTCGTGGCGCGAGTATTTTTTTCAAGCCAGTTGTCCCGTGTTTCCTGCATTTGTTTTCAAAAGAATTGCATACATATTCTTTCAGAGCGAACATTTTTTAACTCAAATCTTTGCTTCTGGCGGGGCCTTGACATTAAATAGTGTGAGAACCACTGACATAGAAACATAGGGTTTAACCCTTTGAGAACCCCTGACATAGAAACATAGGGTTTTTAGGGGATTTAGAAGACATTTGTATAATCTACCTCAGGTCTAAATGGGATAATATTAAAAAAGGGGGGAAAAATGTACATTTTGATGCCAATTTCTTTTAATCTTTTACTCAAGTTCTATATAATGTAGTTCAAAATGACCAAAAGTATGCATAATGTCCCATTTGAAATCTACAGCGGACGCTCAAGCTCAGGGTCCCCCCTAGCTCAGGGGCCCCTGGGCCTGGGCCCAACAGGCCCGTTGGATAATCCTCCCCTGGTCCCTGGTACAACATAATGTTCAGATGAGTGTCCCTGGTACAACATAATGTTCAGATGGGGGTCCCTGGTACAACATAATGTTCAGATGGGGGTCCCTGGTACAACATGATGTTCAGATGGGGGTCCCTGGACCCTGGTACAACATGATGTTCAGATGGGGGTCCCTGGTTCAACATAATGTTCAGATGGGGTTCCCTGGTTCAACATAATGTTCAGATGGGGGGTCCCTGGTTCAACATAATGTTCAGATGGGGGTCCCTGGTTCAACATAATGTTCAGATGGGGGTCCCTGGTTCAACATAATGTTCAGATGGGAGTCCCTGGTACAACATAATGTTCAGATGGGGGTCCCTGGTTCAACATAATGTTCAGATTGGGGTCCCTGATACAACATAATGTTCAGATGTGGGTCCCTGGTACAACATAATGTTCAGATGGGGGTCCCTGGTACAACATGATGTTCAGATGGGGGTCCCTGGTACAACATAATGTTCAGATGGGGTTCCGTGACATTAATTCGGGGGTCCTTGACATGAAAAGCTTTGAGAAGCATTGATTTGCAGCACCCATAATAACTAATCTTCACATGCAGTGACTGCTGGTGAACACGAGATGGAAGCAAAACGTTGGTTTTCCTGTCTGTCCATCACACAGATTCACCTTAGACTTAAGAGCATACATTTTCTCTATTATATTTCTAGATTAGAATAGAATAGAATTTCTAGAATATATACTCTGAGTCTAAGAGATCCACCTGCTTCATCTTAGTACAGGAAATCTATGGAAAACACAGGATCAAGGGGAGGCCATGGGCTCCAAAATTGGTGGGAAAAACTAGACCTATATTATATTGTGTATAGGATCAATACAAGTAAATTAATACATGATAACCCTTCCACAGTAGTAGCTTTTTCATATTTTCTATTATTTTGCATATTTTCCTACATAATGCCTCATTTGCATATTTAAAAATGTAAAATTTGTAATACAATAAATCATTGACTTCGTGTACGTAATCAACTGGGGAAGTTTCATGGTGATAACAATCTACTATAGGTAGGCCTATAGTTTTGCCTACCAGAGGGTCTGGGGTCTTAATATATATGTACCATAGAAACATTGTTATGAGTGAGTGAGTGAGTGAGTGAGTGAGTGAGTGAGTGAGCACACTGTAGCAAGATCTGTACAAAATAATATCTATTCTATATGGTTGAAGATATGATTAAAAACAATACAATTAAAGTAGACACAAATGTATTCCCTGTTCTCAACCCTCACTGCATTTTATGGCTCCCTTTAGTGTTTTTTTTCTCCCCTACATTTTGTTTAAAAGTATTTATTATTTAATTATTTATTAATATTAAATATATTTCCAATCCTTTTCAATACCTTCTCAAAAAAGCTCAATTGTGTGACAGTGAGCGAGAGGAACTGACTCTCAGAGGACAAGTTACGATCAAAAACATTGACGTGATAAACACAGCTGTAGTTCCCTTGGTGGGTGCGTTCTGCTGCAGGAAACAGGAAGGTGGAAGAGTGACTGACAGCTGGCTGTGTGCTGACTGTGTGTGTTGTGTTGGGTCCAGTGTAGGTGAGCTCGAATGAGCCTCCTGGGTACTGTGGCTGGATTGAGCAGCCGATGGAGAAGTGGGAACCCTTGACCACCTGCTGGCCCTCAGAAACCCCGTTTCCCTTGGTGATGTTTGGTCGAAACAGCGTATCTGTAAGAAGACAGGTGATTGGCTGAAACAGCAGACATGTAAACAGAGCATAAAGATATTTGAGTGTGAAATTGTTACCTAGGGTGTTTTATGATAGCCTACAGCCCCACCCTGTGGACACTGAACGTTACTGAACCTGTGATACATTTATGGGCCTACCCATAGAAATAGATAACTCATTGGCCGCTGCAGTTCATTGGAGCGACCTGTCCACGCCCATAGAGTTATATGGACATGAGTGTCATGGCGGCCTCCAGTCACGTGACTCACGTCCCATCCTTTCATGACGTTCCTTGGCACCGACGCAGAAGCTTGCCCTTGCCCCTCTCTTGAGAGCATTCGCCCCAGAGCCGGAATAGGCGTCTACCTGTATAGGTCTATATGGGCCTACCTGCCTCATCTCATGAGACATTACCTCCGTTGTAATCATACCTGCTTACTGTGAATACATGGCACTGATACACACCTCATTATTACCCACCGACATCTACAACGAAATTGATTTTCATGGTATGCATGTTCTAGTTCTAGTATACCATTGAGTCCTGAATGCGAGGGCAGTGTGTTAACCAGCAGGGTGGCAATGGTGGAAATGGCAGAGTATACTGTGAAGAGTTTGCCAGTGTTCCAGTATTGAAGCAAGCCATTTTATATAATGTTGAGGTTTGTAGCTCTATAGTTTTTAGTTTGTTATTGTAGCCTTTGTTTTAAAGCTTTCCAGAGTTTGTCTGCATTGTTTTCATTTCATCCATTGTTTGTGTGTGTGCTATATTGATAGCCCTGCGGATACTAACCACAAAATAACACTACCTAACACAACACAACATTCCTTTTTTGAGTGGTGCAAACCACTCCAACAACCAGCTTTGTCTGTATCTGTGTATGTGTGTACCTGTACGTGGGGCCACGTACAGATGAGCACGGTTGCTATGGTTAGTGTGTGACGTCACTGCACCACTCAGTTCACACGGGTGTGATTTTTTATTCCAAGGACACCCATTTTGATATGCATTATTTGGCTCTAATATTATTATGAGACCTTATTTATGATTATGAGACCCCAATCTAAGAACATCTGTCTGTCTGTCTGTCTGTCTGTCTGTCTGTCTGTCTGTCTGTCTGTCTGTCTGTCTGTCTGTCTGTGCACTGTAGGTGTAGTAGAGTTAATGAAACTGATCAAACTAGTCATTACTGTAGGTTCTCTAGATGTATTTACTTGTACATGTAATAAATAATGGTGAGGAAGATAATAGCAGTTTTTCATGTGGTTGTATGTAGTATTGCCTGAGTATATCTGCTGATTTCATAAACACAAACAATAGGCATGGATAAGCTATACTTTGATTAATTATCCCTACATTATACTTTATTGTTAACACTTATGATCAGTGTTATCAAGTAACTAAAGCATAAGGTTACTTTCAGTAAGATTATTACGTTTTTCCAGTAACTAGTAACGTAACTAGTTACTTTCACATTTTGAAATAATAATAGTACATTCACTTTTTTCCAAAAGTAAGTAGTTACTATATTTCACAAGCCTTGGTGGTACTGTGGGGTTGAGTGTTTATTTATAATGGTAGACTGGGTTGGGGTTAAGTTGCTTTGCAGGCTGCTGATCCGGTCTGGATCTAGACTCTAGAGCAGATACGGAAACGATGCACACTCGTCTGTACATGTGAAGTATCGGATGCAGAAGGGCGGGCCTTAAACCATCCGGAACGCAGCACAACAAACTAGTGTTGCCAGCCAGCCAGTCAGTCAGTCAGCCAGCCATAGGCAGGCAGGCAAACAGCAGAGGTCACTGACCTTGGACAGTGAGGTACAGCTGCGTAATGTACTGCCTTTTGTTGACGTGGAAGGAACAGGTGTAGACTCCCTCGTCTGTCAGCTGCACCTTGTCA
The DNA here is from genome assembly GCF_951216825.1 of Electrona antarctica. Classification (NCBI taxonomy): domain Eukaryota; kingdom Metazoa; phylum Chordata; class Actinopteri; order Myctophiformes; family Myctophidae; genus Electrona; species Electrona antarctica. Next base: position 29,754,674 of record NC_136804.1, on the reverse strand, counting down.
ATCTGGATGGAGTAGTCACTACTGTTGAGGTTGACCAGTGACACGCGCTTGTTCAGTGTCCACTTCACATCGCCAACCAACAGGACGAAGGTGCCCTTCAGCCACGCTGAAGGGCCGATGACTGGCTCATAATCCTGACACCTGCATGTGGACAGAAAGCTGTTTCACCCAGTGGTGGACAAAGTACTCCTACCCAGCACTTGAGTCAAAGTAAAGTACATACACCTGGTCAAATATTACTCTACAACAAGTGAAAGTTGTCTCATCCACTCACTGCCAGCAGCATGAGATGTGTTTTGCAAAAAATGTGTTTTGCAAAAATCCACCTGTTGGTGGCGCTATAACAGGCCAATGTGAAAAGGGTTGGATATATTCATCAGCCTAGTAGGAAAGTCTGTGAAAGATTTCATGTAAATTGCACGCTGTGTTCATGATTTGAGGCTTTTTGTTTCAAAAGGGCCAATCCTGCAAACTTTGAAAGCCAATGTTAGCCAATTAGGATGGAATATGAAATATGGGACAAATCCATCTTGAACACATGATTATATAGATAGTGTATAACGATTTGCAGGATTTTTGGACAGAATCTGGAGGAGTAACATCAAAAAATGTGTTTTTGAAAAGTCGGCCTCCTGGTGGCGCTATAACAGGCCGTTCTTGAACTTTTTGGGCAGAGGTTCATCGTTGGCATCCAGGGAGTGTGTGTGCGAAATTTGGCATCGACCGGGTTAACTGTGCCTGAGATTAGCTGTTCACGGACGGACGGACGGACGGAGAGTGCAAAACATACTCTCTCCCCATGCCTTCGGCCTGGTGGAGACAATAAGAATTTGGTTGCAAGTGACACACGCAGCTGGACTTAAAATGTTTTCAGTTTCCAGAGTTTAAACAACTAACCCCCAGATCCACAGTGAGTAAATTATGCAACAGTTCAGTGCCAGGTTAAATCATCATGGGGCCCCCTGGGCTTATCAGTTGTTGCTACTTCCAACAGACCAGAAGGGAAAGGGCATAAACAAAACTGTTACAAGCCCCGTTTAGTCTACTCTGTTGTATGATGGTCGCTTGTCAGACAGAACTGATCTGCAGATTCTGCACTCTATAAAGGTTACTTTTTAACACCCTCATACACTGCAGTGAATTCAACTTTAGATATGCGCTTTTGTTATCCTCAGTCAATGTCTGATTATTATTATTTTGTTTGTTTTTTCTTGTCTTTTTCTTTTGTGTAAGTCATGTGTATTTTGTATGCTTTATTGTAAAATCATTAAAAAAACTTTGATGACAAAAAAAAGTTATTGCAGGCCTACAGGAGGCTGTAGTGATCACATTTGAAAGAAAACTATCATACACTAACTGAGTTTCTTATAAGAAACAACCTTGTTTCAGAAGACAGACACATTTTCATGTAATTAGTTGGTATACAGGTCAGGTTTAGGAAGAGCCATTACCTCAGAATGATGCTCTTGCCTTCCAGCACTGTAATGTTGTGGGGCGGTTTGGATTTAGCTACAATCACTGTGGGTCCTATAGAAGCAAAATGAGAGATGGGGTTAGGAATAGGATGAGCAAAATGCCTCAAATAACAGCAACAGACACTCAAGGAATGCAAGAGCCTGGGCTGAGATATGCTAAAGTTTGCAAAATTGGAACTGGAACACTATAATATTGAAGCTGCTAAATTAATCATCTTGGTATGGTTCTCTCTCTTTATTGCATATAATTTGTATCCTTAATGTTCTCTTTGCTAAAGTGCTATGAGAGACAGGGAGACCCCTGTTGTTGAACAATGCGTGTGTATACATGTTTCAATATCTGGAATATGTTTTCCTTTTTGAGTGGTGCAACCACTCCAAGGAACAGCAATGTCCGTGTTAACCTATGTGACTGTGTAGTGTGTGCCTATGTGTTAACCTATGTGTGTGACCATGAGTACCAGTAGGGGCAAAAGTGGCACTGCTGTGCCAGAAACAGAGAGAGAGAGATAGTGCTGCACTGTTGCCTGCTAATGAGAGAGAGAGGCGGGGGGGGAGTTGCACCACTCAGTTCACACGGGTGTGATTTTTTTTTGTCAACCGTGTCGACTACACCCCCATTTTAAAATAATATCATTTACATATCCATGCAGTGATTCTGTAAACACACCGGTATTACCGGTGTTACTACCGGTAATAATACAATAATAACTGTGGTTATTTGTGTTCATATTTGCAATAAATGATGTTTTGACCTGTTTAGTTTTCGAGTGACTAAACAGAGCATTCCTGGGCATGTGTGTATTTTACCTCGGGTAATCATTTCCAGTAATCAATTGAGCAAACAAAACAGTTGTGCGAATCCCAAAAGCTACAAGCTTAAGCTGCAAGATGTTTATTGTCAAATATAAATACTGTGCAACATGGTAGCAGCTTTATACTGAAGGCAATGCAATGATTATCATTCAACCTTTCCTCAACAGTGTGGATAACAATGAATTGATAAAATTGTGTGTGTGCGTGCCTGTGTGTGTGTGTGTGTGTGTGTGCGTGCGTGCGTGAGTGCATATATATATATATATATATATATATATATATATATATATATGCACTCACGCACACTGTATATTACAGTAAAATCGAGAAACCAGTAAAATCAAGAAAAACAGAACAGGGCGGGTCGATTTGAGCCCCCCACAATCTGACAAAGCCAACATAGCCCACTCTGAACTGTTTTCCACAGGGATAGGAATCTGCACTTGTGTCAACATAAGAGTCACAAATTGTTTAAGTTTTTTAAAAAAATCCATAATTTTTTTTACAGATTTTATGTTTTCTTTTATTATTATTATTATTATTATTATTATTATTATTATTATCAGCCCTCAAAACATATGTAATAAAGGTCTTACCTTCAGCATTCACTAAGATATGCATCCATATGGAGAGGAGGAAACAGCTTTGTTTTATCACTTGCATTTTGTTTTCTTAACAGCAAAATTACTTTAATACTTTGTATTAAAGGCTAAAATGCACTGTGGAGTTGACATGGAAAATGATTGACACAAGTCTGTTCTAGTCCCTCTACCGCAGGAAGTGAGCCGTTTGGATTGGCTGAGGCAGTAGACTAGTGATTACATTGTACTACCTTTGGCCCCAATCTAGAAAGAACTGGACTGCCATGGTGTACAAATTAAGTAAAATTGGGTTTAAGCTGTGAGAGAAATAAAGAAAGAAAGAAAGAAAGAAAGAAAGAAAGACAAGTTTATTTTGGTCTTACTCTTGTGTTACTCAAATCATGTACTGTACATGATTTGATTACAGCAAACTTTATAGAAAATGTTTGGACCGAAAAGGTGTAGGCGTGAAACCGTACCTTTTTCAACTTATATTATAATACAAGTAATAACAAAACAATCAACAAAACTTTGATACAAAAGGCAAACAAAAGAAGACATTTGGTCGAATCATATGGTGGAGATAATGCATAATAAGAGGTTTGTAATAACAATAACAATAAGCATGCTCATAAGCATTTTAAGGATTTGTCCTTCAAATCCTCTCCATGGGTCAGGAGGACAATTTAGTGCTCTGTTCAAGTGACTTTTCAGGTTGAGACCCAAAAGAGAGATTAGTTGCCCGGAACCTAAACTATAGTGAGCTTGAAGATATTTTCACTACTTCTTAATCATTCTTTTTTCATGGGAATTTTGTCTCCCGTGGTGGGAGTTCTGCTCTGGTTTTGGTCATTTTGTGGGGGCACTGGGGCCACGCATTCAAAGTAAATTAATCCACAAAATTATCGTCATTTGTATTGTATTTAGGTAATGTTGTAGCCTATAGGTAATGTGGAGAAGAAAAAAACATGTTATGCATCTTTGTGTATGTATTTCGTTTGCCCAGCACTTTGGTTAGCCTTGGTTGAAATGTGCTAAATAAATCTAATTGAATTGACTTATTGCAATTATTAGACTACCATCAGAATACAGAGCTGTAAGGTTTTTTTTTTATTATTGTTTTATGCAAAAATATCACTTAAACTACCTTTAATGAAGACTTTTATTTCTAGTCTTCTTCTAGTGTAGGAGTTGTTTTTATGTTGCAGTAGGAAGATGCAATGATCCTGTCCTACTGTGTATGACACCTGTTTTCAGACTATACAGGGCTCCCATCTAGTGGTCAATCTTGGTAAGTGTCACATTAGTGTCACCATGTGAAGTTCATTTCAAGGGACACTTCACCCTTTTTGCAACCAGATCTTATTACTTGCGCAAGCAGAGCGTGCAAGTCATGTTTTCAGTTAGGTGCTACGATGCGTGTGTTTGGGGCCAGCACATGTTATGACGTCATATGCTGGCCCCAAGCTGACCGTGCAGTTGTGTTTTTGTCATGCTACGAAGCATATGTCCCATGACGTGATGAAGATATGTACCAATGTCCCTTAGAATGCACGTGATATGATGTCATACGGACATACGGAAGCTGACCGTGCAGGTATGTTTTCCGTGAATCGTGATGAAGATTATGTACCAATGCCAGGGTATAATTGGTTGACGATGGTGACGTAATGATGATACGTTTCAGTGTCAAGTACATACGCATCAAACCACCCAGCCGATCACATTATACCACGAACCACTCAGAAAACTACATATACATACATATAGACATGTACACATATATGGACATATGAGCATATGACGTGATGAATATATGTACCAATGCCAGGGTATAGTTGACGGTGACGTAACGATGATTTTACCATACTTAAAAATACAACTTTTTTTCCTTCGGAAGGTACGTAGCAAATAGCTAAATCTAATAACTCAATATGTGAGACTAAGATTTGAACGTTTATAGCGGTCTACAGCACTTACACGCTCTGCGTGCGCACTAGTAGGCCATTTATGGCCTACTTGTGTGCAACAAGCAAGTAGGCACTTGCTTGATTTCTGTGTTTGTTATAGGCAATATGTGTTTTTAGATATTTTAGTATTTCAAACTTCCTTCCTGAACTACAAATCCCATAATGCTTTGGTGCACTGCTCCTCCTTGTGGATAGGGGGTGGGGGGGGGGGCTGTCTTACTGAGACAGCATGTATTCCCAGGTTAATTAAATAAGGTTAGGAAGCGAAGACCGTACGGTGGACTCCATGTTGCTCCCTGGAAGGAAAGAAACATGCGCAATTGATCGACCAAGGAAGCTGAACGCGGAAGTGTTGGCTGCATATAGCCCATTGCGCATATTTCTTTCCTTCCAGGGAGCAACATGGAGTCCACCGTACGGTCTTCGCCTCCTAACCTTATGTAATTAACCTTGATGTAGTCCAGGAAGTAAGTGAGCCCAGTGTCCATGACGTCATGGACACTTTGAAATACTTTAATATCTAAAGACACATATTACCTACATAAAAACCCCAGGAAAGTGTCTGTAGGCTATATGGTAGATGAACAATGTTTTGAAAACACTCACTGCCAATCCATGCATGCAGTCACAGGAACGATTGTTGACAACCTCAGCCAATCAGAGACCATGCATCATTGCATCCTATAATATTCATTACCCATGATGCTCAGTAAATAGTGTGTGAGAAAAAATGTATATAATTGCAATGAATTAGAGTGTCATTCCATGCTTCAAGTTGAACTTTTAAGCTTCCTTTATCCAAACATGTTAGCAGTGCACCCTAGACCTTTAAATTAACCTGCTCTCAGACTTTAATCTGGAAATGATGATTTGAGATCTAGGAGATATGGTCTGATCCACCTAAAATATTTATTTATCTTAGTCCCCCACACACACACACACACACACACACACACACACACACACACACACACACACACACACACACACACACACACACACAGTCACTCCCGAGCCCGACGGCTTTTGCCGCGTGTCACTCCCCATCTCTCTCCCCATTTCCTGTCTAATTACTGTACCCTATCAATAAAGGCAAAAAACGCCCCAAAAATATCTTAAAAAGAGGAATCTTGTGCACAATAAGAAATTCAACATTGATCTCACACCATGTAGTGAGCTTTAGGTATGCTATTTTGGAGTAAAACTATATGTAAATTTAGCACTTTTACAAAAAATAGATAAAAACAAAACTTCATCTATAAAGGACTCATCAATTTATGTTTAAGTAATTTTTTAAACTAAAATCTGGGGGGATAATGCACTGCTTAATGTACTGCTGATGCTATTACTTTTGTCTGTGCTGTTCTTCGTCGTAGCAGGCATCGGACTGGACACGACACGACACGTGCGTTTTGCATTCAATGCCATTTCTGTCTACAGACCGAGATACAGAATGAGATTCAGTTACGAGGCTGCAGGGAATCTTTTGATCGTTCCTGTTGTACTGTTCCAGTTAGATAAGATCCAAATCTGAAACGTGCTTCTTGCTGAACGTAATGTAATGCCCAGCATTATGGGCGGCTGTGGCTCAGGAGGTAGAGCAGGTCGTCCAATGATCCATGGGTCGGCGGTTCGAATCCCGGCTCCTCCTGTCTACATGTCGAAGTGTCCTTGGGCAAGACACTGAACCCCAAATTGCTCCCGATGTGCTGGTTGGTACCTTGCATGGCTTCCGCCGCAATCGGTGTATGAATGTGTGTGTGAATGGGTGAATGTAATGCACAATCTATGTAAAGCGCCTTGGATAAAGGTGCTATATAAATGCAAAAAAAAACAAAAAACATGGGTTCAGAATGGACAAGGAGTAGTCATGACGACGACGTTTCAGGAACACTCTTATTGCTGGTGACATCAATCACCAAAACACCGAAACAATGCACAGCACATTAACCCCTTACACACCCATGGTTTAGCTCAATACACATAAATGGCAGCATCACACTCACACAATGCCATAACGCAAGATATATAATGACAGAAAAAGTAGTAAATATATATTTGTTCCATTCTTTGCCAGTTATTCTAGCTTCCAGTGATCGGCTAAAGCTTTTCTGACAGAAGACAATATAATGTAATTGTAATGTTTAGGCATACTGTCACCATGCCCTGCGTATGGTGACAGAGAAACACTTTCAAAGTACTCATTATTTCCGTACCATGTGTTCCACATTAAAGACCTGGCATTCTGCCAGTTGTTTGATAATCTCACTACATAATGTCCTGGAAGCTTTGGAGAAAATGCTCATTATCTCAGTAGGCCTCGGCCCTCGACTACATGTTCCCCACATGAAAGACATGAGCATTCTGCCAGTGCTGTGTTTGATAATCCCACTACTAATGGCTGTTTTATTTGGTATATAGATGCTCACGGATACATCCGCTCTGATGAATTGCCACGGCCTGCATTCAGGGCTGGACTGAGACAATAATTCGGCCCAGACATTTTCGCGGAATTTGGCCCAGCCTGGCCCACCACAACCAGCGCGCAGATACTCTACTGGCTTTTCAGGGCAGAGCCCCATACAAATAGTTGAAATACAAGCCCTTAACACCACCATATTTTCAGTACAACATAAATGATACACAACCAACAGACGACTAATTTAACATTTGGCCCAGACCGGCCCACCTGAGGGTCGGCCCACCGGACATAAGCCTGGTACGTCCTGTGGCCAGTCCACCCCTGCCTGCATTGCAATACACTGCACCAGCTAGGCATTGACCAGGTTTTCAAGATTCACTTTTACACTTTATATATATTCCTTTTGCTATTTAAGAAGCGTGCGTCATCATCGCACGTAAACATCCTGTATAATGCATTTATGAATGAGGTGAGACAACAAAGGGAACATGTGAGCTGGATGGAAGAAGGTGCACGGCCGAGGAATCAGCAAGGATGTCTTCTTCATGTACAATTGTCACTTGTGCACAGTTTCTGTTCGCAAGACCTCTGTGTCTGTCACCTGGCAACCATCTTGTTGCTTAGATACAACACGTTGTTTCTTATTTCCAATGGATCAAACAGAACCATGGTTGAAAAGATGTGTACATGTATGTGAACAGTAGGAATTGTTGCACAACATAATTAAAGTTGTTTTATCAAAGAAACGCAGTAGAACATTGATTTGTGTCATGATGTCTGAACATTCCGTCTTTATTGACTGATTGATCATCATCCACAACTTAAACCATCTCATGCAGGAAATGTTACCAAATGAGACAGAATGTGAATGTGTCCCATTCTGTCAGAAATGACGTGCGATGCATTGTTCAGCATTGCTTTCTTTCCCCCTCGGGATCGGATCACACAAGCAGAACCTAACTGAGGGCTAAATGTGTCTGTGAGTTGCTTGTGAGCCTGTCGCTAAGTAAGCAGAGCTAATCTGGGAGACATTAAAAGATGGGCAACAGCACACTCGTCTCAATTACTTACACACGGGGGGGTGCAGGGGCGCAATTTGAACTTTTGGGAAGAGAGAGCTTGCATTTTGCCTACTACTCTTTCCCTCACTAGTGGTTCTCAAACATTTTCATAAGAAGGACTGCCAGTGCCAAATTGATGGTGGGTAGGGGTACACAGTAGTATCAGTCACCAACAGAGGTGGTGGAGGTGGGGGTGGAGGTGGGTAGGGGTACACAGTAGTATCACCAACAGAGGTGGTGGTTGTGGGGGTGGAGGTGGAGGTGGGGGTGGAGGTGGGTAGGGGTACACAGTAGTATCTCCAACAGAGGTGGTGGATGTGGGGGTGGAGGTGGGGGTGGAGGTGGGTAGGGGTACACAGTAGTATCACCAACAGTGGTGGTGGATGTGGGGGTGGAGGTGGGTAGGGGTACACAGTAGTATCACCAACAGAGGTGGTGGATGTGGGGGTGGAGGTGGAGGTGGGGAGGGGTACACAGTAGTATCACCAAGATGTGGATGTGGGGGTGGAGGTGGGTAGGGGCATGTATCACCAACAGAGGTGGTGGAGGTGGTGGAGGTGGGGGGTAGGGACATCACCAACAACAGATAGCATCAACAATGACACCTTCCAGAGGGCATGGTTTGGTTTGTCTTGAACAGGCGCCGCTGACTCATGGCTGTCACAGAACCTGGGGTGACCCAGTTGAGTTGAGCAAAGGAAAATGCCCATGACTGTTCATAAAATGTGTCACGTTCCCAAGATGACCACATCACATCAGCACGCAGTCTCTTCTTCACACACAGTAAAATCCCTCATGACTCTGATGAAGACCGCATAGGTCGAAACGTTACGTTAGTCGTTCTGTGTACTAGCACCTAATAAAAGGCTTTAAATGTCTGTGCTTTTCCAGTGTCCTCTCCTCCTTCTGCAACATGTGTCCTTGTCCCTGTGAAGCACCGGACCAGGCTTGAGGCGCGTTGGTAGACTCCCTTTGTTCCTACAGTAAAATCCCAATTCAACGTGTTGAATTAGCAATAGGGGTCGATGCTCCGATCAGTTTTTTTTGGGACCGATCCCGATCACCAATTGTTTTTCTCATGATCGGCCGATACCGATCTTGTGCGTAAGAGGCAAATTTTAATATTTACAAAATTATTATATGTCAAAACCCACGTCAAAACTGTTCCTGGGTGTGTGTGTGTGAGGAAGAAGGGGATAATCGTTCCAAATAGGCCAGTGTCCAACGGGCACCGCTCTATACAGTTAAAGAAAGTGGGGGGAAAACGTGTACAGTATGGAAAAAAGGGGGGCTATATTTACCTTTTACAGGGTCCAGTTTTGAATTGCAGCCGCTCGTAAGTGCTCTTTGAGAGAAGTGTCAACCCCCACATGGAGTTGCACCACTCACTTCACACAGGTGTGATTTTTGAATAGTTCAAATACTGTAGCTACATCACACCTTGTGAGCTTGTAGATCAGCTATTTGAACTATTAAAAATGTAATGTAAAAAAACAAAAAAACAAGTTTAGGAATAAGGAGTTTAGCATGGACGAAAATAGATCCCCTAATGTAGTGGCTTTCAACCAGTGGTCCGGGGACCACCAGTGGTCCTTGAGGGGGTTCCAGGTGGTCCCCAGCTGCCTAAATGATGGAGAGATTGTAACCAAATGGACCCTTATAGATCTTTAGTTAGTTAGTTAGTTGCTGCGAGAGTGAGGTCTAGCCAACACCTGCAATTCGGGATCGCTGCCCTCCACAATTTCCTATCCGACATCAGGTTCCTGAGCTCTGCCGTTTTGTCAGCCAAGCTGTCACACCGCAGCACGTCTACATAGGTGGTACGCTTCTTTCCTGGCTTTGCACCTGGGTTGGCTCCCATAGAGTCAATTTACTTGCCTCAAGTTCTGGGTGCCTGACGCAGTGCCCTGCCAGCCTCATCCTTCTCTCTCTGGCTTTGTCCGTGACCCGTGGTATAGGTTCCCATAGAGGTCCACATTTCTGATGTGGTCCGTCCATGTGACACTATAGTGCCATCGTGGCATTCTTGTGTAGACTCCATCCAGGGCTTTTTCCTGTTGTATTGTAAGGCAGGGGTTCTCAACCCGTGGGTCGCGACCCCTCGGGGGGTCGCCAAATTATTTTAGGGGGTCCCCAAATTATTTTCCAAAAAAAAAAAAAAAAAAGATTTATTTTTAAATTTTATTTTCACTTTTTTTCAAAAATAGCAGACCTACAAGCTCGTAGCGCGCCACTCGGTGGCGCGCTATGAGCTTGTAGATCTGCTATTTTTCAATAGCTAAATTATAACAATGCTTAAAACACCAAAAGGGGTTCCCGCCCAAAATGGTTTAAGGTTATTGTAGCAGTCAATTTATATTGGGGGTCGGGAGGGGGCGGGGCGGGGGTCCCGAGACATTGCCAAAGCATTTCCGGGGGTCCCCGGCCAAAAACGTTGAGAACCCCTGTTGTAAGGGTCCATGTCTCGGCCCCATACAGCAGCACCGACTCCACAGTAGCTATATGAACAGCCGCCTCTTAAGGTCTTCTCCCATATATGATTTCCACACTCTCCTCATCCCGTGCAAGGCTTTCCAGGCAAGTGCTCTCCGAACCTTCAGATCCTGTTCAGTTGAGGCAGTCCAGGCCCCTGAAAGTTAATAGATCTTTAACTCTTGAGAGTGTAAAATGGATCCGTAACGGTTACATTTTTGTTAAACATCTGCATTCATTTACAATAAGTGTACAAGAATGTTGAAGAATTGTTATTTTGATCAACGTTTTGCCTGTTATCTCTCCTAACGGTACCGACATCCATACAGCATGGAAATTGTGGACAAAATCTTATCCAACGACAACAAAATATTCAGTTTTGGGTCTGAGTCTGAGAGGCTAAATGTCATCAAATGGTGGTCCCCACTGGTCCGTGGCTCAAATAAATGGTAAATGGTGCATTTATATAGCGCCTTTATCATAGATTGTGCATTACATTCACCCATTCACACACACATTCATACACCGATTGCGGCGGAAGCCATGCAAGGTACCAACCAGCACATCGGGAGCAATTTGGGGTTCAGTGTCTTGCCCAAGGACACTTCGACATGTAGACAGGAGGAGCCGGGATTCGAACCGCCGACCCATGGATCATTGGACGACCTGCTCTACCTCTTGAGCCACAGTCGCCCCAAATGACCAATAAATAATGGGCCTTGCTATGAAAAGGGTTGAAAAGCATCGCCCTTTAATGTCATTGGATTCCATTTATCCAGCACTTACGTACCATTGATGAAAACAATGGGCATCTTTTGATGCTTTTCTTCTCAGTTATGCTCCTTGAAGCTCAATGTGGGTGTGTTGTTGATCACAGTCATTGCAGCCAACTATGCCAACTATGCTATTTATGACTATTTCCACACAACACTTCCAGAGCATATGATGTTACCCCCATCACCAGCTTGTACTGGATATGTGAAGGCATTTAACACATTTGCTGTGACATGGGAAGGCTTTAATGCAACAGAAAGAGAATATCCAATCCATCCATGATGATATTCTACTCATTCCATTTTCATATAAGTGTATTAATCAATAGGTCTCATTTAGGTGTAAAAGTCCATACAATCAATCACCAAAATACTTACTCATTGCCTGTGGAACGGCTCTAGAAAGTATTTCGTTTTGAGGTCTCCAAATGCAGAATTGTATTCTCTGAGTGAGCGTCGATGAAGGGTATCTTTGAAAAAGAAAGAAAGGACACGCACACTGTTGGCAAAACTTGGCAAAAATGTTGCTCTTTATTAAATCGACGTTTCGGTCGCTAGACCTTATTCAGGACAGACAATGGTCTCCATGGTGTACGTGGAGCCTTCATGAAAATTGTCTATCCCGATGAACCGAAATATCAATAATAAAGAGCAACATTTTTGGTAAGTTTTCGACAGTGTCCTTTCTTTGTTTTTGAGGGGCGCTAGACCCTCCTATATACAGGTTTAATGTTTGTCTTTCCTAGACATTGACAATGGACAGAGATTAATGTTTGTTTTGTCACTAACACAAACATTAAATGCCATTAACAATGAACAGAGTTTAAGAGTTTGTTTTGTCTGTCAGAGCAAATTGGCATATGATGTTGATATCGATATGATATCGCGATGATGTAAGATGATAAGGGTTGGTAAAGCGCCCCTTACTTCACACGGGTGTGATTTTTAAAATATCAATATGACCTGAACTTGTTAATTCTGTGTTGTGTGTGGGGTAGAGTGGCCGGATGGTAACCGCAAGGTTGCCAGTTCGAACCCGGGCTTCCCCCAGAGTTAGTGTCGAAGTGTCCTTGAGCAAGACACTGAACCCCTAATTGCTCCTGATGTGCTGGTTGGTGCCTTGCATGGTTTCTGCCGCCATCGGTGTACAGTATGAATGTGTGTGAATGGGTGAATGTAATGCCCAAGCACCTTGGATAAAGGCGCTATACCATTTACCATTTATGTAGTGTAGTACTGATGAATACCCATCCAATCTGAATTCATATCCGTAGGATTCAATTTGCTGGGGAGTGAGTGGTTGCTTCTGGTCAGACTGAATTAAATACGCATTTCCGTTTGGGAAATGTAGAGAATATGTTTTTGATTTTATGTTTTACAATATCACAATGTAACAATAAAGGCCTCTACAAGCTTACAACACATCATGATGCAATGAATAGTATGCTTGTTAGATTACTATTTGTTTTATGATGTTGTAGGCCAGGCCTTAAGTGGTTAAGACCCGTTTGATTTTAACAAATAGAACCGTGGATATCTGGATACCTGAACTTTGATGTATTGACAATCATTGGGGATTCTTTTTTACTGTGCATCTAGGGGCCAAATACATAAATGCTATGTAAGGTTTGAGGGGGAAAGCTTATAGTACTAACAGTGGATACATTTAGGATCAATAAATTGCTTTCACATGTCATTTTATGGTTTTTATTTAAATATTTGGTTGTTGTTTTTTACGAGGAAACTGCCACAGGTACTGTGTGTCTTTCTTGAGACAGACTTAATACCATCATGTGTTTTTCTTTTTCCTGAACACTCTACAAAGTATATTAATGAATGTGTCACAGTGGAGGAAAAGAACTGGGATTCATCACATTTCTTTCTGAGCACGCTTAATTAGAACTAGGAGAGCAGCATTTAATCAGCTCAGTATCCATCTTCTTATTCCCATGACTGGATAATTGTGTTTATGATGTACTGCGATTGTAAACAAGAGAATACGAAAACTATGCATATAGAAGCTCGTGACAACAATAAAGGTAATCTCTTTCACCCCTGCTAAGTGCTAATAATGAGAAACACAAAATGGTAAACTGTATCACATTACAAGCTTTCATCATCCACCCAACAGGAACCAGCGCTGTGCCACAGTCTGATTGCAATCGTATGCCACCATGATCATCATTGCATCATCATTAAGCAATAAGACACGAGAGGTCTCAGGTTACCGGGTATTTTACAATGGCTCAGGGCGTAGGCCATTGTAAAATACCCGGTAAGCTGGGGCCTCGAGTGGCTTATTGCTTTTCTAAAACGGTTACAAACATATAGCAATATTAACCTAATAAAACTATTAAATTCACAAAAGTAGCTACGCTTTGCGCCACCAGAGCGAGCCACATCACTTCCTTGTTTTGCTGCAAGTAGGCTATGTGACGGGAGAATAGCGCTTGATGTCTTTACGGGGCCGCCTGGAGCCACACATTCACAGTCATATGAGCCGGGCGGCGCTTAGACGCCCGCACGGCATGGGTTTCCCCAGTACAGCTACAGAAATGCGGTATCAGCTGCAAATGATATAAAGAGATTGAAGGTGTGGGTTGTCACGTGACGGTAACCAGCCAATCAGAATCAAGTATTGGGACTACCCGTTTTAGAATGGCCATCATTCACCTGGGAGGACACACTGAACTGCAGTGGAATGGAACATATCAGAACTGATAAGGCTCATTCATAGTCTGGATTTTCGGTGGTGAGGTGACCACCGAACTACAACATGACGTCACGAGCCGCGGTGAAGAGCAAACCACCGCCACCGCCCCAGCCCTTCTCTCTGTTTTTACTCACCACCGCTCAGCGTTATTTCATCTCAACGTGGTCACCTCACCACCGAGAATCCAGACTATGAATGAGCCTTTAGACCTTTACAGTTGTCACAGTGTGGACACAGAGGAGGTGTAGGACTCAACTGTTAGAACGTTACAGTTGTCACAGTGTGGACACAGAGGTGTAGGACTCAACTGTTAGACCTTTACAGTTGTCACAGTGTGGACACAGAGGTGTAGGACTCAACTGTTAGACCTTTACAGTTGTCACAGTGTGGACACAGAGGAGGTGTAGGACTCAACTGTTAGACCTTTACAGTTGTCACAGTGTGGACACAGAGGAGGTGTAGGGACTCAACTGTTAGACCTTTACAGATAAAGATACATGTTATTTAACCTTTATTTAACCAGTAAAACACATTGAGACTGCGTCTCTTTTATAAGTGGGAACTGGATAACAGTTTTTCATAGTCTGGGGAAAATAAATAAAAATAAGGTATTGACTGAATCCTAAGCTTATTACCCTTTTGTCATTTAACTTAAAAATAGAATAGAAATCACACCCGTGTGAAGTGAGTGGTGCAACTCCATGTGAGGGTTTACGGGGGGAGTTCCAGACCCACAGGAACGCATCCAGGGGGCCGGGCCGGTTCCGGCGTGCCGCCCGCGTCCGAAACGGTAGAGAAATGACAGAGTTACCGTGCGGCAGTCCCTCTACTGTACCCTGTACTGTACTGTACTGTACTGTACTGTACTGTACTGTACTGTACTGTACTGTACTGTACTGTACTGTACTGTACTGTACTGTCACACCCATATATACAGTTAATATGTGTGTGTGTGTGTGTGTGTTTGTGTGTGCGTTAGGTTGCGCACAGGTGGTGAAAAACAACCATGTTGTTTTCGTGCTCATACCCAGCCACCCACCCACCCACACACATAGCTCCGTAAGGGAGTGGTTGCACCACTCAAATAATATATATATACAGTAGGCCTATGTATACATATTTTACAGGTTTTAAAACACAACAGTTCTTTTACATGTGAGCTTGTGTATCAGCTATTTTCAGCGAAAAGGGATTTGGTATAGACGGGGGAAAAGAAGTGGGAAAGAGCCCTGAGTGACCTTGGCCAACAGAGTATATATATAGGGTTTCAGTGGACAGTGGTTAACTATCCCAAGCCAAGCAGGCTATAAATCACAGAGGAAGAACTGCATGCCTATTGTCCTTGACCACATACTTTCTCACATTCAATTTGAATTAATCAAGGTTGCTCGTCTAGCCTACATCCCCCTAGGGGTCCATCTTAACCCATTTTGACCTGGGAACGATTCTGCAAATGTCTTCTAAATCCTGACTGTTTTCTTGAAAAAGCTATGTTTTTCTATATGTCAGTCGTTCTCAAACACTTTCATGTCACTTTTCCCGATTCTTCAAAAATAGCAGATCTACAAGCTCATAGCGCGCCACCGAGTGGCGCGCTATGAGCTTGTAGATCTGCTATTTTTCATTAGCTAAAGCATAACATAATGCTAACACCAAAAGGGGTTCCCGCCCAAAATTGGTTAATGTTTACACACACAGCTGGGAAAATGCACTGGCCAAGGACCTCTGTGTATATGCTTTGCCAATGGCCTTTTTTTTTTAACCCTCCTGTCCCAGATAAAGATCAGCAATCTGGCTGCTCTATTTTTTTGTGACACGGGCGGCTATATATGGAGAGGAGTGAGGGAAAATATAGCCTGACTGTTTATGGTTTTGGTCCACGTATCAATCCACGGTCAGCACAAGGATGCCTGTTTATAGGCAAAGACCATGTTGGCCTTCTGTGCATTGGAGCCAAGTCCTCAATAGAGCGTGGGAGTCCCGCCCCCTTTCATGACGACGACAGGCCCAGGAAATAATTGTCTCCACCAGGCCGAAGGCATGGGGAGAGAGTATGTTTTGCACTCCGTCCGTCCGTCCGTGTGTGTGTGTGTCCGTCCATCCGTCCGTCTGTTACCAGCTAATCTCCGGCACCGCAAACCCGGTCGATGCCACATTTTGCACACACACTCCCTGGATGCCAACGATGAACCTCTGCCGCAAACCTTCCAGAACGGCCTGTTATATATAGCGCCACCAGGAGGCCGACTTTTGTAAAACACATTTTTTATTACTCCTCCAGATTCTGTCTGTTACACACTATCTCTATAGTCATGTGTTCAAGACGGATCTGTCCGATATTTCATATTCCATCCTAATTGGCTAACATTGGATTTCAAAGTTTGCAGGATTGGCCCGTTTTGAACAAAAAGCCTCAAATCATGAACGCAGCATGCAATTTACGTGAAATCTTTCAGACTTTCCTATTAGGCGGAGGAATATATCCCACCCTTTTCACATTGGCCTGTTATAGCGCCACCAACAGGTGGATTTTTGCAAAAAACATTTTTGGAACAAAATGGCTCAAATCATCCAATTGCCATCCAAGGCGTAAGAAGAAATGTCACCCTTTTCACATTGGCCTATTATAGCGCCACCAGGAGGCCACAACCTGACCTGCCCTGGTGGAGACCTGTGAAACTTTTTTTAGTTCCCCATGCATTTCCCCCCATAGACATTTAAAAAAAAGTATTTATTTAAAGATCTGTAAGCCTCGAATTAAGCCAACTCGGATTGTGACAAATCATGACAACAAACACAATATTGTGGGCCGAACAAATAGCCCAATTGTCATGATTTGTCATGATCCGAGTTGGCTTTGTCCGCGGTTTTAAAGGTCTTTAAATAAATACTTTTTGAAATGTCTATGGGAAAAATGTATTGGGGATTATTTCCTGGTCCTGTCGTCGTCAAACATATTATCTCAAACTATGGCTCCATAAATAGCAAGGTATAAATGTAATGCTTATATTCTCAAACTATGGCTCCATAAATAGCAAGGTATAAATGTAATGCTTATATTCTCAAACTATGGCTCCATAAATAGCAAGGTATAAATGTAATGCTTATATTCTCAAACTATGGCTCCATAAATAGCAAGGTTCCTATAGTATGCTCAGCTTTTTAAGAAAATGCCTTTGGTTTGAGAAACCAATGAAGTGTGTTCCAGTTGGGATAGTTGGCCTGTGCCAGTATGTTATACCTTATTATTTTATTTTTCACATAATCACCACGTGATTAAGGCGAGTTAGTTATGAATCTATAGCAGGAAGCCGTATTCGATTATGGTGCTGAAAGGACAGCTCCCTCATTTGCCCAGTGCTGTAATTGTAAAGTATCATATTACTCAAGTACTGTAATAGAAACTATGAATTCATCCTATAGAACTACCAACAAGCTACTGCAAAATAGGGGAGTTAAATTGCCTGCAGACCACTATACTCTGGTTCAGTGTTGATTTCGTCGACTAAAACTAAGACGAAATATGTTCGTCAACTACCTTTTTTTCACTGACGACTAGTTTCACTGGAAACTAAATGAAAACTAAACTATGATGACTAAAACTAAGACTAAATAAAATAGACTAAAATGTTAGGAAGGGACTAGTGGACAAGAGATCCAGTATAAGTCATTTTACACTTGGTTGCATGCTGAAAATATTTTGTGTAAAAACAGTCTTTACGACGGCATCAAGCCCCGCCAAAATACATTTTAGTCGACTAAATCAACCGTAGATTTAGTCGACTAAAATCTTATGATATTTAGTCGACTAAAACTAGACTAACACTAAAACATTCCAGGTGACTAAAATTTTATTAAAACTATTGAAGAGTTTTAGTCATAGTCTCTTCAATAATTTTAATTGTGATTTTAGTTTTAGTCTAAAACTAAAATCAAAATGTGCTGCCAAAAACAACACTGCTCTGGTTATAGTGTACAACTCACTGCTCAGAGCCACGCGGACAGTCGGACACAGAGCTGTGCACACAGAGGGTGGAGGGTGTGTCCGTAAAAAACAGAACGTTTTCACAGTCAAGACGCGCATCTCGCACACAGGCTACTGAGGCTAGGCGGCTGGAAAGAACCAGAAATAATTCGTTGTTTAATATAGGGTATATAATTCACAACAGAATTCGTGATGACGAGCTATAGGTCAAAAATGGGCACAACAAGGGACGTGGGAACTGATCGGTGACCGCACGGCATGAGTTGGATTGGATGACTGACTGTCTGTTCTGAGTGTTCTCCGTTCCATGTGACTTCACTTCTTCACCTGTCCGTGCGCGCCGCGGTGCGCGGCGGCGGCGTGGAGAGGAGAGGGCAGGGAGGGACTCCCGAGGCGCGCGGCGCACGCTGGCTGGTTGGAGCGCAACAGAGCGCGGTGTGTGTGTGTGTGTGCGTGTGTGTGTGTGTGTGTGTGTGTTTGTGTGTGTGAGAGAGGCAGTGAGGTGAGGTTGATTGCTTGAAATGATTCGCACAAAGAGCCGAGGAAGTGTTGGGAGCGTCAGCGTGGCGGTGGGACCCAGTTAGTCAGTGACCCGACTTCAGTCTGCCAACACACACCTTCACCACAAACTGCAGGATACTACGGATAAAATCCAAGTGCTTTTTGTTGGGGAGGATCATCATTTTAATTTTAAATAGACCTTGTGTGTGTGTGTCAGCGCGCCTAAAACTCTGGACTACATCTACCTCCCTTTGTCAAGAAGTCATGTCTGTGACGGAGCGATGGGCAAGTTTGACGACAACGAGAGGATAATCCTCAACGTTGGGGGGACGCGGCACGAGACGTACAAGACCACCCTCAAGACCCTGCCGGGGACCCGCCTGGCCCTGCTCGCCTCCGACGCGGCGGACCTCGAGTCCGTGCTGGACCAGCTGCAACAGGTCCCCGGCTTCATAGAGTACAACGCGCGCACCAACGAGTACTTCTTCGACCGGCACCCGGGAGTGTTCGCCTATGTGCTCAACTACTACCGCACGGGCAAGCTGCACTGCCCGGCCGATGTGTGCGGACCGCTGTTCGAGGAGGAGCTGTCCTTCTGGGGCATCGACGAGACGGACGTGGAGCCCTGCTGTTGGATGTCTTACCGCCAGCACCGCGACGCGGAGGAGGCGCTGGACGTGTTCGAGCTGAACTGCGACAGCAACAACACCGGAGATGAGGACGACGAGCTGGCCAAGAGGCTGGGCATGGAGGACCTGGCGGCCGACGGCACCGCCGGCGGACTCTGGAGGAAGTGGCGGCCGGTGATCTGGAACCTCTTCGAGGATCCATATTCTTCCAGAGCGGCCCGGGTAAGACAGACAGAGCGCAGCGCAGCTCACGGCCGTTTAAAGCACTGTACAGTTACGCCCCGTTTCCAAACTGTTAAACAATTAACTTTAGCTCCATATACACATACATACTGTAAACTGTAGGCATATACTTGTGACAGAACTTGCGCACTGATTCTTCATATCGGCCAACTAACCAACACACAAGGTTGTGTCACTTAATTGTTTTCATGGCGTGCGTAATGTCAGTTTATTTCGTCCCTTATTTGTGGCAGAATTTGTTTTGTGTAAACGTAACGCACACTGAATATTGAATAATTGTTTTTTTTAGAACACATACATGCACCCCCAGTGAATTCTCAAATTGTAATAGCCTACAGTGCTTTATAGGACTTTATAGCTTTGTCAAAAGTGGTGTCACTTAACAGACTATCGATGTAACTATAGGTCACATGTCTGTTTCAACATTGTGATTCCTCTTCATTGGCAGCGGGTGGCAGGTTGACTAGGTTCATGTGGCTATATTGATTTTTATGCTGAGAATAATCAACATACTATAGCCCAAGTAAACGTTGACAACCACTGATGACCTTGAAAAAACTATAGCAGCCTATAGCATTTGTCCCCGTTTGAATAAAGGTGATGCTTTGTTTTCAGCAATTAAAAGCCTATCGATGCATATTATCTTTGACTTGAGATGAGAAGTACTTTATTATCCCCACAGGTAAATGAATATGTTACCGCAGCATAATGCAAAATGTAAAAATAAACAACAGACGGACAGAAAAACTCATTGGACATAAATGGACATAATCTCAACAAGACCAAATACCTCAGACACAGGACCATAAGTATTGGGGGAGAGAGACACTTTCCATGCCCTGTTCCTACTGAGCAACAGCTGAGAGGCACTGTTACTGTATTGTACTGTACATCTATGGCTAATGGATAGTTTTGGAGAATATAGGCAGTAAGTAAATAGCCTTATTCTTGTTGGCAGACATCTCAGAAGGGATTGCCGAATACAACGTCATGTTCTGACTGTAACCTGCAGTTATTGACAGAAATAGGCTGTGATGTCACATCAAATCGTCTTTCTGGATGGAGCATTACAGCTGTCACGAGGGTTTCACACAGATGTACAGCAAGCATTTTGTTGAGTAGAACCATGTATGATTGTATTATAGCCAGCTCTAAAATACATTGATTGCACATTTGATAACTAACTTGTTTTCCTGCGTTGGGTGCCACTGCATGTGCACCTGAGCTTTCAGATTATTTATTGCTCTCTGCTCAGCTCAGTGTACAAACTCAGTTCAAGCAGTTGTTCTGAACTCAACAGTTGAGTTCAGATACCTGAGCAATGTATAGGGTTTGGCTAAGAGGGTTGAAAGTGGAAGGAGAAACTAAGGCAATTGAAGATAACAATGTATAACCTTATTTGAACGGTCTACATTTGAACCCATTTAGACCCGAGGACGATTCTACAAATGCCTTCTAAATCCTGAGTTTGTTTTTGTTTTGTTTTTTAACCTATTTAGGCCTGACGTCGAAATAAAAAAAACGTTCGCTCTGAAAGAATATATATTCAAAGATTTGTGCCTCATTTTTACGATTAAAAAAAAATAGCAGACCTACAAGCTCTTAGCGCGCCACTCGGTGGCGCGCTATGAGCTTGTAGATCTGCTATTTTTCAATAGCTAATAGTATAACATAATGCTTAGTTAAAACACCAAAAGGGGTTCCCGCCCAGAATGGGTTAAACCCATGTTTCTATGTAAGTCGTTCTCAAAACATTTTCATGTCAAGGACCCCCAAAAATATATGTAATTGGTTGCCGACCCCCACCTGAAAATACATTGTTCCAGTTACGACGTTGACGAATACTTCCTGATCCTGTACTGTGGAGGTTGGCATTGTGCAGGCGTATTTTTTATTGTTGACATACACTTGACAAATGTTTTAACTCGATGATTAATTGTTAGCGCATTTGCCCATATTCCCATACAGGTATTGTGTCAGAGGACAGAGCAGGTCCTTGGCTCCTAATATTTGTCTCCCACCGTCCATTTGCTAGACCCTTCTCTAGACTGTGTTGATGTTTTTTTGCCTTTACTTTTATACTGTATATAACACTCCACTCCTGCCTATTTCTATAATTGCCTTGGAAGAGGTGTGGGCCCCACCATGCACCTCCATGAGGGGGCTATGGAGCTTGTAGATCTGGTATTCTCGGCGGACAACCGCCGCACAGCTATAAGTCAGGCTTAACACAGTGCGACAGAGCGATGATTGCATGTCCTAACACAGGCCCTTAGGGGCACTAATCCTCCCCCCGATGAAGCATGAAAAAATAAGTAATGTGGATTTAATTATCGTCTAAGAGGAAAGGTATGAGTTTGGACCATGCAGGGTTCAAATGTAAGTGCTTAGTGAGTCTTCTTACAAACTCTGCATCTGGCACCCGCCGTCACCAGTGGTGGAAAAAGTACTCCACTGTTTTACTTAAAGTAAAAACATCAATACTCTTAACGTAGAACTACTCCGATAAGTAAAAGTCCGGAATTCAAAATGTGCTTGAGTGTAAAAGTACTAAACTATTGCTATCAAAATGCGCTTAAAGCAGCAAAAGCAGAACGTACTCACTATGCAGAATGTCCCATTTCAAGTTTTTAAATGTATACAAATCTTTTGAGAATCTTCAAATGACCGAAATCTATATAGGGCTGAAGTGGAATAAGTTGTAAGTTTTGTAATAATAATGCAAATCTACAAAGTAATAGTGAAGGAAAAGTACAATATTTGGATCCGAAATGTAGTGGAGTAGAATTAAAGTTATTGGAAATTGGAAACACTCAAGTAGTACAAATACGTCAAAATTGTACAATACTTAAAGGACCACGTCACCACTTTTCAACCTATCTTCATATAATAGGTCCTCATTAATAATCTTGAAAAAATGGCGCAAATTCTTTCTACTCGGTCTGTGTCTCATAGGAGGGCTGTGGTCAGTTCAGAAACCGTCTTCCAGTGACATCATCGATGCGGAATACAAGCTAAAATAAACTGCAGGCTTTCTAGTCCTGAAAAGATGCAATGTGAAAATGGAAGCCATCGTTCTCACGATAATGAAAATCTAAACATTTTTGTAAAAAAATCTTGTTTAAAAAATAATCTGCCTAATGATGTCACTGGAAGACGGTTTCTAAACTGCCCACAGCCCTCCTATAAGACACAGACTGAGTAGAAAAAAATCGTGCCATTTTATCATGATTATTAGTGAGGACCTATTATATGACGATAGGTTGAAAAGTGGTCCTTTAAGTAAATGTACTGAGTTACTTCCCAGCACTGCCTGTCATGGCAGTCAGTGTTCCTGCCCACTACTACAGTGATGACATCAGAGGTCAGCAAAATGACAATATCTTAAAACAAGCATCATGTCATGTGAATAATGACTAATGTCTTCCTCTTCCCGATGCAGGTTAAGCTAAAAATAAGTTTGACAGTAAAACCAAAAACACGTCTACTCTGTCCCCGTTCTGAACGTGTACGACATGTGATTCCTTCAGTTGTTCCTCATGCTGTCTCTGTTTGTTTCCTCCACGCTGTTTTCTGTTTATTCCTGACAGTCTCAATATCATTCTACCCACATGCACACAGTGTGTTTGAAAGGATGGTGTGTGTGTGTGTGCGTGTGTACGTGTGTACGCGTGCGTGTGTGCGTTCGAGTGTGTGCTTGCGTGCGTGCGTGTGTTTGATGTGTTTGTCTATGTTCTCCTATGTTAATCTGTCTCTCTGTCTCCCTGTCTTTGTAGTTGGCCCTTGCTGGATTGGGATGGTAAAAAAATACAAAATAAATAACCACCACCACCTTTTTTTTCATCTCCCACCATGTTTGTGCCTGTAACTGAGATAATACCCCCCCATCATGCCTCAACTATGTACTCCTCCCTCCCTCCCCGCGTTCCCATGATCTCATCCCAGACTGCAGCTTGCTTTCCGCCACTTAAGAGGTTAAAAAACCCACAGCGTCTGGGTGCCTTGCCGCCCGCCCGCCGCACGCCTGGCGATACCCAAAGCCAGGCTGCACGCTCGCTCGCTCAGCCTGCCTGTTGTCATAGTAACCTCATCGCTCATCACGCCACACAGCACCGTTTCCATTGAGAGAGCAGTCCATGAAACCAATTGATTCGAGGAATCTGCTCCACCGTGCATAGCCTTTTTGCCCGGTAACCCTTTACGTCCTGGCTAAGAGGCCAATCAATGAAGTCACCTTAATTCAAGTGGCAGATGACTTTCCTCCATTTTCTTTATTATATATATTTTTAGGGCCAGGTCATGTGATCAACCTGCACAGCCTTTGTGATCTACAGCACTGGTTCCCAAAGTGGGGTCCGGGGACCCCCAGGGGTCCTTGAGGGAGTTCCAGGGGGTCCCCAGCTAAATGATAGTTTGGAACCAAATGGACCCTTATGGGTCTGTAACTCTGAGAATGTACAATGGTTCCATTTGTACACTCTCAGAGTTAAATTAACTCAGAGATAGAAATGCCATTAAACGGGGGTCCGTACTCCGTAGACTAATGAAGTCAAACTGGAGGTCCTTGAAATGAAACGGGTTGAGAATCACTGCGTAAACATCTTCTCTCATGGGGGGGTCCCTGGCATGTATTTTCTAATGGGGGTCCGCGGGATAATTAGTGTTAATTTGGGGGTCCTTGACGTGAAGAAGTTTGGGAACCACTGATCTACAGGTAGATGACGATCTACCTTTTGGGCACCTCTGTACGTAGCTCGTAACCTGACTCCGCCAGATGGGGCAGCAGAGAGTACACTGTGTTCCCCCCTCCTGCTCCCATCTGGGAACTCTCAGGCAGACTTGATGCCCGGCCACAAAACGGCCTGGCCAATCAGCAGCAGCTTCTAGCAACTTCTAGCAGCAGCTTCTAGCTTCTAGCTGCTGCTGATTGGCCTGGCTGTTTTAAGGCCGGGCATCTCGTACAATGGACGGCAAATTATGACGTAGCGTGGCAACAAAATACTATGGCGTAAAGTAACTAAGTACATTTACTTAAGTACTGTATACTTGAGTACAATTTTTAGGTATTATTTTTTACTTTTCTTGAGTATTTCCAATTTCCAATACTTTTACTTCTACTTCACTACATCCAAATATTGTATTTTTACTCCACTACAATTATTTGAAAACTTTAGTTACCATATAGTTACTTTTAGATTTTAATTATTATTACAAAACATACATTAATCACTTCAGCACTATATATATTTTTTCCGGCCATTTGAAATACGACGCATTGTGAGCTTGTAGATCTGATATTTTCAAACTTGTTGAAAACTTGAAAATTGTTGAAATTGGACATTCTGCATAATGACTACTTTCTATTTCTAGTAAAGTAAATTTTGAATTCCGGACTTTCACTTGTTACGGAGTGTTTCTACATTGTGGTATTGATACTTTCACTTAAAGGAGCATTCAGTGATTTGGGTGATTTGGAAAACCACCCAGTCCGCCCCGGTAACAAAATGTGCACATGCACGCTCTACAGTGGGGGGAAGTGCAACAGGCCAACAGCATGTGCACCAAGGCCCACCCCACTCGATCATGATTGGAGGAAGGCCCCTCTCATCCTGATTGGTTGAAGGCTTTGCCACCCGCCACCAAAACTGATGGCGCGTAGTACTTTTTCCACCGCTGCAAAACACAAGGGTTTTGAAGCATCGCTAACACAAACATCCCCTGCTTCCCGTTTCCTGTTTCCTGCATTGCATGTCATATAAAGTTAAGGAGCGTATTCAATAGGTGGACACGTCACTTTCCCTGTGTAGTCCTCGTTTAGGAGCGTATTCAATAGGTGGACACGTCACTTTCCCTGTGTAGTCCTCGTTTAGGAGTGTATTCAACAGGTGGACACGTCACTTTCCCTGTGGAGTCCTCGTTTAGGAGCGTATTCAACAGGTGGACACGTCACTTTCCCTGTGTAGTCCTCGTTTAGGAGCGTATTCAACAGGTGGACACGTCACTTTCCCTGT
The DNA here is from genome assembly GCF_951216825.1 of Electrona antarctica. Lineage (NCBI taxonomy): Eukaryota > Metazoa > Chordata > Actinopteri > Myctophiformes > Myctophidae > Electrona > Electrona antarctica. The sequence continues at coordinate 29,729,022 of NC_136804.1, read as the reverse complement.
GTAGTCCTCGTTTAGAAGCGTATTCAATAGGTGGACACGTCACTTTCCCTGTGGAGTCCTCGTTTAGGAGCGTATTCAATAGGTGGACACGTCACTTTCCCTGTGTAGTCCTCGTTTAGGAGCGTATTCAACAGGTGGACACGTCACTTTCCCTGTGTAGTCCTCGTTTAGGAGCGTATTCAACAGGTGGACACGTCACTTTCCCTGTGTAGTCCTCGTTTAGGAGCGTATTCAACAGGTGGACACGTCACTTTCCCTGTGTAGTCCTCGTTTAGGAGCGTATTCAATAGGTGGACACGTCACTTTCCCTGTGTAGTCCTCGTTTAGGAGCGTATTCAATAAGTGGACACGTCACTTTCCCTGTGGAGTCCTCGTTTAGGAGCGTATTCAATAAGTGGACACGTCACTTTCCCTGTGGAGTCCTCGTTTAGGAGTGTATTCAATAGGTGGACACGTCACTTTCCCTGTGTAGTCCTCGTTTAGGAGCGTATTCAACAGGTGGACACGTGTTCCCTGTGTAGTCCTCGTTTAGGAGCGTATTCAACAGGTGGACACGTCACTTTCCCTGTGGAGTCCTCGTTTAGGAGCGTATTCAACAGGTGGACACGTCACTTTCCCTGTGTAGTCTCGTTTAGGACACGTCACTTTCCCTGTGTAGTCCTCGTTTAGGAGCGTATTCAACAGGTGGACACGTCACTTTCCCCGTGTAGTCCTCGTTTAGGAGCGTATTCAACAGGTGGACACGTCACTTTCCCTGTGGAGTCCTCGTTTAGGAGCGTATTCAACAGGTGGACACGTCACTTTCCCTGTGTAGTCTCGTTTAGGACACGTCACTTTCCCTGTGTAGTCCTCGTTTAGGAGCGTATTCAACAGGTGGACACGTCACTTTCCCCGTTTAGTCCTCGTTTAGGAGCGTATTCAACAGGTGGACACGTCACTTTCCCTGTGGAGTCCTCGTTTAGGAGCGTATTCAACAGGTGGACACGTCACTTTCCCTGTGTAGTCCTCGTTTAGGAGCGTATTCAATAGGTGGACACGTCACTTTCCCTGTGTAGTCCTCGTTTAGGAGCGTATTCAACAGGTGGACACGTCACTTTCCCTGTGTAGTCCTCGTTTAGGAGCGTATTCAACAGGTGGACACGTCACTTTCCCTGTGGAGTCCTCGTTTAGGAGCGTATTCAATAGGTGGACACGTCACTTTCCCTGTGTAGTCCTCGTTTAGGAGCGTATTCAACAGGTGGACACGTCACTTTCCCTGTGTAGTCCTCGTTTAGGAGCGTATTCAACAGGTGGACACGTCACTTTCCCTGTGTAGTCCGACTCCTCGTTGGAGCATATTCGATAGCGGTCTGTTTCTGGTGGAAACAGACCGCGAGGTCTCGTTGAGTAAATAAAGTGTGACGTGTAAACAGCAGCAGCAGACCTGACGGTGGGCAGGGGAGAACGGGGCAAATATGGTGGCCTGCGCCGTGCATGCGTGGGCGGTGATGGCATGGCATGTTTGGAGCCACTGCCAGTCACATTAATATAACCCGTCAATCATGTTCCTACACTCCTCTCGTGGACTGTGATAACTCAACATATGCGAGCTGTGCAGATTGCTTTGTCCAAGAGGATAGTCTAGACAACTATTCCACAATCTGCTGAATGCTATATAAAAGGAAACCAATGTGCAAGGTGTGTTTGGTGTGACGAAGACCTTTTGACATTTAGAGGAGAGTGATGGATTGTTGGTAGACACTTGCTATGGAATTTGCTACCAGCCAGCATGATTATGCATTTGAATATGAATGATGCATTTTTTGAGCATGAAAAAAGTGCATGTATGATTCTCCATAACAGCAGTACCTTTCAAGAAAATGCAAGACATTCATGTACAAAAGTTTTTCCCACAAAACCCATCTGACTCGTAGGTTGTTCAGTTACTTGGGTGAGAGTTTTTCTTTTGCATTGATGATGAACTGTGACTAATGGAAACTGCATTGTGTGCTGCTGAAGTTGGAATGAAATGAAATGAAGAAAAAATAATCCAGCCAGTGTCAGGTTTGGGTCTTTGATGTCAGAAGACCTCACCAGGGAAATACTCTCCCAAATGACTGCCGCTGGATTGGTATTGACCGTGGGGTTGGATCATATGTGCTTTAGCTATTGAAAAATAGCAGATCTACGAGCTTGTATGTCTGCTATTTTTGAAAAATGGTGAAAATGTAGTGCAAATCTTTGAATATATATCCTTTCGGAGTTTTTAACTCAAATCATTGCTTCTGGGGGGTCCCTGGAACTGCCTATTTTCAGATGGTGGGGTCGGCGGCCAATTACATACATTTTTGGGGGTCCTTGACATGAAAATGTATGAGAACGACTGACATACAGTAGAAACATATAGGGTTTTTCAAGAAAACTGTCAGGATTCAGAAGACACTTGTAGAATCGACCACAGGTCTAAATGGGTTATGGAAGCGATGGAATGCATGTTGGAGGTGTGCTGTCCTCCTCCTCCAATGAGATGCCCACGGACTGCCAAGAAGGGCCGTGAGCCCGTGACGTGCGCTAGAGCTACATTAGCGGTTTAGCGCTCATAGAAATGTCGTTTGTCTGGGTCGAACGCTGAATAATTGATGTTTAGCCATTCAGTCTAACAGACCGAGCACATCCCAAGGACAATGGATTTATTGAAATGGCTCTATTCTCGAGCACCGTTTGCACAGCGCTGGTGCTCAAACATTAAAATGTAATTAATAAATCAGAGATCGGAGACGATTCATTTTGATCCGTGCCTCGTTCGCCCCATCTGTGAAACCCAACACTGAGGAGAGAGAGGGATGAGATGGTATATGTTGCAGGAGGTTAATTATTTTTCTGCCATCTACGAACATATTCGGACCCCCTAGGCTAGGGTACAGCAGGTGCTAACTACGTACATGGTATCTTGTACAGTACAGTACATTCAATGATTGGTGATTATATGTAATGTGTTTTGGGGGAAACGGACACACCTGTTTGAGATGCAGTCAACAGCGTAGCGAACGGGGCATGGCGACCGACTTGGTGTTTTCTGGACCTGTGGTACAGTCGCGAGATAGGTTGAATTAAGCTGAATATGGACCATGTGGTGAAGTGGCGAGATAGGTTGAATTAAGCTGAATATGGACCTGTGGTACAGTGGCGAGATAGGTTGAATTAACCTGAAAATGTTATCAGTGCCTGTTACAGGTGCATTCAATCATGATCTGAATCCCTTTTTCCCCTCACTGTATATGTTTCTTTTCCCTTTTTACCTCCTTTATGATGAATTCCTCTTCTGTTCTTTGGCTAAATAGAAGTGTATATTTGTATGTCTCTAAATGTTTTGATGAATTGAACAAGGTGGACCCTCGTGTAAACAAGTCAGCTAGTGTAATGCTTTATTGGGTCGTCCACTCACAGTTAACAGTTTTTGTATCGAGTTGTGCTTGAAATGTACTGTAATTCTACAAACTGTTAATAAATACTTCAATCAATCAATCAATTAGATCAATACACAACTGTACTGGTAATTTGCTGTTAAAAAAAAGAAATACAGCAGCCCCAACTGCGCCTCTCCTCCCACATGGGTACATGGCCCCAAAATACCACTTCAGGAAAATTGTCAATTCAAGTGGAACAGTGAACTTTATGAATACAACAAAAAGTGCATCACAAGAGCAATGTTGGTGTAACTAACTGCATAACCCTTCAACTATGACACAACTTCCATGAAGTTCCATGAAGTGGACATGAAGTGGTTCATGATACCAGACAATACTGTACATTATGGCGGCATGAGACGGCCAGTTGGACTATAGCCATGACATAAAAAAAAAACATTTTCTTCAAAGCGATAATTCCAAAGGAACCAATTACAAGGGGAGATGCTTTCCTTGACCTACTCTATATAAGATCAGGACGCATACATATACAACTCCCAGACTCTCTGGGCAAAAGTCAAAGCACATTTTCAGCATATAGACTTTCAGCTTCAACCAATCTCATTCAGAACGTGGCACACACACACACTTTGAGGGCACTGGCCAATCTTTATGTAAGGGCATTTTATCAGGTATTTGACCAATCTGGCAACTAAATCGTTACCAAGACATTTCTTCACCAATGTGTTTCTAAAGGTGTCTAATAACATGTACAAAAAGTTTGAAATTCAATTCCTGTAGGAAATTTGAGTTATTAGCAATATGTGACCATACCATTAACATCCTATATAGGCAACATTTTTCATTTTAAGTAGCATGTGACATATGAAACTAGGGGGTTTTCATGATGCTGAATCCATTCCAAGCATTCGTTTTGCACAAAAAAACACTCATTGGGCTAAATTCGGCCATATCCACTTGCCCAAATGTGCTGACCTCATCACATTTGTGATGACGGCTATGGCTGTTTTCCTCCCAAGGAGTGTTTTTTGTGCAAAACCCCCTAGTTTCATATGTCACATGCTACTTAAAGAATTAAAGAATTTTGATGTTGTTTTTGCCTTATATAGGATGTCAATGGTATGGTCACATATTATGCTAATAACTCAAACTTTCAAACTTTTAGTACATGTTATTAGACACCTTTAGAAACATATTGGTGAAGAAATGTCTTGGTAATTTGGTAATGGATTTAGTTCCCAGAGCTGGAAATGTCACGGCAGCAACGAGCCGAGGGAGGCCGTTATAAATGACGTATGCATGGATGGAAATTGAGTTGTCATGTCAAAATGTTCGTCGACTACCGTTTTTCACTGAGGTAAACTAAATGGAAACTAAATGAAAACTAAGCTATGATGACTAAAACTAAGACTAAATATAGTGACAATTTTGTCAACAAATACAAACTAGACTAAAATGTTAGGAGGGGACTAGTGGACAATGACAGTATAAGTCATTTTACACTTGGTTACATGCTGAAAATAGCAGATCTGCAAAAGTGTAAAAATAGTCATTACGACGGCATCAATTGACTAAATCACCTGTAGATTTAGTAGACTAAAATCTTATGACATTTAGTCGACTAAAACTAGACTAGACTAAACACTAAAACATTCCAGGTGACTAAAATGTGCTGCCAAAAACAACAGCGGTGGCGTGCTCCCATCTGAAGGCAGCGGTGCCTATTGAAGCTTGTAAAATGTATGAGAGTTGAGTGCTGCTGGAGCCCGGCTATAGTTTCCATTTCCCGTCTCTCGTAACTTTGTCAGATGCTAATTGTGTGTTTGGTTGTCCTGCCGACGGAACTCCTGGCTTTCAACTCTGCTCGCGGATCATTTCCATTGGTTCAAAAGAGCGGAGGTTTAAAAGCGGCGCCCGCTGTTTCATGCAGCCATGTCTGTGTGAGCGTGACCCAATTAGACGAGCCGTGGCGCCAATAGGGCTGGCAAACCTCGCACCTTTGGTATGCAAATTTCGTGGGGTGCGCCATTTTGGCTGTGATGAGTCACTACTGTGATGAGTCACTACTACACAGATTAATATACATTTACAAATAGCCTATATCTTTATAATTTTTTATATTTTTTTTAATGTATTATCAGTTGTCGGTATCGGTCTTGAGAAGCAGGATGTTATCAATATCGGTTAAAAAAAGTAATGGTGATGGGCCATGGTGGTCTGCTGGCCCTGCAATATGAGTACTTTTATCTATTTTGATGCCGATACTTTTGTACTTTTACTCAAGTACATTTTCAATTCCATACTTTTACTTGTAACGGAGTAGTTCTAAATTGCAGTATTGGTACTTTTACTTAAGTAAAACAATTGAGTACTTTTCCCACCACTGTATGCCTATCCGTTGGCCAGGTATAGTAGTGACTCATCACAGCCAAAATGGTGCACCCCCCGAATTTGCATACCAAAGGTGCGAGGTTTGCAAGCCCTATTCAACAATGGCACATTGTAGATGAAGCGACACAGAAAAAGGAAAGCGTTTTACGATTTTACGATCAAATAAACTACTATCTCATGTCTCGTATTGATTCAGAGCCATCGTGATGAATTATAAGTACACCCTTCCATCCAGATGTTTCCATGAGTAAAGTCTGACGGCGTTCCAAAAAAGTTCCTGAGATGATTTACATGTTCTGTCATGGCCTGCTTAATACCTCATCATCAACATCAAAGGTCTCCTATAGTGATAACGATGATGAATGCTAATGCAGGTCTAACCAGCCCCGTATCGACTAGTCAGTAATGGAAACCTCCCAAGGGCTTTGGCTCTTGGAAAAAGGTTTCAGTGAGCTGTCTCCACCCTCTGGCACAAACTGAACAAACTAAAGTTAAACTAAACAGGCATGCATTCATCGTCAGACATAAAGGACCCAGTAGACCTCAGTGTAACATGCCATTTGAGTATATACTGTACTGTAGCCTTGCCCAGCCAATATATGAATTGATTATAGAATAGAATAATGTATTGGTATAGTTTAAAACAAAATTACAACAATGTCACTATTTAGAAAAATGCCAAAGCGGATTATACTGTACACCAAAAAGCAGAAGCTTGTTTCCATTGTGGTCCACCTTGAGACACAGAACGACACGCAACATTGAAATGGAGCGGCGGTGGCTCAGGGTTAGAGTGGCTGGATGGTAACCACAAGGTTGCCAGTTCGATCCCTGCGGGCTCCCCCAGAGTTAGTGTCTAAGTGTCCTTGAGCAAGACTCTGAACCCCTAAATGACCCGATGTGCAGGTTGGTGCCTTGCATGGTTTCCTCTGGCATCGGTGTGTGACTGTGTGTGTGTGTGATGGGTGAATGTAATGCAGCACAATCTATGTAAAGGTGTGTGAATGTAATACACATCTATGTAAAGCGCCTTGGATAAAGGTGTAACGCCCGGGATTCGAACTCGACCAAAGGGACATCCCTCTGGACCAGGGGAGATATTAGACTTTTGAGGCCATCAGGCAGAGGCTCTGAGCCACTCTGCTACATATAAATACTGAGAGTAAATTGACTGTCTGCCACCCTACAATCCTGCCTGTCAGACTACAGTCTGTGTTCCCAGTTCTGTCGGTCCTATTAGTAATCCTCTACTGGATCCTGCCTCTTCTCTCCCCCCCCCCCCCCCTCCTGCCTCTTCTCCCCCCCCCCCCCCCCCCCCGCGCGCTCTACCCAAGGACAGAAAGTAAACATTAATGCTCGGGTGCTTTTCGCTCCTTATTATGTACCATCAGGGATTTGCTGGAACAAAGATAGACCTCTAATTGTAAAAGAACAGGTTAAGAGGCTTATGGCAGAAGGAGTATCGGTTCTGACTTCTCTTCGGTGGGAATCGACTTACTTTGTTCCTAAAAGGCTGTCTGGCGGTCGGCTCGACAGCTCTGTGAACTTGAGCACAAGCACGGTCACCTTGGAAAGAATTGGTTGTCGTTTGACATGAAAGTGTGGTTGGAATCATAGCACGGCACATCAATGTTGAGTACTGGTGTTGTTGTTTTGTCCTGTATCTGTTCTGTAATTGTTGTCATGTATCTGTTGTCTGTCCTGTGCAAACTTCAATAAGAATACTTGAATATATATATCAAGGTAAAACATCTCAATTGTGGGAAGAAAAACAACAACAACTGTAAGGGCGACCTGCCGAATGGTAATTGGGGATGACCTACGGTTTCCGAGAATTAAAAAAAACATATTGAGTGGCCCGAACTCGAGTCTGAGGAGGAGCCCCTGATTCTAGGCCCTCAGCTTGACTGATTGGCAGGGCTGAATTCCTGGTAGGCCAATCAGTCAAGCTGAGGGCCTATATGTCTGCGGTCTGCGTCAATAGTATTATTTTTGTATTTGATGTATTACCATGTGTTGTTCTTGCTTACTGTACGTTGCTCTGGATGAATGTCTGCTAAATGCCTAAATAGTAAATTGTTCAAACATTACTAACCCTACTCCTAACCTAACCTAACCTATAACCTTAACTGAACGCGGGAGCCAGGGGGTCTTAACCCATTCTGGACAGGAACCCCTGTTGGTGTTTTAAGTATTATGTATGCTTTATCTATTGAAAAATAGCAGATTTACAAGCTTGTAGCGAGGCACGCTGTGCCGCGCTACGAGCTTGTAGATCTGCTATTTTTGAAAAATCATGAAAATGTGGCATATATATTCTTTCAGAGCGAACGTTTTTAACTCAAATCTTTGCTTCTGGGGGGGGGGGGGGGTTGAGAAATGAGAGAGTTACCATGTGGGGGTCCCTCTACTGTACTGTACTGTACTGTACTGTACTGTACTGTACTGTACTGTACTGTACTGTACTGTACTGTACTGTACTGTACTGTACTGTACTGTACTGTACTGTACTGTACTGTACTGTACTGTACTGGCACACCCAAAATCATCATATATACAGTTCATATGTGCGTGTGTGTTTGTGTTAGGTTGCGCACAGGTGTTGAAAAACAACCATGCTGTTTTCGTGCTCAGACTCACCCAGCCAGCCACCCACACACATACTGTAGCTCCATAAGGGAGTGGTTACACCACTCAAAAACGGCAGGTTACAACACTTTCTTTGTTGTTTTTCTTCTTTGTAATTATTTGTTTGGTCCAAAATATTGTGTTTGTTGTCATGATTTGTCACAACTTGAGTTGGCTTTGTACGACGCTTAAAAGGTCTTTAAATAAATACTTTTTGAAATGTCTATGGGGAAAATGCATTGGGAATTATTTCCTGGGCCTGGCGTCGTCATGAAAGGGGGCGGGACTGTGACGCTCTATAGTCGTGCCCATAGAGTATATATATAATAGAGACTGAACTAGCGCGAAGCTCCGCCCCCCCAGCTATTCATGTCAGTGGAAGTTGCTCAGTGGCGTTTTGAAGCACCCGGAAGACTGCCGGAAGTCCCTCCCAGGACCTCAACTTTGAGGTCCTGAGTGACGTAGGGCAACTGAGCGCTCAACGTTAAAGCCCAGCTGCACGGGGTTTCCCGGTCATGAATCCACGGGTCCGCCTGTAGTCCCTCCTCCTACCACTAGGACCCAGAGCTTCAACGTTGGAAAGTCTGCCTGCCCCCTTGGTCGTGCCCGGTTACTGTTAGTGTGCCATTGTTGGAGATTTGTTGTATATTTTGTATGGGTTTCTTGAGGTATGTCATGGATGTATTATTTGGCTGTTGTGTAATTTGACATGTACGATGTAGCATTGAAGTGTAATTTGACATGTACGATGTAGCATTGAAGTGTAATTTGACATGTACGATGTAGCATTGAAGTGTAATTTGACATGTACGATGTAGCATTGAAGTGTAATTTGACATGTACGATGTAGCATTGAAGTGTAATTTGACATGTACGATGTAGCATTGTAGTGTAATTTGACATGTACGATGTAGCATTGAAGTGTAATTTTGTTTCTGCCTCTTGGTCAGTTCCCACTTGCAAAAGAGACTCAGTCTAAATGTGTTTGCACTGGTTAAATAAAGGTTAAATATTAAAATAATATCTTAATATCACACCAAGCTTTATAATGCACTGTGAAGTGCTGCCTTATCAGTATACAGTATAAAAACAGTCAAGTGTTTGAGTATGCCGCTTTCGTGCTTAACACACTCAATCGTAACACTGTCACGTATAGGCTCAACCTCAATTTACATCAATGAGCAAATTGCAGAATATGTCAACTGTGGGCATCGAATATGACATCATGTAAATTATACTTCATCATTTTCTCCCTGAGTAGAGAAGAGAACCCCCTTCTGGGGAAATGCCTGGATATTCCCAAAGAGGGAAGCCTGCAGTAATGCCTGGAATATGATTTATTATTATTCAAATGGCCTTGACTGAATGTTGGCCTTGTATCAGGCAGGAATTCCCTGGCATGACTAAACCCCTGGGACATATTTAAATTGCAAGCCTTCTACACCTCCATCCTATCTATCAAGTTGCTTGCTTGCACTTTCACAGTAAAGACATCGTATTAATACATCTTTTTGCAGTCTCGGCTAGAATAGTGCCCAAGTTCTTGCATTAGATTTGAGCGAGATTTATAGGAACAAGATACTTAATATAAATGACTAGAGGATTAACCCTGGCATCCCTGTTTTGTCTCCCAGCTCAGTGGCCTTGTGGTTAGAGTGTCCGCCCTGAGACTGGGAGGTCGGGGTTCGATCCCCGGCCGGGTCATACCGGGTTGGATTGGGGGTAAGTCCCTGCGACATACTAGCGTCATGTCCAGGGGGTGTACTTGTACATCAAGCTGCCTCACGCTACAGAAACAGGAGATAGGCTCCTGCCTTATGGGCCTCATGGCTCGGCAAGGCTACGTACTATCCCTGTTTTGGGCATGTTATAGGTGAAAGTTCCCATAAAGGGCCTGGCCTAGTGGAAGTGGATAAATATGACGTGTTGTGAGTTGTATATTTCCACTATATGACACTGTTGAAATGTACGATGAAGAATACATCGGGTTTAGGGTCCATTTGGTTACATTTGTAAACCCTCAGAGTTAAGGGGATGTTTCATTCAAATAAAATGAACATAATAAAAATGAAAAATAAATAAACACGGGCCCCTCACGCATTAGAATGTCCTGTTATATGTGAGGAAGGCCGTGGTTTTTCCATGACTTTTTTCATTTATGTTCATATATGTTTACGTTTTATATATACATTTTGGGCGGGAACACCTTTTGGTGTTTTAAGCATTATGTTATACTTTAGCTATTGAAAAATAGCAGATCTACAAGCTCATAGCGCGGCACAGAGTGCCGCGCATTGAGCTTGTAGGTCTGCTATTTTTGAAAAATCGTGAAAATGTAGTGCCAATCATTGAATATATATTCCTTCAGAGCGAACGTTTTTAACTAAAATCTTTGCTTCTGGGACGTGCCTGGAACAACAGATTTTCAGATGGGGGTCGGCGGCCAATTACATATAATTTTGGGGGTCCTTGACATGGAAATGTTTGAGAACGACAGGTTTTTCAGAAAACTGTCAGGATTTAGAAGACATTTTGTAGAATCGTCCCTCAGGTCTAGTGACATATCCCTGTAAACACAGGATTTGACAGTGTTGTTTACTGACTTTTTGTCCTTGCCACTGATGTGATTATCCAGATAGTTCCAGCCAGTATACCCGATAATAAAGTGATCTTTTTGCTTATCGTATCCTCGTGTGTTTGTTTCCCCCGAGCCCTGCTGGGGATAATGAACACATAGTGAGACAGTGCAGGGTAAATGTCTTGGGTGTCGTGTCGGGACAATTCCCTTACTTGGTCGGCCGTGACCGAGGCCATATTTTCCAGAAGCAGGTCAGGCTGAAGGGTGAGGAGGACACAACGGTTTTAACGCATTGAGATGTCTTAGGTCTTTGGGGCTTCCTTTTCTGAAAAATTGCTTGTAAAAATTGGTAGTTGCAAGTTCTGTGGCCTAAAGTATGTAGTAGTTGCTTATTTGGGCTCAAATGTTTTCATGTCATGGACCCCCAGCAAGCCTGAGGAAGGTCGCAAGACCGAAACGTTGCTTTAATAAAAATCTCTGAACACAGCAAGTGGCAGTGTGCGGGTGTCCCTCCTTTCACAATGTCATGGACCCCCCAAATTTATATTTGTCCACTAACCCCCATCAGATAATGTTTTGTTTCAGGGAGTGCCCGTACCGGAAATCTTCCACTTTTTATTTCAATATATATATCTTTTTTTGTTTTCTAAGATAGCAGATCTACAAGGACACAACGCGTCACATCGTGAGAGCTTTAGGTTAGTTTTAGAATCGCCGATGTATACAGTAGTACATTACGTCTATTAAAGTGCTCATGTGGCCTCGACGCTTCTTTTTTGGGCTTGTTTTGCTGCCAAAAACAACAGTACAGGGACGGTTGCATCCCAAGGCTGCTTACCTCCATGTCCTTCGACTGCAGGCTCACCTCGAGGCCCTGACTTTACAGTCTGTACACAAACGTATGTATATATAACATGTTCCAAAGTAAACATGCCAACAGGACCACATGGAAATGAGCAGGATACAGTTATTTGTGAGTCTGTCTACTATGCCAGTTGTTCTCAACCTGTGGGTCGGGATCCACTTCAACTACAGGTCTCCACCAGGGCAGGTCAGGTTGTGGCCTCCTGGTGGCGCTTAGCCGCAATTTGCAACTCTAGATTTTTTTAATAATGGGATGAATCTAGAGTTGCAATACCCTCCATTGACTCCCCATTCATCCAATTTGCGTTCTGCTTGTATTAAACAACGTTAAACTCACCAACATTGAAGCTCTAGGCCAAGCTTGAATTATCCTCTTTCAATCTGCCGAGCTTTTGTTTCATAAAAATCCACGTGTTATGAGCTACTTTCTGTCAAGACATCCTCTGCAGGTGATTATTTTTCTAAGTGTTGCAGTTTGGAAGCACTTGTTTTATTAACGGGTCGCGCTGCTGCCTCCTGCATTATGTGCAAATTCGAAACAGGTGGTAGCCTACGCAGGGCCGTTCAGTGACTTACGACGAGTGCTTCCAAACTCCAACACTTGGAAAAATCACCTGCATAGAAAGTCTTGACAGAAAGTAGCTCATAACATGTCTACGGTGGATTTTTATGAAAGAGGATAATTCAAGCTTGCCCTACAGCTGCAATGTTGGTGATGTCGTTTAATACAAGCAGATCGCAAATTTAACTTGGATAAGTGGGGAGTCAATGGAGGATATTGCAACTCTAGATTCATCCAATTATAAAAAGATCTAGAGTTGCAAATTGCGGCTAGGTGGCGCTATAATAGGCCAATGTGAAAAGGGTGCCATTTCTTCTTACGCCTTGGATGGCAATTGGATGATTGGAAGCATTTTATTCCAAAAATGTGTTTTGCACAAATCCACCTGTTGGTGGCGCTATAACAGGCCAATGTGAAAATGGTGGGATATATTCCTCAGCCTAGTAGGGAAGTCTGAAAGATTTCAGGTAAATTGCACGCTGCGTTCATGATTTGAGGCTTTTTGTTAAAAATGGGCCAATCCTGCAAACTTTGAAAGCCAATGTTAGCCAATAATGATGGAATATGAAATATTGAACAGATCCGGCCTGAACACATGACTATAGAGATAGTGTTTAACGATTTGTGGCCAGAATCTGGAGGAGTAATATAAAAATAAATGTTTTTTAAAAGTCGGCCTCAGAGGTTCATTGTTGTAATCCAGGGACGGACACACACACGGATGGAGTGCAGAACATACTCTCTTCCCATGCCTTCGGCCTGGTGGAGACAATAAAACATACTCTCTTCCCATGCCTTCGGTCTGGTGGAGACAATAAAACATACTCTCTTCCCATGCCTTCGGCCTGGTGGAGACAATAAAACATACTCTCTTCCCATGCCTTCGGCCTGGTGGAGACAATAAAACATACTCTCTTCCCATGCCTTCGGTCTGGTGGAGACAATAAAACATATTCTCTTCCCATGCCTTCGGTCTGGTGGAGACAATAAAACATACTCTCTTCCCATGCCTTCGGCCTGGTGGAGACAATAAAACATACTCTCTTCCCATGCCTTCGGTCTGGTGGAGACAATAAAACATACTCTCTTCCCATGCCTTCGGCCTGGTGGAGACAATAAAACATACTCTCTTCCCATGCCTTCGGCCTGGTGGAGACAATAAAACATACTCTCTTCCCATGCCTTCGGCCTGGTGGAGACAATAAAACATACTCTCTTCCCATGCCTTCGGCCTGGTGGAGACAATAAAACATACTCTCTTCCCATGCCTTCGGCCTGGTGGAGACAATAAAACATACTCTCTTCCCATGCCTTCGGCCTGGTGGAGACAATAAAACATACTCTCTTCCCATGCCTTCGGCCTGGTGGAGACAATAAAACATACTCTCTTCCCATGCCTTCGGCCTGGTGGAGACAATAAAACATACTCTCTTCCCATGCCTTCGGCCTGGTGGAGACAATACAACATACTCTCTTCCCATGCCTTCGGCCTGGTGGAGACAATAAAACATACTCTCTTCCCATGCCTTCGGCCTGGTGGAGACAATGAACTAAAATGTTTAGAAGAATTAGCACGGCGGCCAAACAGTTCCAAGTAAAAGCACTATTTAAGGGCATGATATAAACAGGCCAAGTTAACTTCAATTTAATAACATCACATTCTTGCAGGCATTCAGTGACAGTAACTAGCCTACCTGTTCATGTTGTTTTGGGCAGCTATAATGTTGATGATGATTTCACCACCAGCGTGAGCCAGCATGAGACTTAAACAATAAAATACTCACCTAATGCTGTGGAGGTTCCATGTTTAAAGCACTTCCAAAGTCTCTACATTGTTTAAGTCACAAATGCATGGTTTTCATTAGGTGAATATATGAACTTTGGCTAAAAGCTTGTGTTTAAAACCACGTGGGTTCTTTTTTACTACCTGGTTAGACTTGCCGGCATTATAACTTGTCATGGCACAGCTTGGCTACAACCGAAACGGACTTCCTCATCAAAATAAGAGCCACTTATGATGATTAGTCAGCACTAGTTTTTAATTCTAAGTCTACTTACAGGAGGTAGGTAGACATGTGTAGCACCCTGCGGGAACCCCTTTTGGTGTTTAAGCATTATGTTATACTTTAGCTATTGAAAAATAGCAGATCTACAAGCTCATATAGCTTGTAGGTCTGCTATTTTTGAAAAATTGTGAAAATGTGGCACAAATCTTTGAATATATATTCTTTCACATATTTGCTTCTGGTGGGGTCCCTGGTACTACATATTTTCAGATGGCGGTCGGCGGCCAAATACATATATTTTTGGAGGTGCAAATGTTTGAGAACGACTGACATAGAAACATAGGGTTTTTCAGAAAACTGTCAGGATTTAGAAGGTATTTGTAGAATGGTCCTCAGGTCTAAATGGGATAAACAGCACTAGTTTTTAATTCTAATCCCTGGGAGGTACGGGTACATCCCTGGGGGGTACGGGTACATCCCTGGGGGGTACGGGTACGTCCCTGGGGGGTACGGGTACGTCCCTGGGGGGTACGGGTCCATCCCTGGGGGGTACGGGTACGTCCCTGGGGTGTACGGGTCCATCCCTGGGGGGTACGTCCCTGGTACATCCCTGGGGGGTACGGGTACGTCCCTGGGGGGTACGGGTCCATCCCTGGGGGGTCCATCCCTGGTACATCCCTGGGGGTACGTCCCTGGTACATCCCTGGGGGGTACGGGTACGTCCCTGGGGGGTACGGGTCCATCCCTGGGGGGTCCATCCCTGGTACATCCCTGGGGGGTACGTCCCTGGTACATCCCTGGGGGGTACGGGTCCATCCCTGGGGGGTACGTCCCTGGTACATCCCTGGGGGGTACGTCCCTGGTACATCCCTGGGAGGTACGGGTACGTCCCTGGGGGTACGGGTACGTCCCTGGGGGTACGTCCCTGGTACATCCCTGGGGGGTACGCCCCTGGTACATCCCTGGGGGTACGTCCCTGGTGCATCCCTGGGGGTACGGGTACGTCCCTGGGGGGGTACGGGTCCATCCCTGGGGGGTACGTCCCTGTGGGTACGTCCCTGGTACATCCCTTGGGGGTACGTCCCTGGTTCGTCCCTGGGGGTACGGGTACGTCCCTGGGGGGTACGGGTACATCCCTGGGGGGTACGTCCCTGGTACATCCCTGGGGGGTACGGGTACATCCCTGGGGGGGTACGGGTACGTCCCTGGGGGGTACGGGTATGTCCCTGGGGGGTACGGGTACGTCCCTGCTACATCCCTGGGGGTACGGGTATGTCCCTGGGGGGTACGGGTACGTCCCTGGTACATCCCTGGGGTACGAGTACGTCCCTGGGGGTACGGGTACGTCCCCCTACGTCCCTCGGGGGTACGGGTACATCCCTGGGGGGTACGGGTCCATCCCTGGGGGGTACGTCCCTGGTACGTCCCTGGGGGGTACGGGTACATCCCTGGGGGTTACGGGTCCATCCCTGGGGGTTACGGGTACATCCCTGGGGGGTACGGGTACATCCCTGGGGGGTACGTCCTGGGTATGTCCCTACGACTACTGGCATCATGTAGTCATCAAGATGCCTCACGCTACAGACTCCTGACCTGTGGGCCACATGGCTCGGGAACTGTTGGTTCCTGAGGCTATATTTACACCACTTATTTGTTTCTAACTGGATTTCTGAAAAACAAATGGCTGTAGTAACCTTAGGCAGTGGTGGAAAAAGTACTTAAAAAATAAAATGAAAGTATCAATACAGCAATATAGAAATACTCTCTGTTACAATTAAAACATTTTTTAAAAGAAACAAATCTTCAAAGTATTTCAGAATCAGAACTGCCTGTTTTGAGTGAATTTGTTATTTGGTTTAGCCCATTCAGTACGGGAACCCCTTTGAAAAAGTGGCGCAAATCTTTGAATATATATTCTTTCAGAGCGAACGTTTTTAACTCAAAACTCGAATAACATGGTTTAAACAGTTGCGGGCGTATTTTTCTATGTCATTATTGATGTGCACTTGCCTCTACGCACCTGCTCCTAAGACTGTAGGCTACTGTGAGAAAGGTTTTCTCAACAGCTTTATTAACAGGAAACTGTGTTCACTTAAAAACAGACCCGTAGACTTTGCAAATGAAATTCACAACTCATATCTCACTGTGTACGAGTCGTCTATACCGAATTCAGACAAATTGCTTGAATAATTTTTATTCAGGAGCACAACACACGTCTATCACTGTTCTGCAGCTCTGTGAGAGTTCACTGGGTTACCACCAGGGGAGCTGGTTTGGTCAGGCTCATTGTGTACCCAGGGTTGCCATGTCCCCTTATTATAAGCGACTTTGGGCTTGTATTTCTCTAAAGTTGCTAGAAAACATTGGTGGTTGCGGTTTTTCGGGCTTGTTTTTAAAGTGTAGTGGCTTATTTTGGGCATGCTGTGTAATGTGGTTCTCAAACCGTTTCATGTCAAGGACCCCATCTGGAAAACAAGATTTGTGTTGTTAAAAGGTTTAAAAAATATCGCAATGCGTTGTGAGCTTGTAGTTCGTAGAAAAATAGCCAATGCATACTGTATATAGGTTCAAAGGGCTCATGTAGCCTAGCAGTAACTTCTTTTTGCTTGTTTTTCTGCTGCTCGTTTCTCTCGCAAAACCTGGCAACACTGCCGGTACTGCAGGCTAAGAATCCATTTTAAGAACTTGATTTGAATGCCACTGGAGCGCAAGCCTCTCAGCGATATGCTGCTGTTAGCCATAAGACCCAGTCAGTATCTCTCACTCGCTCTGGTGTGCGAAGGAAAGATATTCTTTTGCATGTGGGAAACTTCATCTAGAGTCAGATGCGTGCAGCTGTATGCGTGCAGCAGGCTGCTATACTATACCTCTGGGCATGTGGTCGAGCTCTCTCACATTAGCACTGCTGCGTGCGCTGACGAGAAAGGGTTTTAAATTGACCTGAGTTTTAGCAAACAGAAATGCGTGCGTAGAGTTGCCAACTCTGTTTCACTGCTGTACTGTAAGTGGATTCCATCTGCACAGAACCTTCATGATATTAGTGTCACTGTCGAGTGGATATTTAAGCTTTATTTAAGCTTAAAAACAAAAAGGAGGCGACTACCGTGAGTTACACACCCTGGCTAAGGCCTCACTCAGACCTTTAAAACATTGATGCATGCTTGTTGTATGAATGTTGTGAGTGTCATGGCCGCCCCAATGCATTTCCAATGGAAGTCACATGGTTTGTAGTCCACATTTTGGACAACAAGCTGTTGTATGGCTTTCGGCTGTGTTTCGACTGCGCCCCTCCCCCTCATACAACACAAATATTGTGTCAAACCATGTGACTCCCATTGGAAATGCATTGGGGCAAGCTGTGTCACACCCTTTGTATACAACAAGCATACAGCAATCTGTTGCGACTGTGTGAGTGAGGCCTAAGTGGTTTGGTTCCAACACTTTTCTGAGTTAAATTAACTGCAACACTTTTTGCCATTTGAACAAATGTTCAATAAGCTGTCTTGTTGCTTTCTAAGGTCTGATGACCCTAGTTATCTTTGTGGTCATACAGTTTGTTAAACTGTTTTTATAACTCCATTCCATCATCATCAAAGCAGAACGTCTTCTACAGACTAGACTAAAGCCTTGCTCCAGTGTCAGTCCTTCTATACAGACTAGACTAAAGCCTTGCTCCAGTGTCAGTCCTTCTACAGACTAGACTAAAGCCTTGCTCCAGTGTCAGTCCTTCTACAGGCTAGACTAAAGCCTTGCTCCAGTGTCAGTCAGTCATCACGGCCGCGGAAGCCAAAGAACGCTGTTGTGCGCCGGGGGACTATGTTCAAACGGCTGCCGTTCAGACACAGAACTTTGCACGCTTATTAAAGCGGCTTCGGATTAAACGACGGGTTCAGCTGTGGAGAGGAGCCAAACCTCCACAGTCCTCTAAACGGCGGGTTCAGCTGTGGAGACGAGCCAAACCTCCACAGTCCTCTAAACGGCGGGTTCAGCTGTGGAGATGAGCCAAACCTCCACAGTCCTCTAAACGGCGGGTTCAGCTGTGGAGATGAGCCAAACCTCCACAGTCCTCTAAACGGCGGGTTCAGCTGTGGAGACGAGCCAAACCTCCACAGTCCTCTAAACGGCGGGTTCAGCTGTGGAGATGAGCCAAACCTCCACAGTCCTCTAAACGGCGGGTTCAGCTGTGGAGATGAGCCAAACCTCCACAGTCCTCTAAACGGCGGGTTCAGCTGTGGAGATGAGCCAAACCTCCACAGTCCTCTAAACGGCGGGTTCAGCTGTGGAGATGAGCCAAACCTCCACAGTCCTCTAAACGGCGGGTTCAGCTGTGGAGACGAGCCAAACCTCCACAGTCCTCTAAACGGCGGGTTCAGCTGTGGAGATGAGCCAAACCTCCACAGTCCTCTAAACGGCGGGTTCAGCTGTGGAGACGAGCCAAACCTCCACAGTCCTCTCAGCTGAAAGAAAAGCAGTTACAAAAGTGCTGTACTTATTTGTACTTTATACTTGAGTATTTCCAATTTCCAGTACTTTTACTTCTACTCCACTACAATCATCTCAGATCCAAATATTGTACTTTTAATCATCCACTACATTCATTTGAAAGCTTTAGTTACTATAGTTACTTTGTAGATTTTGATTATTATTACAAAACAAACCATTTCGGCAATTTGAAAATAGCCGATCTACAAGCTCACAATGCGTCATTATTTTAAATTTGAAAACATTTGAAATTCTGCATAATGAGTACTTTTACTTTTGGTGATTATAAGTACATTTTGATGTTTTTACTCAAGGACATTTTGAATTCTGGACTTGTACTGTACTTGTGTTATTTCTAGATTTCAGTATTGATACTTTTACTTCAGTAAAACAAAAAGTGAGTACTTCTTCCACCATCGGAAAAAAAGGGGGTGTGGGAGCTATTTAGTATTTCAGTATATTTTCTATATAATCTAATGCATTTATTATTTAGTTTGCTTTGCTTGATTAGTTTGTTTACAGCCATTATTTTACAGCTAAATGCTTTTGTTTTGAAGGTGATGGGCAATTCTGGGGGCACAGCTGAGTCTACTTAATTAAGTGAGCACACACAGGTAGTCAGTGAGCACCGGGAAGGTTCATGGTTTTTTACCAGCAGGACAGGGAGAGCCTATAGCATTTTGACATCTTTTGCTGTATGTGTCTGGAGAAACTACAATAAAACACCATCAAATGTTGCTGCCTGACTGGACAATGGCCTCATTCCCTATACCACTGCGTAAGATTCGCTGCCCGGTGCCTTTAAAGTTTGTATTGTTCATGGTGTGAATTAGCCACTACAGGGGGGAAAAAAAGAAAGAAACACAGAAATAACGCGTTGCCACGTGCCGACATCCGGAGTGCTAATTTAGGTCTGAGAGTGTGAGCTGCAATTATTACCACTCAGAGATAAGTTAACACTGCACACTTCCCCTCATAGTAATCTGATGTCATTACTGTGCATGACGTGCAGTGCATAGTCGTTTCCACACGGTGGCGTCTAGGCGCGGCAGTTTTCCGCTCAGAGCAGGCCTCTCTCTCTTCCGGGTTTTTAGACAGCTGGTGGTAGATCGGCTATTTTCAGCACGTGTAAAAACATTACGACGGCATCAAGACCAGTGTTGTAACTAACGCCCTTACATCACGTTACGTTACCTAACGGCGCTACTTTTTGCAGTAACTTGTAACCTAACGCTTTACATTTCCCTATTCCATAACGGCCTTATAGTTATTGTTCGAGCGTTACCCGCGTTATAGCGTTATTATGTCAACGTATGATCCAAGTGAAAAGTTTCCCCATACAGCGCCGTGAGTCTGTCATACAGGCTCTGTGCTGACTGCTGCTGAGAGAGAGCACGCCGCTCTCTGTGTTGTACTGTGTTGACAGTTTTGTTTGTGCTCTCATACTAGCCTCTGAGCCCACATGGCTACACACCCTAACATGAACAAAGCATGTCGCAGAAGAGGTCATTGATTGGCTAACGTAGGGCCAGATTTCAGGGTAAGCCAATCAGAGACAGTCTGACAGAGTAGGGCGGGTCTTACTCGTATGTACTCATATGTAAACACAGACACACAAACCCTTGTAACGCATACACAGAAAAGGCCGGTTGAACGAACATTATTACCACACGCTACAATGGCAAAATGCGGATGACAGCGAGATCGGATGCTTTGTGGGTTGGAAATACAAGCATTATTTGAGTACTACCGCTAGCATTAGCTAGTGGGCGCCGCAGCACAGTGCCTGACGTTAGCCGTGCGTTAGCCTTGCACACCGTTGCATGCTAACGGATCCCCACGGGACCCGTGGCCACCTCCCCGGGCACAGTGATAGGGCTGCCCTCTCCCCCCCCCCCCCCCCCCCCCCCCCCAGAAAAACATTGAGGTGAAAATGCTAATTATGTGGCGGACAGAAAGCATTGTCCACAGCCAAGAAGAGCAATGCAAATTTAAGAAAGTATCTTAAATCAGTCCATGAGCTAGGCTGCCTCACATGGACCAACACCACCAAAACAGACAAAGATCGATTTTAAATCGCCACAGAGGCATGTCACCAAGAGTCAACTTGACAAAATGATTGCCAGGTATTTTGTTGAGGAAATGCTTCCCCTCTCAACGGTGGTCTGTTCCTTTCAGAGCACTGGTCAGCAAAATACCAGTGAAAGCAGGACCAATGTGCAGAAATACATTTTCCAAATACCTGAACAGTGAATATTCTAAAATGGAAGATGAGCTCAAAAATACATTTGATGAATTAGAATATCTCTCTACCACTGCAGATATATGGACTCATTTTTTATTTGATTATTACTATTATTTTCATATTGCAAATTTGTTTTGAAGGCAAGTTGAGGCTACAATAAAGATGCCTGTCAAAATTTCTGAACATGTTTTATTGTTCCACTACATTTCACAATGTTAGGAGGGAGTTGTCTTTTCTCTTACTGTGCGACAGAACAAAAAACCTTCTTTTAAATCGTTTTTTATATTATTATTTTTTAAAGTAAAGTAAAGTAACTTGAAAAGTTACTTTCATAATTGTAAGTAAAGTAAAGTAACTTATCTAAAAAAGTTACTTTTTTAGATAAGTAACTATAACTATAACTCTTTACTTTTTAAAAGTAACTTGAACAACACTGATCAAGACCCACTAAAATACATTTTAGTCGACTAAAATCTTATGATATTTAGTCGACTAAAACTAGACTAACACCAAAACATTCCAGGTGACAAAAATGCGACTAAAACTAAATAAAAACTATTGAAGAGACCATGACTAAAAGTAAAAATCAAAATGTGCTGCCAAAAACAACACTGAACACTGAGAACCACTGGTGTATGGCGACTCCTCGAAGCCATACAATAATATCCTCCACTATGCATGCACTTCACGGGGGGGGTAGAAACCATCACGCACAGCGTGAGACCTGCCATGTTTCTGCCGGGCTGCCAGCCGTGTCAGATTTAAATGCCACGGCGTGTCTACTTTGGACTTGCAACCCGGCATGTAAATATAACCCTCTTTTCTCGAGCACCCTCGTACACCTGGCCTGTCCTCCAGACACAGGCAATTATGTGATACACTCCTTTCTAAGCTCTCCGCCTCGAGCCATGCTTTCTCTCTCTCTCTCTCTTCTAACAGTCTCTTAACCCATTTAGACCGATTCTACAAATGCCTTCTTTTCTGAAAAACAGTTTTCAGAAAAACCCATGTTTCCATATCAGTCGTTCTCAAACATTTTCATGTCAAGGAGCCCCAAAAATATATGCAATTGGCCGCTGACCCCCATCTGAAAATATGTTGTTCCCAGAAGCAAAGATTTGAGTTAAAAATGTTCGCTGTGAAATAATATATTATATATTCAAAGACTTGCGACACATTTTTACGATTTTTCTAAAATAGATCTGCTATAGATTTTTCAACAGCTAAAGTATAACACATAATAATGGTTAAAACACCACAAGGCGTTCCCGTCCAGAATGGGTTAAGCACAGCGCTGAAGGGTGTGCTATTGTAGTTGAGGAGAAGGGTCCGTCTCGCTCTCTCTTGCACGCACGCACGAGAGAGGAGAGAAACCCCTCCATCTTTACCGCTATCTTTATTTCATCTCCTATAATAATTGCTCACTCCTTCGAGACTTGATTAGTCCTGCAGTGACCTTATATTCCGTAAACCACGGCCCAACAATTTGACATTACCCTCAACAGGGTTAGTGTGCCTCGCTGCGACCACTTGTTTCCCAAGAATACAATGTTGTTGTGGTTTATTCTGTGACCCGTAAAGTAACCTGTGAATATGAACGAACGGCACATAAAAGACCAGACAAGGAAGGGAGAACAGAGGTCAGTCGTTGTGTAGCCTCGGAAACCCAGACGTTTTTATTTCCAGGGAGAAAAAAAAGTCTGGGTCCGAGTCCACTTCAAATTGGCATAGAGTAGCGCAAACGTCGATCACTCTCTGCTGATTTCTGATTGTCTGCACCTTTGTTAAATTGACGCACACACGCACACACACACACACTCTCTCTCTCTGTCGCTCTAAGTAATTAGTCTCATGTCTAGCAGCTGCGCACAGTTTCTGCCGGCGGATGCAGCCGGGAGCTGCCTATGCCATAGAAAGCATAGGTGAGTTCCAGGCTAGTCGTTGTGGTGTTTACACAGCCGTGTGCAAGCAGCACGACCACATTCCAACATACTGTCCAGTAACAGTTGTGTACACAGCTCTCTCTAGTCTAGGTCGACGTCCTCAGACGAGCCCTCCATCGTCGCTCCCAGTCATCCCGTTTCTACAGTACATCCGGCCCAAGCGGTTTGTTGGTGCTTGGCGCTCCTGCGACGTTCTTGAGTACATCTGTGGGACGTCTGTCCTCGTGACCGGTGCCCGTGTGTTGGCAATGGCGGCTCTCCTACATAGACTTCTATTGAGAATGGGGACAACCAACTGGGACAAGTCCTGGACCGGAAGTAGGCAGAAATGCATTGGACTCAGGCAACAGCCCAGCTGTAATGATCTTAAATCCCTTTATTTTAGATTGTTTTGTAGTAATAGTACAACATAAACTTTAAAGAGGCTTTAGTTGTTACTGTACAATACTTTAAAACAGTTGTCATGTTGCACACATGCTTAAAATAGCTCTTATTTGCGCCGCCCTCGTTGAAAACAATGTATTTCCAACTCCAGATTGTCTCAGTTCAGGCTGCATGAACAGCGCTCGAGCGCTCAGTTTTCTGCCCCCTCAATATCCTAACTCTTCTATTAGATGGCTCTGGTGCTCTAGTCTAGTCTAGTCTAGTCTAGTCTAGTCTAGTCTAGTCTAGTCTAGTGTAGTGTAGTGTAGTGTAGTGTAGTGTAGTGTAGTGTAGTGTAGTGTAGTGTAGTGTAGGCCACAGGGGAGCTGTGATACTGGAGAAGCCTTGCGTTCGTGCCATCTGTACGGCTCCTGATCTGGACGGGCAAGCTCATGATCACATGATGTAATGATATTAACGTCACCCCCCCACCCGCACAAGCACGCAGCGCACATGCACACACACACGCACATACACACACACTCCTCGCAGCCATGAGGAGTCTTACGGCAAGCAATGGAATTGTGTAATCAATATAAAAAGCCATTTGCAAACTACCACCAAAGCACTGCCACGCACACGTACATCACAGAAAAACCACCATCAATTCTAATTATATTCCCCTTGCAGTACACACACACACACACGCACGCACGCGCACACACACACATACACACACACTCTGAGAAACATTAATCAGGAACACGGAAAGCCATCAGTAGAAGACATCAGTGTCATCCTAATTGTTTGAGATTCCCTTTGGCTGAAGTGAGTCGGTGTCTTCTTTGATCCATATCGGCTCTGACCTGTCAAACGTCCGCGGCATCCAAGAACAAACAAACACACACGCCCGGACGCATGCACACACGCACGCACACACACACACACAAACACACACAGCCGACTGCATCACCAGTGGCACAAAGAATGATGGATCTGATTTGTTGTGGAAGAGCACAAGGGACACGTTAGCAGTATAACTGTAATCATAGCTCGGCTTCTACACGCTGAACCCAGTGTTGTTTAACTAAAACTAAGACGAAATATGTTTTTTCACCGACAAATACTACATACAAACTAAATAAAAACGAAGCCATGATGACGAAAACTATGACTAAATATACTGTCAATTTTGTCAACAAATAAAAACTAGACTAAAATGTTAGGAAGGGACTAGTGGACAAGAGATCCAGTATTTCATTTTCCACTTGGTTGCATGCTGAAAATAGCTGAACTACAAGCTCACAACGCGTCGCAACGCGACGCGTTGTGAGCTTGTAGATTGGCATTAAGACGGCAACAAGGCCCGCCAAAAAATTTCGACAAAATCAATGTAGATTTAGTCGACTAAAATCTTATGATATTTAGTCCACTAAAACTAGACTAACACTAAAACATTCCAGGTGACTAAAATGTGACTGAAACTAAAAGAAAACTATTCAAGAGACTACGACTAGAAATAGAAATCTGCTGCCAAAAACAACACTGGATGTGTGGAAGAGCGCGGGGCACGTTAGCAGCGACTGTAATCATATAGCTCGGCCTCTACGCTGAACCCAAACCTGATTATCTCCAGGACGTGAGTACTGAGTACAGCAAAGGTTCCATTAGGAGTCGGAAAACATCACGGAAGAATTTGTTCTTGAGAGAGACTGCCAACCATTTCTCCGGGCTTTAAGATACTAAATATAGAGACCCCGATGGTTTCTAAGGGCAAAGTATCAAGGGGGAAGCCAAAGCTTTCCAAAGCTGCGAATTGATAGACCTGTTTACAGGGTCTTCACGTGTATAAAGCCACTCAAGAGGGCCTGCAGGGCCGTGGCTCAGCGGTCCAGGCACCTTGGCTGGTATAGTCCGAGTCTGGCAGTGTGCCACGGGTTCTACTCCCGATCCCGACGGCCTTTACTGCATGTCACTCCCCCATCTCTCTCCCCCATTTCCTACGCCCCCGGCCCTAACCCCTGGCGTGTATGTGTGTATAAAGGACCTATTCTGGGAGCATTTCTTAAAGTTTATCGTCTAAAGTAGTACAACAGTACAGGGAGCAATGTGAACGTCTCTATAATGCAAGAGAACACGACCCAGAGACCCGATTGGCCCTGAAGGGAACATGCTTTATGCATCGCTCCGTCCTCTCACTGCTGTGTTTTAGCTACTCTTTCAGGACGCTCCTCTGGCACACGTTAGTTCCTTCACTCGTTCCTCTGTCCCAAACGTACAGTACAATGCACACATCACTACTGTACAAGTTAACTAACTCTCTTTTGTGATTCCTTCACTCGGCTTTGGCCATACATGCTCTCCTCTCTCCCATCTGAGACACACACACACACACACACACACACATGCACGTGCGCAGCATGCCACACGTGCATGCATGCACACATCAGGAGGGACTCGTAAAAGTGTCAGGGATGAGAATAGAGGGCTCCTCTGGCAGTGACGGGAAACATTAGATCCGCGGCATTAAGGTCACATTTTATGAGCCTTGGTCTTACAACGCCTCCAAATAGAGGTGATTACGGCGGAGCGGCTCCGTTCCGGTGATTCCCGGCGTGCTGGCGCGACGCCGGCGTGCGTGCGCTCGACCCGACGCTCCTATACGGTTACGCGGCGGCGTGTCGCTGCCGAGTTGGCGCTCGGCGCGACAACATTCGTCACCTCGCGGAGTCCATGACTTCACGGCACGCGGCTAATCCCGTCTGTGTTGTCGCATCGACAGCTGTGTTGGCGCCCAGTGGAGCGGACTGATGATGATGATGATGATGATGATGATGATGATGATGATGATGATGATGATGATGATGATGATGATGATGATGATGATGATGATGATGATGATGATGATGATGATGATGAGCAGTGCTATAAAGTAACTAAGTATACTTACTTAACCCATTTAGACCCGAGGACGATTCTTAAAAAATGTTTTCTGAATCCTAAAAGTTTTCTGAAAATCCTATGTTTCTATGGCTACTCAACTTTTTTCATGTCAAGGACCCCCAGAATTATATATTTGGCTGCAGACCCCCATCTGAAAATATGTTGTTCCGGGGACCCTCCCAGAAGCACAGATTTGAGTTAAAAACGTTCTCTCTGAAAGAATATATATTGAAAGATTTGCGCCACATAAGTATACTTACTTAAGTACTGTACTTAACACTCTGAGCGGCCAAGACGGAGATCTCCGTCCTATCAAATAATCCTGCTCGACACCAGGAACGGAGATGAATCAAAAGACGGAACATTGCGCGTTTGATAACACAACACGCCGGGTCTACAGCCTGGGAGCGGGGCAACAAACGTGAATAACTCTTGATCTAAATCAATGCTTCCGATTCTAACCAAAGATTATGTTTTTGACGGCCCATCGCTATAGTCGCGTTAGAAGTAATCATACATCCCGTTGTTGTTCGATCCCCTCGGGGGTGTTTTGACTACATCTAGCTACTTCTAGCTACTTCCAAGATGGCGCGGAGCAACCTTGAAATGGGCTCTGAAGCTACAAATCGCTGGGCGCCCTGATTTAATCGTTCCGTATACCTCCGGGCGTTAAGGGTGTTACAATTTTGAGGTATTTGTACTTTTCAACATTTTACTTTGTCATTAATATACCTTAGAGTTGTTGTGTGGAAATAATAATAAAAAGTCCCCCCATTCTGTGTTGCCTAGAACTGGAGGTCTGAAAAATAATCATTAACATTATGAAGTATATCTTTGTGATGTCTCTGAGAGACATTGACATTTTATTCAGTCCACACAGTGTGCTTGAATTAGCCTGTCTGTCAACAGACATTGTATTTAAGGACAGTCGTGCCATCAAATGTCTTCGGGGACACACGCACACACACTATATATAGAGTATGAGAACTTTACCCTTGAAAATAAATATTTCCACATAATTCACAAAAAACATATACATATAATCATATATACATTTATCATTATATAAAATACATGGTTCAATCTGTAATGTCCACATTACCAACCAAGGATTGACAATAGTGTCATCATATAGTGTCATCACTAATTACAGCCTACTCATTCTGCGAATGTGCACCCTGATCTCATTCCTGTAAGCCCTACGTACCTAACAGCATCTCCACTGCCAACACCTCTCTCGCCTCACCATTTACTTGAGCGTCGCGTTACATACAAACAGGGCTGCGACTATTGAGTACAAGTTTGACCAACTGTTGCACATACAAACCTACGATATGAAAGCAAG
The DNA here is from genome assembly GCF_951216825.1 of Electrona antarctica. Lineage (NCBI taxonomy): Eukaryota > Metazoa > Chordata > Actinopteri > Myctophiformes > Myctophidae > Electrona > Electrona antarctica. The sequence continues at coordinate 29,701,265 of NC_136804.1, read as the reverse complement.
GGGATTAAATCAACAGCTATTGCAAAGGGATGGCTCATGTTTAGCAAAGCAAAGCAGGTGATTCTCGCCGGCTCGGTGGTGGAACGTTTTCCCATCACAGCTCTGAAGCAGGGCCAAGTCATAAATATATGGCAACGTCGAGACAACCCTAGGGAAGTATCTTCCATAAATCAAGAGGAATAGGTTGAGCAGTAACAAACAAAAAAAAAGCCTGGAGGCCATAGATAGATCATTACCCATCAGTGGGATCAATATTTGCATTCGGGGCAGCTAGTGGACCCGATTTCCAGGTAATAAAAGAATAATGTTTGCCACTGGGAAGATGAATATGTCTGGCCCAGAGGATATTGGACACAGGCCAAGTGTGCGTGCGTGCGTGCATGCATTGTACTTCTCAGTACTCACCCTCCTAGGGGCTGTGGCGAGCAGGGTAGAGCAGAGGGACTCACCTGTGGGGAGCAGGGCAGAGCAGTGGGACCTGCCTGTGGGGAGCAGGGCAGAGCAGTGGGACCTGCCTGTGGGGAGCAGGGCAGAACAGAGGGACCTGCCTGTGGGGAGCAGGGCAGAGCAGTGGGACCTGCCTGTGGGGAGCAGGGCAGAGCAGTGGGACCTGCCTGTGGGGAGCAGGGCAGAGCAGTGGGACCTGCCTGTGGGGAGCAGGGCAGAACAGTGGGACCTGCCTGTGGGGAGCAGGGCAGAACAGTGGGACCTGCCTGTGGGGAAACACAGGTGATCGCTGAGGCGTGCGGGCCACATCTACAGGCCCGAGACGGAAACACTGTGAATTTCAGTGGAACGTTGATGTTCAAACATCATCCTTTATGGCACTACATTCACTAAAGGAGTTGAAGGCACTTTATGTACAGAATGCTGTACAAGACTCGAGGTGCTGCTGGAGGGACCGGGATATTAATGTCTTTGTGTTTGGGGTCCGTTCAACGCCTCGGAGCCATGATGTTATGACAGGTGAAGACAGAGGGCCTCCTCGCCTGGCGACCCAGCCCGTCAAATACTGGGCCCGCCCGCCTCAGTTCCAGGAGATTGGGTCGAGATGACCTGGCAGAGAGTAGACTCCCAAACCAAAGGCTATTTGTGTCTTTCGAAGCTCACTAACTCCCCCTCTGCCCCATGCAGTGACAAATGGACTGTGTCTAGAGAAGCTCTCGTGGCGGACATCTTGCACGTGAACTCAATTCATTCGGTGTTCTACTAAGAAGAACACGAAATCGCACCAAAATAACAGCGCACCAAAACAACAACGCACCAAGGAAGGACAAAGAAAACTACATTTAAACAGAGACATGGAGAGGCGTGGGGTATATACAGTACGCTTGGCACAGTGTAACAAACAGCACTTACAGCAGAATAAAAACTCAGGATTACTCAATCAAGGACCCATGCTGGTACAGTGGCAGGAACATTATGGTCAGAGTGCATACAACAAAGTCAACACACTGTGCTTGGTCAAGTGGTCATATATATATATATATATATATATATATATATATATGTATGCATGCGTGTGTGTGTGTGTGTGTGTGTGTGTGTGTGTGTGTGTGTGTGTTTTGAACAGGGGTCAGGTCGGGATACCCATGTAATCCAATCAGAAGAGAGAATCCTATTACTTTAAATTTTATATACCGTATCAAGACCAAGTTTGTCCGCTCGCTTTTTTGTTTCATCACCTCCGAATCCGATTGCAATTGTTTATCCAGTATCCTTTATGAGTTATCTCTCCTGAGAGGTGTGTGCGTACGCGTGTGCGTGCGTCTGTGCGTGCGTGCGTCACGTGCCTGCCTGCCTGCCTGCGTGCGTGCGTGCGTGGGTGGGTGCGTGCGTGCGTGATCCATTCTTCACTGCTATCCCAGAATGACCCCGGGGGCGGGGCAGTGGGGCATAGCGTCCAGCAGCAGACAGTGTCATTGGTGGTCATCATTCATTCATACTGTCCGTAGTACAGTATACAGTATATATAGTCCATCCATCACCGTTATGTATACGCGTATGATGCACGGATAAAGACTGCAGGTGAGGGACCAATGTTCCCCATGATGACTTATAATGGCGCCATAACTGCTCCCAGTTCTACCAAACAGCATGAAGATCCTTATGATGGCGCCATAACTGCTCCCAGTTCTACCAAACAGCATGAAGATCCTTATGATGGCGCCATAACTGCTCCCAGTTCTACCAAACAGCATGAAGATCCTTATAATGGCGCCATAACTGCTCCCAGTTCTACCACACAGCATGAAGATCCTTATGATGGCGCCATAACTGCTCCCAGTTCTACCAAACAGCATGAAAATCCTTATAATGGCGCCATAACTGCTCCCAGTTCTACCAAACAGCATGAAGATCCTTATAATGGCGCCATAACTGCTCCCAGTTCTACCAAACAGCATGAAGATCCTTATAATGGCGCCATAACTGCTCCCAGTTCTACCAAACAGCATGAAGATCCTTATAATGGCGCCATAACTGCTCCCAGTTCTACCAAACAGCATGAAGATCCTTATAATGGCGCCATAACTGCTCCCAGTTCTACCAAACAGCATGAAGATCCTCCGTGTTCATTTGACTCTGGAGAGTGCACACACGGACTACTAAAATGGAAGCAGCAGCGGTGGCTCAGGGGCTGGATGGTAACCGCAAGTTTCCTCACACTTGATTTCAAATCAGAATATTTCATTGTATTCCCCATATATGAAAACATAAAAGAGGACATTTCAGTCTATTTTCAAGGTTCAAGGTTCTTTATTATTTGTCTCCCGAGGAAGAAATGTGTCTTAGACAAAGGGCCCGCATGCAAGCGTAGCCCTTATGCCCATGTCGCCAATGAATGTTCTACCTCGTTTAGTCAAACATAATGTGTTTTTATTATGTTTCAGCATAGTGGTGGCCGCCATCTTTAAAAATGGTCCATTTTGAGGGCTTATTATAGCAACCATTTTTGAGCTTGGCATACAGCAGATTTGGATTCAGCACACCTTAACCCATTTTGGGCGGGAACCCCTTTTGGTGTTAGCATTGTGTTATACTTTAGCTATTGAAAAATAGCAGATCTAGCTTGTAGGTCTGCTATTTTTGAAAAATCGAAGAACGACTGACATAGAAACATAGCTTTTTCAGAAAACTGTCAGGATGTAGAAGACATTTTTTGATTCTGATCTCAGGTCAAAATGGGTTAATACCCCTAGAAAACTGTATGCCATAAATGAACACGATTTGCATTCGGGGTTCATATATTTAGGAAGATTACCTAGACTATCTATGCTGAATGCTGATCCTTATTTATTATCTGTCTCCCCCCCCCCCCCCCCCCCCCCCCCCCCCTCTCTCTCTCCCCTGCCTTCCCACCACCCTCCCCCCCTCTTTCTCTCTAATCATGACCAATGACCTTGAGACGGTTGAGACTATAAAGAGTTGTTTTGGACCCTGCAAACTCTGGAGAGTCTGTCTGGGGAGGGATTGATGTCAGTAGCCTTGCTTTGGATCACACTGACCTCAGTTAGACCATGTGGGCATGCATGTGACGGTGTGCTTTCAATACAGAAGGTGATACCCAGACAGAGAGAGAGAGAGAGAGGGAGAGGGGGGGGGGGGGATAGAGGAAAAAAGGCTACAGAATCCCGGAATAAGTTGTTGGGGGTAATGTGAGAATTCTCATTGGAGTCAGCGGCAGTGTTGATTTCGTCGACTAAAACTATGACGAAAAATGTCCGTCGACTACCTTTTTTCACTGACGAAAACTAAATGGAAACTACATGAAAACTATAGCTATGGTGACTAAAACTGTGACTAAATATACTGTCGATTTTGTCAACAAATACAAACTAGACTAAAATGTTAGGAAGGGACTAGTGCACAAGAGATCCAGTATAAGTAATTTTACACTTGGTTGCATGCTGAAGATCTACAAGCTCGCTGCGACGCGTCGTGAGCTTGTAGATCGGCTATTTTCAGCAAGTGTGAAATCAGCCATTATGACGGCATCGAGGCCCACCAAAACACATTTTAGTCGACTAAATCAACTGTAGATTTAGTCGACTAAAACTAGAGTAAACACTAAAACATTCCAGGTGACTAAAATGTGACTGAAAACGTTTCAAGAGACTACGACTAAACCTAAAATAGAAATTTGCTGCCAAAAACAACACTGGTCATCGGGGCCATTCCTATGACCGCGATTGTCTCTGACTGAGTCGCCGAGTGGCGAAGTTTCAACCTTGGTCACGAATGTGATATCATCACATTTGATATCATCAGTGACGATATCAAACTACAGACACGTAGGAATACAAAAATACAAACATTTTACGGTCGCCTTACGTGGTACCAATCTGTGAGTGTTTGCCCCTGGACTATTACTTGGATTGGTTGGCTCCCCGTCATAACCACCGTGTCCTCCTCTCCGGAGAAATCCTTATGCTTTCTTTCTATGCTATAAAGAAAAAGGAGTCCGTGTTGCAGAACTGGTGATTTAATAAACAAAAATAATTCAAAAGAACAAATGATTTTGTAACCCATTTTTCACCCCTGTGTCAATTATCTAATGTGATCCTGGGCTCTACACACCCTCCGCCAACCTGGGGAGAGCAACGGACTTGAACTCATGCTTCCTTCATGCCTGAGTGTCCAAGTTGCTCCTTTGCACCTGATAGGGGGGAGTTTCCCTGGTTGGACGTAGCGTGTGGAAGGAACACGTTATTCCAACCAGTTCCTTTCCCCTCCATCAGGCGCCCCGGCTGGCCAGCGGGAGGCAGTTTAGAGACCAGGATTACAGCCAGGGTTCTATTTCTGTATCAACTGTCCGTAGCAAACAATCAAAATAAATAATATATATCTCCCTCTGAACAGAGCGACCGCTTCCCTCTACATTCACCAGAACCCAAAAGTAAAAACAACTTAAACAAGCAATCCCATAATACTCCTCGCCGGCGCGCTCAGGCCGCCAACACAGTTAAAGGAACAATCCCACTGTATATACAGTACCATCAGTACCATAGGGTTACACCGTGTCCGAGTGTCGCGGTGTCCCGTTCCCCATCATTTAACTCATTTAGACCTGACGACCATTCTACAAATGTCTTCTAAATCCTGACACTTTTCTGAAAAACGTATGTTTCTATGTCAGTGGTTCTCAACCTTTTTCATGTCAATTGGCCGCAGACCCCCATCTGAAAATATGTTGTTCCAGGGACCCCCCCAGAAGCAAATATTTGAAAACGTTAAAAAAGATTTGCACCACATTTCCACGACTTTTCAAAAATAGCAGATCTACAAGCTCGTAGTGCGGCACTCGGTGCTGTGCTATGAGCTTGTAGATCTGCTGTTTTTCAACAAGCTAAAGCATAACATAATGCTTGAAACACCAAAAGGGGTTCCCGTCATGAATGGGTTAAAATTAAAATACATACTTTTTCCCAAGTCTTCATTCTCTCAGTTTGTCACATCACACAATAATGTGTTAACCAACCGTCCAAATCAATCTCGTACTCTCCACTGCTCATCTCACTCTGGCTTGGGGATAACAACATGGCACACAATGGTACATATAGACGCCTTATCAGACGACGTCACACTGATAAGAAACAGCATGCGCACGCATAAAGGCAGCAGAAGAACACCACCTCTCATAAGATGCAATGGAAAAGTTCTAACTGCACTGACGTGTAAAAAAATGCCCCATCAAACTTTCAGATGCTGTTTTTCTCCCAGTGTGGAGGAAGAATGATTAGGATTTTTATTGTGATCTCTCGCCCTTGAAATATATAATCCTTGGTTTCTGTTGTGTTTGAACAATAATAGCAATTCAAAACAGTTGTCCTCAAAACCACACCTCCAGTCGCTGTCATAAGAACGGGAGGTGCGCTCATGAACACGGCAGCAGAGCCTATTTGTGCACGGCTGCACGCGCACCTGCAGTCCATCAAGTATAATTTATGCTTCGTCCCGCGATGGTGTCGCGCACGCAGACCTCTACGCTCACAACAGTCGCATCTGCGATGCGATGTGAGCTTGTATATCAGCTGTTCTCTGTGCGCAATACTGTTGGGCTTTGAAGTATAAATGTCTCCTAGGGTGCATCTCACTAGCCAACTCACAAGAGGAGGTTGAATGGACTGAAACCAGCGCTCCCCAAAACAACAGGTTTGGAGATCTGTTGGGAATTGATTACATGAAACAGTCACCCGTGCGCCCAGGCCCAATGTTTGTAAACAAATAATTGGTCTATAGGCTACCCATTTTGCCTCACAGCGCCAAGATCAAATTCCCTTCTTCTCCCACTCCCACTATCTGTGTAACGTTAGACAAAGCACCTTTTAAATCAGTGTGGTCTGACACCAGTAATAGGTTTCTGAAGAGGTGAAGACAGGCGTCTGACGCTCGCCCCTCAGCGCCTGTCTCTCATGGAAGAAGGCTGAGTGCTCCGTATGGACTCTGGTAGGCGGATTCATCTATATGCCTCAGCAGCGTTCACATAATGCCTCTGTGAAGATCTCTCTAATATCTGTGATTTGTTCTCACAATGGAATGGATTCTGCTATATGGCTTCAAATGATAATAGTGGTGTTATTCTGTACAGGTGTGGTCACGTCGACCAGAATAGACCAGAGATTTAACCACCACTGCGCAAAAAGCATGGAATATGGATGTACATGTATATTACAGGAAACTCCCGTTAAACTTTCCAACAAACTCCGGTAAACTCCCAGATTGTACCATCACACCTGTATATTACTGTATATTAACTGTATATGCTGCTAAACTTGAGGTTTACGGGCAAAATACGTGCCCATAATTGCCCATTAACTCCTCTTTTCACGCAATGCACGTCCACCCTGACGCCCCTATTTTGGGCATTCAAAATAATTGCGACCATAGGTCGCAATTACTATGAAAAACCTGTATTTCTGATGTCATCCATATTGAGTCTAAATATGGGAATGTCAATTTATGTGGCCATATTGTGGGGCGGCAGTGGCTCAGAGGTAAGACCGACCGGATGGGAACCGCAAGGTTCCCGGTTCGATCCCTGTGGGCTCCCCCAGAGTTAGTGTCGAAGTGTCCTTGAGCAAGACTCTGAACCCCTAATTGGTCCCGATGTGCAGGTTGGTGCCTTGCATGGTTTCCTCCGCCATCGGTGTATGAATGTGTGAATGTAATGAACGATCTCTGTAAAGCGCCTTGGATAAAGGCGCTATATAAATGCACCATTTATTGTGACAGTCTCATGATAAGCAGTGTGGTTGCCGCCACGCGAGTCACACTTCCAAATGAACCAAGTTGGATCTCCAATATGTGTAGCTGACTATCATCACCTGGATCTCCATATATGAAGATCACAACACTGACCTCATCAAACCCTGGATAGCCATACATGGTTTGACATACTAGATCTGCATACTGTATATGGAGCCGGCCAGCAACTCTACATCTGACCTCACTGATGACACCAAATTAATAGTTTAACTCCTACTTAAATGGTAAATTTATATAGCGCCTTTATCCAAGGCGCTTTACATAGATTGTGCATTACATTCACCCACACATTCATACACCGATTGCGGCGGAAGCCATGCAAGGTACCAACCAGCACATCGAGAGCAATTTGGGGTTCAGTGTCTTGCCCAAGGACACTTCGACATGTAGACAGGAGGAGCCGGGATTCGAACCGCCGAAGCATGGATCATTAGACGACCTGCTCTACCTCCTGAGCCACAGTCGCCCTACTTCTCAACTGTGCCGTACTAAGAAGCTCTGTTGTTTCAGCGCGACCTCGCCCTTTAGGGGGCTGGTAAATTATTATATTTATTTTATTTGTATTAAATTTGTGAAAATACCAAAATATTAAGCTCACGATGCGATGCAGTGCATTGTAAGCCTCTCAGAACAATGTCGTAGCACAAAGTATAAAATAGGACATCAGTGATTACATTTAAAGATTAAATTATTTTGGTGTTGTACTCGTCAGGCTGGATGCCTGGTGGTCAATCTTGTCATTTTAAGGTGCGTATAAGTTGTACATTCTTTGCGAGCCAGAGCGGACATTTTTGCTGTGAATTAAAAGACAATAATTCAAGTTAGCCAGGCAAGTTTTCTCAAGGTTCCTCTACTCTTTTATTTGTTCTCTCTTTTCCCCTCTTCTCATATGAATAGCAAAAATCACACCCGTGTGAACTGAGTGGTGCAAGTGGACATATCTCCAATCTGATCTTTTGCCACTATGCCTAACATCTGTTGAGGAATAACTATAAAGATTGATTCACTCTGACGTGATATCTGTGATGTCAGTGACGTCACATACTAACCATAGCAACCATGCTCGTTTTTTGGGTTGCTAACCATAGCAACCATGCTCGTTTTTTTGGTACGAACAGACACGGGTACAAAGCCAGTTGTTGGAATGGTTTGCACCACTCAAAAATGGCAGATCTCCAGTACGAGCTCTGTAGATTGGCTGTCGATTTAGATTGGCTGTCAGTATTTGTGTAGTCGCCCTCAGGGCGTCTTACTGGTACAAGGAAGTACACGCGTGGCTTAAGTGGTTAAGAGTTATAAGAGAGGTCAGGAGAGGACAAGGTGCAAAGGTGTGTAGTGTAGTGTCTAATCAAGTGTAATAATCCTCAAGGCCTCTGTTTCGAAGCATTAGCATTCATATCTAGTTGCATGGGGATTCATCTCGTACGCTTCAGCAAAAGGCGTGCGTGCGTGCGTGCGTGCGTGCGTGCGTGCGTGCGTGCGTGCGTGCATGTCTAAACATGTCTGTGGATGTCTGGCAGCAGGGAACAGCAGACTGCTCCCACATGTCAGTTTGTGCTGTGCGGGTTGCCTGGTAGCATATGCTGATTGCCGGGGTTGAGCGAGCATACTAATTTGCTGCACTCAGATTGAAGCGGTTCTGCGGTTTTAAACCACTCAAGGCGGGAACCCCTTTTGGTGTTTTTTAAGCATTATGTTATACTTTAGCTGTTGAAAAATAGCAGATCTACAAGCTCGTAGCGTGGCACCGAGTGACGCGCTACGAGCTTGTAGATCTGCTATTTTTGAAAAATCGTGAAAATGTGGTGCAAATCTTTGACTACGGAACAACATATTTTCAGATTGGGGTCGGCGGCCAATTACTGTACATATATTTGGGGTTCTTGAAATGAAATAGTTTGAGAACGACTGACATAGAAACATAGAGCTTTTCAGAAAACAGGATTTAGAAGGCATTTGTAGAATCTGGTCTCAGGTCTAAATGGGTTAACTGAAGCTTTATCCAGAGTATAATGTCAGAGCTTCATTAGAATAATGTTTAATTTCAACGTATTACCATACTAGAAAATAATGTGCTGCTCCCTCTGAGCTCACATTCATCTCCTCCTGGCTGGGTTGCCGAGCCCAGGGCCGTGTAAGTCGGTGCCATCCATGTCGTCGTCCCGACTACCCATTATTCCGACCCGTTGGTTTGACTGGCCCCATTTATACTAACCCTCAGGTCTTCAGTTTCCCTGCATGCTAAGGACGACATCGGACGAGCTATAAATGTGACTAAATATCGCCTTGGACGACATCGGACGAGTACCTTAGTATATAATGTTTAACCCATTTAGACCGTACGACGTGTGCAAACGTCATAGCTAATCCAACCGATGGATTGCGAGGACGTGTACACACGTCCTAGCGCATTTTCATTGATATCAAACGAGAGAAAACGGACGCTGGATACGAAAACCACACGATAGGAGCACTCTACCTGGCTTTGTCTCATGGTGTCGTACACTATTTCTCTGGAAGTTTGGCATAATGCTAATGGCCCGGTTTCCCAAAGGACATCTCTTACACCATGGTGTAAGAGGTATGGTGTTGCACATGCTCAGTTGCCCTCTAGGCCGCACATGAAGCCTGTGAACATAGACATTCCGTGCATAGATGTGCCACGCAATGGTAGGCCTCAGGCCTCAGGCATGGTATGGTAGGCCTCAGGTCTACCATTCTGAAATTTAATTTAATAATATTTGGACTGCGTGCGCAATGTGGACAGGTATGGCTGTGCTCTAGTATAGGTTGTGTATTTCTATGTTGTTGTGTTTGACAGTGTTTCCCAAAAAAGGACATAGTGTTTGATTGGCTGCCATGCAGCCAATTAGGCCGCACACAGGCTTCATGTGCGGCCTAGAGGGCAACTGAGCATGTGCAACACCATACCTCTTACACCATGGTGTAAGAGGTGTCTAAAACTGAGAGTAGACTGAAGCTGATTATGATTCATCAAACTACTGTGGAGAGCCGATCAGAGCTCTGTGGTTCAAAGATGAGGCTGGTGTTTCACATGAGTTGTTTTATTCCCTTAATGTTACAGGTGTGGTTCTGAAACAAATACAACAAATACACAAATCAAATATGCATATAACAATTTAACTTATGCAAAAACATAGGACTTAACATGAAACTAATATAAACATGACTCACTTGCTTTTCCATGGACGCACACATGAACAGAAAAGGCTCAACACTGCACACCAAACTTTTCTCTTCTAGAGCGGTGGTCCAGCTGCCTTACATAGCAATCAGTGAGTTCTGTCCTATAATGCTAATTGGCCCCACCTGGAGGGCCTTTTCAACAGTGTCCTTTGGGAAACCGGGCCAATGCTAATAATGGGAACTGAATGAATCATTAAGGATTTTCCACACTGCAATAACGTGTGATTTAGCTAAATGTACATGGAAGATAAGAGCCTTAGTCCATCTTATCGTTATTATTTAACGAGATTTACGTACCATGGATGGATGAGTGGTTAGACATAATATAATCTCTCTCTCTCGCTCTTGTCATTAACTGTTACCATTTCCCATTAAGGGTGTAAATCACCAGAGTATTTAATGTAGTATCAGGTTGCTATAGAACCACAATATGATCATTACGACATTATTGTTCTTTGATAGAACTTTCATGTCGGAGCTTTTGTTGATATCTTGGTGTTTTAAGCAATATGTTTATACCTTAGCTATTGAAAAATAGCAGATCTACAAGCTCGTACAAGCTCTATTTTTTTCAAAATTGTGAAAATGTGGCGCAAATCTTTGAATATATACAGTATTCTTTCACAGCGAACGTTTGTAACTCAAATCTGTGCTTGGGGGTGGGGGGGGGGGGGGGGTCCGCGGCCAATTACAGATAATTCTGGGGGTCCTTGACATGGAAAAGGTTGAGCACCACTGACATAGAAACATAGGGTTTTCAGAAAACTGTCAGGATTTAGAAGACTTTTTTTTTTTTGTATCTGCCTCAGGTCTAAATGTTAAGTGTCACTGGGGAGTGTAAAGTGGTCTGTTCTTTCAATAGTTTGTATTCATTTATGTCCCAAGTGTGTGTTGGTGAATCCGTTTGGCTGTTGTTGAGAAGCAGAAACAATCAAACCGATGTTGGATAAAAAAAAATCTGGTTTATTAGTCATGAATGATGAATGGTCAACAGTAAGTTCTAAATGCCATTCATGGCAGCACATTTTTTATTTTAGTTTTAGTCATAGTCTCTTGAATAGTTTTAATTTAGTTTCAGTCACATTTTAGTCACCTGGAATGCGTTAGTGTTAGTCTAGTTTTAGTCGATTATATATCATAAGATTTTAGTCGACTAAATCTACAGGCGATTTAGTCGACTAAAATGTATTTTGGTGGGCCTCGATGGCGTCGAGCTGCGACGCCATCGCAAGCTTGTAGATCTCCTATTTTCAGTATGCAACCAAGTGTAAAATGACTTATACTGGATCTCTTGTCCACAAGTCCCTTCCTAATATTTGAGTCTAGTTTTTATTGACGAAATTGTCAATATAGGCTATTTAGTCTTAGTTTTAGTCATAGCTTAGTTTTCATTTAGTTTCCATCAGTGGAAAAAGGTAGTCGACGAACATTTTTCGTCTTAGTTTTAGTCGACGAAAACAACACTGGTGACAATGTATTGATTTTCCCGCATTTTCCCTCTTTTACGTCAAAGACTCCATTCTCCCAATTTTACAATCTGGTCTGATTTGTTTTATTTGTCATCGTAGCCTAAATCAATTCAACGTCACCAACACAACGCTGTCATCTTCAGTAAGTGTAAGTGATATATCTGAACCACAACACTCACCATGATATTAATAATTCAGACAGAGTTGTACCATAAATAGATTTTATGACAACGCCGTAGTTGTTTGATCCCGTTTGAAGACCCAGTGACTCCGAAAAAAGCGGCAATTCCTGGAGCCATTTCAAACACTGTCATTGATTTTGATTGTATTTGAATTCCCAGCACCATTGACAGCTAGGGTTTTAGAATAGAACAAACCGGAATAGTTTGAGTTATTTATTCAGTCGTACTAGGCTATTTGTAGACAAACTGATTGTTGTAAATGTCTTGTAGACAGTTCACAGAGCTATCCAAATTCATGCATATGCCAGACATTCATATTCAATGACGCGCGCGCGCACACACGCACACACACACGCGCACACACACACACACACACACACACACACACAAACACACACTATACTTAGCTCTTCAGTGCCGATACACTATAGTGTCACCATACGAGATGACATTTTGGACATGTGTAACATTGCCATGTCAACGTCAACGACGTCCCTGATGGCTACGACACAGACATCATTCACACACTCCTCGTTCTCTCATGACAGAACACATGTATTTATAACCCATTATGGGCGGGAACCCCTTTTGGTGTTTTAAAGCATTATGTTATACTTTATAGCTATTGAAAAATAGCAGATCTACAAGCTCGCGCTACAAGCTTGTAGGTCTGCTATTTTTGAAAAATCGGGAAAAGGTGGTGCAAATCTTTGAATATATTATTCTTTCAGAGCGAACATTTTTAAACTCAAATCTTTGCTTCTGGGAACAACTCCTGGAACAACATATTTTCAGATGGGAGTCGGCGGCCAATTACATTTCTTAATTTTTGGGGGTCCTTGACATGACATAGTTCGAGAAACATGGGTTTCTCAGAAAACTGTCAGGATTTAGAAGACATTAGAATCGTTCCCAGGTCTAAACGGGATAATGTGCAGCTATATATTATATTTCCCCCCCCAGACAAGATATTCATACAGCGCTGTATATGTCCTTGTCGATGCGACGCCGTAACGCGTACGGGCGATAGATAAATAATTCATTACCGGGCCAATTATATTTGACACGACTCCCCCGTGGGTGGAGACAAAGTGATTGCTCTATTTCCTTCTGACAAGGGAAATGTCCTGGTGTGAGAATAAGGTATTTCACATTTAGCCCCGGGGGCTGCACATTACTCACAAGGCCCATATATCCATCCAGCCTCCCGGACCAACGCGGAGCACATACATCCATTTTCAGGTTTCTATAGCAGGCTTGTTCCCACCTGTGCGCGCGGCGTGGTGTGGCGTGCGTGCGTGCGCATATACTGCATGTCCTTGGGAGTTATATCGGACATCAGAGAGAGAGGTGGAAGCTGCTCAAGTGTGGATAGGACTGCGTGAAACACATTCAATCGTTCCTTTTAGAAATTATGAAGGATAGGTAACAAAGTCTTATGCACACCTGATGTGCTCTGAGATGGGTGCGTAGGCAGGGCTCAATGTATTCAGAAGACCCGCACACCGTCTGCACTTGCAATACGAACACTTTATTTAGGCAACGTTTCAGTTTTGAATTAAATCCTTTTCGATAAAGGTCACTCGAAAGTCGATCCAGGATAGTCCAGAAGATTATGTGAATCGTTCACTTTTTCACAAAAGCATGAAACCTGGATACACTATAGCTTGTACAATTTGGGACCTCGACCCTTTACAGAAATCGAGCAAAAGTAGTGTTGATTTTTTTTTTTTAACTGGATTTAGAAGCTTTAAAAAAAAATCATCAATCAGTTCTCAGGTCTGGTCAATGTTTACATTCATGCCGTACAGGCGTACACAGTACAACACCATAAACTGTTGAGGTGACCTGACATAGAAACATAGTTTTGCTTTTGCCGTACACAGTACAACACCATAAACTGTTGAGGTGGTGGTTTCACAAAATTGTTCAGGATATTCCCAAACTGCACAAATCTTCATGCTTTGATGGAAAAAGTGAACGATTCACCTCAAATTTGGCCCAAATCGCCTGGTCCAGACGATTTGTGCCACTTTATACCTGCCATGCATAGGGTTCACTACACCTGCCATGTGCCACTACACCTGCCATGCAGCCACAGCACAGCAGATAATCACTTCTGGCATTGTCACGCCGGGCCGGGTCTCGTCCTCCTCGCGCGCCGGCGTTCCTTGGCGGCCACTTTCACATTCCACGTCACCATAGCAACAGCGATATATTATACTCGTCCGTATGCTCTCTCACCGAACGAGAGCCACAGCCCCAAAGACTTAACAGGATTAATCATGATCAGCTGTGATAATCAGTGAACAGACAGAATCAGTCAACAGAGCTGGAAATCAACATCTTCCTTGATGTCGGGCGGAAACCTTGTATGTCCAAAACAGTTCTATTTTGTATTATCATTTAAAAAAACAAACATTTTAAAGCAGCGATAATACCCGATCTACAAGCTCACAACACGTAGCATCGCGACATAGATGAGCTATTTTCACTACTTTTGTGTGACTCTTTAGGGCATTCATCTGATGCTGTTAGTCCGACCCGTGCTGCGGGTTACAAATCACCCGTGCTGCGGGTTACAAATCACCCGTACTGCGGGTTACAGATCACCCGTGCTGCGGGTTACAGATCACCCGTACTGCGGGTTACAGATCACCCGTACTGCGGGTTACAGATCACCCGTACTGCGGGTTACAGATCACCCGTACTGCGGGTTACAGATCACCCGTGCTGCGGGTTACAGATCACCCGTACTGCGGGTTACAGATCACCCGTACTGCGGGTTACAGATCACCCGTACTGCGGGTTACAGATCACCCGCGCTGGAGGTTTCAAATCACCCATGCTGCGGGTTACAGATCACCCGTGCTGCGGGTTACAGATCACCCGTGCTGCGGGTTACAGATCACCCGTACTGCGGGTTACAGATCACCCGTGCTGCGGGTTACAGATCACCCGTGCTGCGGGTTACAGATCACCCGTACTGCGGGTTACAGATCACCCATGCTGCGGGTTACAAATCATCCGTGGCTTCCTGTGAGGTTAGGGTTAGCGATAGTGTTAGCAATGGTCGGACTAACGAACCAATGCCACGCTTGGGGACTAACGGACCAATGCCACGCTTGGGGACTAACGGACCAATGCCACGCTTGGGGACTAACGGACCAACTGTTTTATGCTGTGGTATGCTGGGGGGGGGGGGGGCATCAAGGCCGGTGAGCTCAACAGGCTCAATAAAATCATAAAGAAGGCCAGCTCTGTTGTTGGCCTCCGAATGGAGAGCCTGCAGTCAGTCGCGGAGAGGAGGATCGGGGTCAAACTGGACTCCATGCTGGCTAATCCCTCCCACCCCTTCTATGGTGTGCTGCAGGATAGGGTGAGCACTTTCAGCCGTAGGCTCACACTCCCCCCGAGGATGCACACGGAACGATACAGACTCTCTTTTATGCCAACTGCTATCAGACTATACAATGCATAAGAACTCCCCCCCCCCCCCCCCCCGAATGGCATATGGTCCTTGGTGGTGCTGGTCTTGTGTGGTTTATGTCCATTTGTGTCTGTTTTGTGTTTCTGTCTGTCCAGTAGTTTTAGCTTTCTATGTGTCACATTGTGCTGCTGTAATGCTTCAATTTCCCCTCGGGGATTAATAAAGTATATCTCATCTCTCATCTCATCTCATCTCATGCCACGCTTGGGGACTGCCCTTAAGTCAGACTTCCCTACCATTCGTCTACGAAAAACGTTTAAATGTGGACACAAGGTTTCCTTTGTCATCTGGATTCTAGGGTTTCATCGTTTGGATTGGATTCATAAAAGAATGTTGCAGCCACAGCATACCATGATTCGCACACACGCATGCACGCACGCACGCACGGACGGACGCTCCGAAGCCTGTGCTATTCCGACTCACAGCCATTCCGACGTGCTCATTACTAACACGGACACGGTGTCGGAATGCCACTCTGTTCCCATGATTTATACCTTGTTTTACGAAGGTGTCCCACGTCGTCAGCACATCTACAAACGACACAGTGAGTTTGTATAGATGTATTTATTTGTCGGTGCCTGACTCTGTCCTACAAAGAAGGGAGTATGAATTTAGGCATTACAAACTTGTTAGATCAATGCGATGTCGTTGTATGATTTGATCTCATCTGGAACTGCACAACGGAGTCCAGAACTCCCTACTTCCCTACGGGCCCGTCAAAGTATATCTCATCTTATCTTAAACTAACACAAATATTTTATGCTTGTATCTGGAAGACTTTGCTGTTGGTGAACATTTTATTTTATTCTCTTTCAGACAAATGCAATAAGTAAGACTGTATTGTATTTCTTATACAATAAGAACAAAGTGTCTGAAGGACCGAACGCTGTGTGCTGGCATCATTCTGTGTACTGTATCTTGAACTCGGAAACCCGGAGAGTTTATTTGTGCTCGCATTCCTTCTGGTTTGCAAAATGGTTTTGTAACAACCTCGCTCTGAATTTGTATACACGCTTAAAACTTCCTTTCTGCTTCCATCTGCGTGCACACACACGCACGCACGCGCAAACACACACACACACACACACACACACACACACACACACACACACACACACACACACACACACACACACACACACACACACACACACACACACACACACACACACACACACACACACACACACACACACACGTACATACACACACAGACAAACAACATGCCCATTCTAGTCTTTGTATGTTTGACCTTGATGTGATTCCTCCGCCATCTGTGTATGAATGTGTGTGTGTGAATGTGTGTGTGTGAATCTAAAGCGCCTTGGATAAAGGCACCATTTACCATCCGAATTTTGGCAGTATGTCAGTTTAGACGAATCCACTGAGGGGTGTCCCATGGGCGCAGCCATAACTGAGGTGTACATCGCAGCCTTGATTAGCGACACCTGGCCCTACAGGGCACAATCCATAGAGCAGTGTCCTGTAGGCCAGGTGTAATCAAGGCTGAGGTGTAAAGCTGCACGTAATGGTATACAACCACCTCAGTTATGGCTGCAGCACCCAGGACACCCCTCCATGGATTTGTCTATATAGGCAAAGATCTTCTCCATTTTGAAAAATAACGAACCTAGGCAATCTAAAAGCTCACATCGTGTTGTGAGCTTATTGTACATTTGCATTTTCCCACTATTTGTCATATAAAGTAACAGGGTATGAAACCCTAAAGCTTTTGTTTTCCGGTACAGTTTAAAAAGTGCAGCAGGGTAGAAACATATTGACCTTAAAGATGGAGTGCCGTGATTTTTTTCCACCCTAAAACATGATCATCAGGTCTTATTGTTATATAAGGAGGTATAATTTTTTCAAAAAAAGTGTACTGTATTTGTTAAAATGTTGTTTTTATGTGGACACGCCCACCAGTTCATTAAGTATGCCTGGTTTGCCTGGTGGGTGGTGATGGGTGGTGATCCACCTGAACTGAAGCCGCACCCATAGCTGTAGTTGTATGATAAAGGGGGAGGGGTTAGGGGAGGGGCTGATAGTGTGATGTCACTATATTACTGTTTCATTGGCCCGTTTGACTGTCAAGGGTTCAGCCTCCAGGAAGAAACCCTAAATACAAAGTTAATACACCATTGCACTCTGTTGACAGTTTGTGCTCTCATACTAGCCTCTGAGCCCACATGGCTTCATACTCTAACTTGAACAAAGCACGTCGCAGAAGAGGTCATTGATTGGCTAACGTAGGGCCAGATTTCAGGGTAAGCCAATCAGAGACAGTCTGACAGAGTAGGGCGGGTCTTACTCGTATGGCTGTGGTAAACAGTGATAAACACAGACACACAAACCCTTGTAACGCATACACAGAAAACGCCGGTTGAACGAACATTATTACCACACGCTACAATGGCAAATGCGGATGACAGCGAGATCGGATGCTTTGTGGGTTGGAAATACAAGCATTATTTGAGTACTTGCGGGTAAAGGACGACAAGAACATCGAGGTGAAAATGCTAATTATGTGGCGGACAGAAAGCATTGTCCACAGCCAAGAAGAGCAATGCAAATCTAAGAAAGCATCTTAAATCAGTCCATGAGCTAGGGTGCCTCACAGGGACCAACACCACCAAACAGACACAGAGGCATGTCACCAAGAGTCAACTTGACAAAATGATTGCCAGGTATGTTGTTGAGGAAATGCTTCCCCTCTCAACGGTGGAGTCTGTTCCTTTCAGAGCACTGGTCAGCAAAATACCAGTGAAAGCAGGGCTAATGTGCAGAAATACATTTTCCAAATACCTGAACAGTGAATATTCTAAAATGGAAGATGAGCTCAAAAATACATTTGATGAATTAGAATATCTCTCTACCACTGCAGATATATGGACTCAATTTTTCATATTGCAAATTTGCATTTGTTTTGAAGGCAAGTTGAGGCTACAATAAAGATGCCTGTCAAAATTTCCGAACATGTTTTATTGTTCCACTACATTTCATAATGTTAGGAGGGAGTTGTCTTTTCTCTTACTGTGCGACAGAACAAAAAACCTTCTTTTAAATCGTTTTTTATATTATTATTTTTTAAAGTAAAGTAAAGTAATTTGAAAGTAGTTACTTTCATAATTTAATAACTAGTAAAGTAACTAGTTACTTTTTTAGATAAGTGACTATAACTATAACTCTTTACTTTTTAAAAGTAACTTGAACAACACTGATAATTACCTTGTAGCATGATGTAAGCAACACAGCTGCAGACAATTAAATTAACAATGGGCGCGTTACTGTACATTAAGTCAATGACTATCGTTTTATTGCACTTTTAGAACATGAATGGCTCTAGTCTGGGCAGTGGGCACACCCAAATCTAACACACCCATCATTAATTTGATTAGATGCATCCGTGTTCCTTACAAGCCTGCCATTATTTGAAAGCATAATGAAATTGATTTTTTTTTGGGCTAGTAATAGATTAGATTAGATTAGGATGCATTATGTTATACTTTACTAACTTTAGCTATAGAAAAATAGCAGATGTACAAGCTCATAGTGCGGCACCGAGTGCCGCGCTACGAGCTTGTAGATCTGCTATTTTTGAAAAATCGTGAAAATGTGGTGCAAATTTCGAATATATATTCTTTCAGAGCGAACGTTTTTAACTCAAATCTTTACTTCTGGGGGGTCCCTGGAACAACATATTTTCAGACAGGGGTCCGCGGCCAATTACATATAATTCTGGGGGTCCTTGACATGAAAAAGGTTGAGCACCACCGACATAGAAACATGGGTTTTTCAGAAAACTGTCAGGATTTAGAAGACATTTTGTAGAATCGACGTCAGGTCAAAATGGATTAAAGCAGACAAGTCATTGTAACACATACAGTGAGTAACAGCAACGTGACAAATAACAGTGAAGACAGAACGTGTTTCTTTGTAGCTGGAGATGATTGAGGATGTGTGTGTTTGTGTGCGTGCGTGCGTGCGTGCGTGCGTGCGTGCGTGCGTGCGCATCCAAGACATTATTGTAACCTGCACACATGGGTCTTCTTTCTCTTTGTGTTCAGACTCTCCACATAATGGGATGTTTGTTTCTTTTAAATAACCATAATATTATTCATGTATTCAGAAAGTCTTGGGAGGGATGAGCAAACGCCTGCCAACTAGGCTTTTAATCACAGCAGTAAAAGGCCTACATACTGACATACATTTTTACACTCTGGGACACACACTGTGTGTGTGTGTGTGTGTGTGTGTGTGTGTGTGTGTGTGTGTGTGTGTGTGTGTGTGTGTGTGTGTGTGTGTGTGTGTGTGTGTGTGTGTGTGTAAAACACATACGCACATGCACTCACACACACAGGCATGCTCACATAGACAAACCCCACCCTCACTCTTATCTGTTCTCTCTCTAATGAAGTCATCAGTAACATGATGACAGGAAGTGATGCTTTCACAGAATCTGTTTGCCAAGTTCAACTATAACTAACTTCTTTAAAACAAAGAACACAGTAAGTAGTCCATTACACTGACAGCAGTGCATGCAGCTCTGTAAGCAAAGCAAAGCAAAGTTACTATATTTACCCAGGGTAACTGGACTAAGCATCAGATACTTGTTTACAGCCAGGCCCTGCTCATAGAACATTTCATGGTAGTGGTTCAATGCCTTGCTCAAGGGCACTTCAGCGGTGGTAATTTTAACGTGCCGGTCTGGGGATACGAACTGGCGACCTTCCGGTATCAAGACCGCTCCGCAAACCGTTCGGCCACCGCTGCCACAAATTTGCAGCATCGGTGAGACAGACCCTCTAGAGGGGGGTAAAAAATGTCTGGCCTTTTTTGGCCCCTGGTCGTGGAATGATCTACAGTCCAGACTAAAATTGGCTTTGAAAGTTCCCTTGAGAAGTTTCAAAAGGATCATCTTTGATGTACAGTACACCTGCACATGTTTGGATATGTACTAGCCTATGTTCATGCCTATTTATTTATTGGTTCAGATCGTGTAGATCAGGGGTGCCAGTAGATCACAAAGGCTGTGCAGGTAGATCACATGACATGGCCCTAAAACATACTGTATATAATTGAAATATAAAAATATATAATTTGGCATCTGACTTGAATTAAGGTGACTTGATTGATTGACATAAAAATGGCCTGTTAACCCACAACAGATTACTTTGTTTTCAAGAGTGTTGAGCACAAAGATCAGTAGCATTAGAAAGTTACAGTACACACAAAAACAAAAACTATTTCCATTTCCCCCCCTATATTTCCCATTCTAAGTGTGTTTGTCATGTTCTTTAAACTATTTTCAGCAATGAGATCATATTTTTTGGTGGGTAGATCTTGTTGCGCTGGTCATTTTGAAAGTAGCTCTCAAGTCAAAAACGTCTGGGCACCCCTGGTGTAGATTGTGTATATGGTGTATTTTGCCCTGCTACTAAATAGTAGGACTTTTTGTATTTGTAAGATGTATTCTGGATGTTGTATTTGCTGGTCCAAAATGTAACATTGACGATGTGGTATTGAAGTGTGATTTTATTTCTGCCTCTTGTCCAGTTCCCACTTGTAAAAGAGACGCAGTCTCAATGTGTTTTACTGGTTAAATAAAGGTTAAATAAAAATAAAATAAATAGTCAGGGGATATTAATAAAACCTGGGAATAAATTTCGTACCAAGAATTTTCTTCACCAATGTGTTTGTAAAGGTGTCTACTAACATATCCCACATTGGTTTATATTCAACCACACTAGGGGAATTTTTGACAGCTGCTGAAAGTTGGGGTTTTTCCTTTTTTCCTAGTTTGAACGTGGGCTTGAAGCACTCTTTCGGAATTGATGTGATGTGCTTTTTAGAATTTAGGATTTGTCCGTTTTGTCTTGGAGTCTGGGGTGGCCTGGGGACGGCACACAGACAGTGTGACATTTAGGAAGCTGTGTCGTCTACTCTATTCAATATCTAATTCATTTCCAATGTCTTTCTAAATGGCGTTATTTACTGGATAAACAAGTAAGTAAGTAGGTCATGGAAATTGGTCAGTACTGGCTTATTTGTTCTCCATTTTCTCAAGATGGAACTGTTGGAACCGGAATCTAACATTTAGGAACCAGAATCGGTTCCATCACAGTTGGAAGTTGGAACCGTTTCTGGAACCGGTTTGATCACACTGTCAGAGCTGGTTTGTGGACATCACGTCTCCTATAGAAATACAATAACATAGCTCTAAAAGGGTACAAGCCCTCAGAGTTACAGACCTGTTAGGCTCCATTTGGTTCCATGTGTTACACTTTCAGAGTTACGATTGGTCGAAAAAATATCCGTATCCGGGGGAAATACATCTGGCGGATGTTCCGGCCCGACACTTCCGGCTATGCACTCTCTGCCTTAGGCTGTGACCAGGCTTTTCTCTCTGGCTTAGGCTGTGACCAGGCTTTTCTCTCCGTCTTAGGTTGTGACCAGGCTTTTCTCTCTGGCTTAGGCTGTGACCAGGCTTTTCTCTCCATCTTAGGTTGTGACCAGGCTTTTCTCTCTGCCTTAGGCTGTGACCAGGCTTTTCTCTCGGTCTTAGGCTGTGACCAGGCTTTTCTCTCTGTCTTAGGCTGTGACCAGGCTTTTCTCTCTGGCTTAGGCTGTGACCAGGCTTTTCTCTCCGTCTTAGGCTGTGACCAGGCTTTTCTCTCTGTCTTAGGTTGTGACCAGGCTTTTCTCTCCGTCTTAGGCTGTGACCAGGCTTTTCTCTCTGTCTTAGGCTGTGACCAGGCTTTTCTCTCTGGCTTAGGCTGTGACCAGGCTTTTCTCTCCGTCTTAGGCTGTGACCAGGCTTTTCTCTCTGTCTTAGGCTGTGACCAGGCTTTTCTCTCCGTCTTAGGCTGTGACCAGGCTTTTCTCTCTGTCTTAGGCTGTGACCAGGCTTTTCTCTCTGCCTTAGGCTGTGACCAGGCTTTTCTCTGTCTTCGGTTGTGACCAGGCTTTTCTCTCTGGCTTAGGTTGTGACCAGGCTTTTCTCTCTGGCTTAGGCTGTGACCAGGCTTTTCTCTCCGTCTTAGGCTGTGACCAGGCTTTTCTCTCTGTCTTAGGCTGTGACCAGGCTTTTCTCTCCGTCTTAGGCTGTGACCAGGCTTTTCTCTCTGTCTTAGGCTGTGACCAGGCTTTTCTCTGTCTTCGGTTGTGACCAGGCTTTTCTCTCTGGCTTAGGTTGTGACCAGGCTTTTCTCTCCGTCTTAGGCTGTGACCAGGCTTTTCTCTCTGTCTTAGGCTGTGACCAGGCTTTTCTCTGTCTTCGGTTGTGACCAGGCTTTTCTCTCTGTCTTAGGTTGTGACCAGGCTTTTCTCTCTGCCTTAGGTTGTGACCAGGCTTTTCTCTCTGCCTTAGGTTGTGACCAGGCTTTTCTCTCTGTCTTAGGTTGTGACCAGGCTTTTCTCTCTGGCTTAGGCTGTGACCAGGCTTTTCTCTCCGTCTTAGGCTGTGACCAGGCTTTTCTCTCTGTCTTAGGTTGTGAAAAGGCTTTTCTCTCTGCCTTAGGTTGTGACCAGGCTTTTCTCTCTGGCTTAGGCTGTGACCAGGGTTTTCTCTCCGTCTTAGGTTGTGACCAGGCTTTTCTCTCTGTCTTAGGCTGTGACCAGGCTTTTCTCTCTGTCTTAGGTTGTGACCAGGCTTTTCTCTCTGTCTTAGGTTGTGACCAGGCTTTTCTCTCTGCCTTAGGTTGTGACCAGGATTTTCTCTCTGTCTTAGGTTGTGACCAGGCTTTTCTCTCTGTCTTAGGTTGTGACCAGGCTTTTCTCTCTGTCTTAGGTTGTGACCAGGCTTTTCTCTCTCTTAGGCTGTGACCAGGCTTTTCTCTCTGTCTTAGGTTGTGACCAGGCTGTTCTCTCTGCCTTAGGTTGTGACCAGGATTTTCTCTCTGTCTTAGGTTGTGACCAGGCTTTTCTCTCTGTCTTAGGTTGTGACCAGGCTTTTCTCTCTCTTAGGCTGTGACCAGGCTTTTCTCTGTCTTAGGTTGTGACCAGGCTTTTCTCTCTGTCTTAGGTTGTGACCAGGCTTTTCTCTCTGTCTTAGGTTGTGACCAGGCTTTTCTCTCTGTCTTAGGTTGTGACCAGGCTTTTCTCTCTGTCTTAGGTTGTGACCAGGCTTTTCTCTCGGTCTTAGGTTGTGACCAAGCTTTTCTCTCTGTCTTAGGTTGTGACCAGGCTTTTCTCTGTCTTCGGTTGTGACCAGGCTTTTCTCTCTGTCTTAGGTTGTGACCAGGCTTTTCTCTCTGCCTTAGGTTGTGACCAGGCTTTTCTCTCTGCCTTAGGTTGTGACCAGGCTTTTCTCTCTGTCTTAGGTTGTGACCAGGCTTTTCTCTCTGTCTTAGGTTGTGACCAGGCTTTTCTCTCTGCCTTAGGTTGTGACCAGGCTTTTCTCTCTGTCTTAGGTTGTGACCAGGCTTTTCTCTCTGTCTTAGGTTGTGACCAGGCTATTCTCTCTGCCTTAGGTTGTGACCAGGCTTTTCTATCTGTCTTAGGTTGTGACCAGGCTTTTCTCTGTCTTAGGTTGTGACCAGGCTTTTCTCTCTGTCTTAGGTTGTGACCAGGCTTTTCTCTCTGTCTTAGGTTGTGACCAGGCTTTTCTCTCCGTCTTAGGTTGTGACCAGGCTTTTCTCTCTGTCTTAGGTTGTGACCAGGCTTTTCTCTCCGTCTTAGGTTGTGACCAGGCTTTTCTCTCCGTCTTAGGTTGTGACCAGGCTTTTCTCTCTGTCTTAGGTTGTGACCAGGCTTTTCTCTCCGTCTTAGGTTGTGACCAGGCTTTTCTCTCTGTCTTAGGTTGTGACCAGGCTTTTCTCTCTGTCTTAGGTTGTGACCAGGCATACAATTATTTAATTTTCACTCTCAAGAGTTACATTATTCAACATCTGCATTACTTTTTTTATTTTGTTCAACGTTTGCCTGTTATATCTCTCCTATATAGAGCGTCGCAGTCCCGCCCCCTACCAGGGCCCAGGAAATGATTCTCGTTCATTTTCCTCAGACATTTCAGAAAGTATTTATTTAAAGACGTTTACGCCGCGGACAAAGCCAACTCTTGTCATGACAAATCATGACAACAAACACAATTTTTCGGGCCAAACAAAGAATTAGAAAGTAGAAAGAAACGGCAGGTTACAACACATTTTTTGTTGTTTTTCTTCTATGTAATTATTTGTTTGGTCCAAAATATTGTGTGTTGTCATGATTTGTCACGACTCGAGTTGGCTTCGTACGAGGCTTAAAAGGTCTTTAAATAAATGCTTTTTGAAATGTCTATGGGAAAAATGCATTGTGATTCATTTCCTGGGCCTGGCGTCGCATGAAAGGGGGCGGGACTGCGACGCTCTATACCACATTAATATAGCATTGATGGAATTGGGGACGTTACTACATGTGCCACAAGCGTAATGTATCCCCAGAACCCACCCTTTTTAACAGAAGAGGGTTCTGTCCTCTGTGGAGGATGACATCCAATCAACAGCCCTATATCAGCCAAGCCAAACACTGATGGCAAACAATGTGTGTGCACTGGCAGAGTAGTGGGTCTTAATGTGCACTGGCAGAGTAGTGGGTCTTAATAAGACCCACTGGCAGAGTAGTGGGTCTTAATAAGATGAATGGCATCATTTCTCAGGCCCAGGGCCATGCATGCATGTCTGTGGCTCAGTCAGTCAGTCAGTCAGTCAGTCAGTCCGGGCAGAGATGAGAGGAACAGAAGGGGCGAAACGGCTCAATCTCACGACCCCGTTAGGGTCCATTTGGTGTACACAATTATAAATTGGGGGTCCCAGAGATAGAAATGCGATGCTGTCCGTAGACCAATATGCATGTCAAACGGGGGGGTCCTTGAAATTAAACAGGTTGAGAATCACTGCTAGAGCCGTAAAACATCTGAATTGCTGGGAAATGGAAATGAAGAGTTTACACAATAGTGCATGCATAAACTTTCCTTGATGATCATATCTGGTTTCAGTAGTAATTTATGATATATTTTCTCTATTGTTAAGGTTATTTTTGCAGTCAGTTTGTATTGGGGATGGGGAGGGGGGGGGAAGGCGGGGGTCGCGAGACATGGCCAAAGCATTTCCGTGGGTCCCCAGCCAAAAAGCGTTGAGAACTCCTGCCCTATAGCATTAGGAAGCCTGTGAGTGGTGACAGAGTGGTCAGTAGGCTGCGTGACTTGAAGTGCTACATGGTCCGCCCTGACCCCTCTGACCCCTCTGACCTCTCTGCAACTCACTCATCACAAAGCTAAAAACAGAACACTCTCTTGGCAGGTGTGTTTTTTTCCACACATCCCCTTCATCTGTTGGCACAACATGTCGGCCAAGCCTTGGCATTTGTCCACGGTTTGGACCAATCAGAGGGCTCGCTGCTGTCTGTTTGACACCGTGGACAGGAGACCGCTGCCTGTTCTGACAGCCAATCAGATGTAGTCTGCAGGCCCTGCATGTTCTAAGAACCAATCAGATCTTGGACGAGGACGAAAAAGCCCCCCCAATACTGGCCATGGACCCATGATGCACCAAACAAACCCCAGCACTATAAGACATAAAAAGGGACTTGTAGTCCTGAGGTTCTAACTCTTGTAGTCCTGAGGTTCTAACTCTTGTAGTCCTGAGGTTCTAACACTTGTAGTCCTGAGGTTCTAACACTTGTAGTCCTGAGGTTCTAACACTTGTAGTCCTGAGGTTCTAACACTTGTAGTCCTGAGGTTCTAACACTTGTAGTCCTGAGGTTCTAACACTTGTAGTCCTGAGGTTCTAACACTTGTAGTCCTGATGTTCTAACACTTGTAGTGCTGAGGTTCTAACTCTTGTAGTCCTGAGGTTCTAACTCTTGTAGTCCTGAGGTTCTAACTCTTGTAGTGCTGAGGTTCTAACTCTTGTACAGAGAGAGACATGAACACGCACACACTGACATGATTGGTGGTTGGTTCAGCTAATTGGCTCATATGAGGACACCCTGCTGTTTCTGCATGAATGATCACTTAAAATGGACATTTAGTCTGGATTCAGGGTTCCACAGCCCAGCCGTGCACGCACGCACGCATGCACGCACGCACGCACGCACGCACGCACGCACGCACGCACGCACGCACGCACGCACGCACGCACGCACGCACGCACACACGTAAGTTAATGGCCGTGTAAATCCAAACTCTCCGCGCCCCAGCCCTCATACAGTATGCAGTAGGGTAAGTTGGCAGGCTTTCCACAATAAATTATGTAAGAAACGGCACAGAGAGATCGAGGAATTCCAGGTAACTTCATGAAAAAGTGAAGTATACTTTGCAGATGGAGTTACTGTTTTTAATCAGGTTTAAATAAATAAAATGGTAAAATGGTGCATTTATATAGGGCTTTTATCCCAAGCGTTTAGTGTACACTTAAGCACGTGCTAAGTGTAGCTTTACTTATTTAGGATGATGTATTTGAACTGCCCATCCAGTGTTCCATGTGCTCAGTGGGCACGCATCGTCGAGTGGATGTGGTATGCGGCTGGCACCGGAAGCATGCGCGCATAGCCCATAGCATCCCGCTTTGTCTCAATGGGATAGTTCCAATGTTTGGAACTATAGCCCATATAGGACACTCTCTTACTCTGGTCCTCTAGTATAGTCTAGTCTAGTTTTCTCATTGGCTGACATATGTGCGCACCGCAAATATGTCCGGGCAGAAAGGAACGACTCAGAACACAATAGTTCCGCCTTAGAGAATCTTGGTTCCTATACCTAAACTACTGCGCTGAAACTGACACATAGCGGACCCCCGCAGATAATAATAATGCCACTGGTAATCAATTGATTTAATCAATTCTCGTTTATAATCATTCATGTAGTCTGTCGTCTACAAAGACATGACTGTAAGTGTGAATGTACCAGATGCAGACACAACGACACCACAAAGCGTACACGCAAACACTTCTGCCCACGTACAAACAAACACACACACACGATGCACGCGCATGTCGCGCACACACACTCAGATCATCGGTCGCAAAGCTATACAGCCGAAAATAGAGACCCCAGGCGGAGATAGGAGTCCAAATGTGCTTTGGTGTCTGTCACTGCGTGGTGCTGTGTCTCTTCAAAGCAACCCCCACACCCCCCGCCCCATTTCCTCTGCCACGATACTGACAACACACCAGGGAGGGATGTTGATCATCTACTTAATGACAGGAGAATCTCTCTCTCTCTCTGCTCCCCCCCCCCTCCTCCCCCTCTTTCACATACACAAGGAAACGGTCTGACACGGGGAGGGACAGCTGCGAAGCTGGATACTCACAGAGCTGCTAATTACATGTCACTGGCATGCCTTCATTGGCATATTTTCTGGACCAGCTATCGAGGGCTGCAGGCCTTTTTGCACAACAGATGACATTTCTGGTTGACAATGCGGGGAAGACCACCGGTCCCCTGTTGACTGAATTCATTCATTCATTCATTTATATGATGGTTTAAATCACAGAAATACTGTGTTGTATCTAGGCTATTTTAAATCACAAGCTATTAACACTTTCAGGGCTTTAAATTGTTTAATCCAGGGTTCCACCGCGCGTAACACGCTAAACTCGCTATTTGTTTAATGCGTTTAATTCGCCGTTTTAAAATAATTAAAAAGAAACAACGGATTTGTTCCAGACGAGGCCGTCACCAGGATGACGAAACCGGAAATCAAGTCATCCTCTGGGCTGCTAGGGCTTCTGGGAAATTGAGCCCAATGCAAGTGGACGGGCCGTTTGTTTAGACTACAACATGCTGTGCACTGTGGTTTCGTTTCGCATTGTCATGGCCGCTGGTGCTTCTGATCATAACAAACCAACAGACCATTTTTCTCCGGATTTTCGTGGTTGAAAGCTGCAAATACTTCAGCGTATGCTCTAAAGGTAATAAAACAATCTCGGCAGCGTAGAATATTGGATTAAATTGCGGGGAACGCGGGTTACGCAGTAGAACTGTTAACACAATCTATGCCAAACTCGAGAAATCTTCGTATAGAGCTTTAAACCCGACTGCGCCAAACACGACACAACACCAGAAATGTTAAGAGTATTAATTCAGAATGAATACTATTATTATACTAATATTTATCGTATTTTAGCTTCCATGGCGTGACGTCACTGTATGTTCTCCCCGTGTCCCCTAGGGTAGGTACTCTCACATGCTCTCCCCGTGTCCCCTAGGGTAGGTACCCTCACATGTTCTCCCCGTGTCCTCACATGTTCTCCCCGTGTCCCCTAGGGTAGGTACCCTCACATGTTCTCCCCGTGTCCCCTAGAGTAGGTACCCTCACATGTTCTCCCCGTGTCCTCACATGTTCTCCCCATGTCCCCTAGGGTTGGCACCCT
The DNA here is from genome assembly GCF_951216825.1 of Electrona antarctica. NCBI lineage: Eukaryota > Metazoa > Chordata > Actinopteri > Myctophiformes > Myctophidae > Electrona > Electrona antarctica. The sequence continues at coordinate 29,672,301 of NC_136804.1, read as the reverse complement.
CACAAAAATCATGTAGTAATCCTGGTCTCTAACTACCTCCCCCTGGCCAGCCGGGGCGCCTGATGGAAGGGAAAGGAACTGGTCGGAATATCGTGTTCCTTCCACGCGCTATACGTCCGGCCGGGGAAACTCTCCCCTGTCAGGTGAAAAGAATTAAGCAGCTTGGACTCTTCATGCATAGAAGCAAGCATGAGGTCAGTCCGTTGCTCTCCCCAGGGTGAAAAAAGGGGTTACAAAATTGTGGGATAAAAATAAATAAATAAATGTGCGTGCGCCCAGAGACAGACATGGAATCTATTTGGAAGTCTTGTCACATTCCGTTCCCGGTTCTAAAATTAGAGTAGTAGTTAATTAAATCAACATTATGAGGTGTACAGTTGCTACTTCAACACTGTGACACAGCGCATGCATAATTAAGCTGTCAAAATAATGTACTTCTTTCATCTTATATCCATATCCTACAGAGACAACGCTTGAATATATATATATATATATGTATATATATATATATACATACCGTATCGACTTCAAGATCCTTCTCCATACATTCAAGGCCATCCATAACCTCGCCCACCCATACCTGTCTGACCTTGTCCACGTCAACATCCCCACCCGGTCTCTTAGGTCTGCCTCCTCCATCACTCTGAAAGTCCTCCCAGCCCGTCTCTCCACCATGGGGTCAAGAGCCTTCAGCCGCTCTGCCCCTCACCTCTGGAACTCCCTCCCCCCTGACATCAGAAACATGGACTCTATCACCACATTCCAATATCACCTCAAAACCCTGACCTCTGCTGCAAGCTGTGCCCTAGTTTTGTTTTGCTTTTAACTGTGTGTTTGTATCAACTGTTTTAACCTGTACGGCGACCTTGAGTGCCCTGAAAGGCATATATATATATATATATATATATATATATATATATATATGGATTAGCACAGTGCCTATGAGGACAGAAGTGCTGAGAATAAGTCCTGTATATAACCTATTCAGGACGGGAACCCCTTTTGGTGTTTTAACTTCCATTATGTCATACTTTTAGCTATTGAAAAATAGCAGATCTACAAGCGAATAGAGCTACGAGCTTGTAGATCTGCAATTTTTGGAAAAAAAACGCGAAAATGAATGAATATATATTCTTTCAGAGCGAACGTTTTTTATCTCAAATCTTTGCTTCTGGAACAACATATTTTCAGATGGGGGTCCGCGGCCAAATACAGATAATTCTGGCGGTTCTTGACATTAAAAAGGTTGAGCACCACTGACATAGAAACATAGGATTATTTCAGAAAACTGTCAGGATTCAGAAGACATTTTTTTGTAGAATGGTCCTCAGGTGAACCCATTTTGGGCGGGAACCCCTTTTGGTGTTTTAAACATTATGTTATAATTTAGCTATTGAAAAATAGCAGATCTACAAGCTCATAGCGCGCCACTCGGTGGCGCGCTATGAGCTACGAGCTTGTAGGTCTGCTATTTTTGAAAAATCGTGAAAATATTTATTTCAGAAAACTGGAGGATTTAGAAGATTTTTTTTTAATTTCGAGGTCAGGCCTAAATGGGTTAAAATGAGATAAGGAGAGATGAGAGGAATGGACTATTAAATGGGTCTATACAGTACAATATACGAACCGCCCAAACAAAAGGATGTTTTTGTCACGAGGAGGGCTGCACTCCTCCCTTGATCAGCTGGCGCCATGGTAACGGCGCCTTCTTTTTTTCTCCCTTCTCTCTCTCCCTTTTTGACAGCACAAGATGGTGAATCGCAAGTGTGGAGGAAGAGAGAGAGAGAGAGAGAGAGAGAGAGAGGGAGAGCGAGAGAGAGAGAGAGGGAGAGAGAGAGAGAGAGAGAGAGAGAGAGAGAGAGAGCGAGAGAAAGAGAGAAAGAGAGAGTGAGAGCGAGAGCGAGAGCGAGAGAGAGACAGAGAGAGAGAGAGAGAGCGAGAGCGAGAGCGAGAGAGAGACAGAGAGAGAGAGAAAGAGAGAGTGAGAGCGAGAGAGAGATAGAGAGAGAGAGAAAGAGAGAGTGAGAGCGAGAGAGAGACAGAGAGAGAGAGAAAGAGAGTGAGAGCGAGAGGGAGATGGAAAAATTGGAGGCATGGGAGGGAAAGAATAACGGGTGTGTTCTTTGGCAGGGAAGGGGTTTCCCTCTCCTCTCTCTGTCTGTCTCTCTCTGCTATTTTACTCCACTACTCCTTACCTTACCTTGTAGATTTAGATTATTATTATTATTATTATTATTTTAAAAAGATACATTAACCACATCAGCCCTATATGCATTTCAGCCATTTGAAAATAGCAGATCTGCTATTTTCAAAACTATTTGTATGCATTTGAAAACATGAAAAGGAACATCCTGCATCACGAGTACTTTCTACTTTTGGTAGAAAGTATAGTACATTTTTAGTACATTTTGATGCCAATACTTTAGTACTTTTACTCAAGTAAACTTTGAATTCCGGACTGAGCAGACCATTCCACTTCACCACTTTTCAACCCGTCTTCATATAATTGGTCCTCACTAATGTTCATGATAAAATACCAGGGCAGTTCAGAAACATCATCGATTGGGAATCCAAGCTAATAGAAACGGCTGCAGGCTTTCTAGTCCTGAAAAGTTGCAATGCGGAAATGGAAGCCATCATTCTCACGATAATAAAAATCTAAATATTGTTGTTTTTTGTCTCCACCAGGCCGAAGGCATGGGGAGAGAGTATGTTTTGCACTCCGTCCGTGTGTCCGTCCTTCCGTCCGTCCTTCCGTCCGTCTGTGAACAGCTAATCTCCGGCACCGTTAACCCGGTCGATGCCAAACTTTGCACACACACTCCCTGGATGCCAACGATGAACCTCTGCCCCACATTTTCCAGAACGGCCTGTTATAGCGCCACCATGAGGCAGCTTTTCACATTTTCTACCTAAAACTACACCGATCTGCGTGAAACGTTGCATGCACACTCCCTAGAGGCCAAGGACAAACCTTTTACCTGCCTTTTCCGCATCTGCCTTTTATAGCGCCACCAGGAGGCCGACTTTTGTAAAACACATTTTTTGATATTACTCCTCCAGATTCTGTCCAAAAATCTCACAAATCGTTACACAGTATCTCTATGGTCATGTGCTCAAGTCGGATCTGTCTGATATTTCATATTCCATCCTAATTGCCTATAATTGGCTTTCACAGTTTGCAAGATTGCCCCGTTTTGAACAATAGCCTCAAATCATGAACGCAGCATGCAATTTACGTGAAATCTTTCACACATTTTCTTACTAGGCTGAGGAATATATCCCACCCTTTTCACATTGGCCTGTTATAGCGCCACCAACAGGTTGATTTTTGCAAAACACATTTTTGGAACAAAATGCCTCAAATCGGTACACATGATCTCTGTAGTCATGTGATCAAGACGAGTCTGTTGGATTTCTCAGATTGTACACTGATTGGCTAAGATTGCCTTCCAAAGTTTTCAGGAGTGGCCCGTTTTGTACAAAATGCTGCACATGTCCTGCTCATCCAGAATTCTATCCTCAGAGATGCTATGAGTGATCTGGCTCTGCATTTCCTCAACAAAATGAAGGAAAAAAAATTCTCCTAAACATTTTGCCAAACATCACACACACTCCTATCCTCCTGGTGGAGACCTGTGCCCGGAAGGGCACTTTTTCTAGTTTAATATAGTTTTTTAAAATCTTAAAAAAAAAATCTTGTTAAAAAAAATCTGCCTAACGATGATGTCACTGGTGGACTGCTTTCTGAACTGCCCACAGCCCTCCTATGAGACACGTAGACTGAGTAGAAAAAAATGGTGATCTTTTATCATGATTATTAGTGAGGACCAATTATATGAAGACAGGTCGAAAAGTGGTCCTTTAAGTAAAACATGAGTGCTTTTTTTCCAGCACTGATTCCACCTGACAGCACACACACACACACACACACACACACACACACACACACACACCTCTCCCCGTCTCCCCCGCTCGCTCTCACTCAGCCCTCTTTCCCACCCTCATTATACATGCTGCCGTGTCGTGACGTGACAGCCGGCCTCGCTTGGGAAACCCTTCGACTTAAACCCATAGCTTTTGGCAACCAACCAACCAGCTGCTGCCGGGGCTAAAAATAGCACTATCACAAAATTCCAGGCGTTCTATAATTTGAATAATTCATCATCACTTAACACATTTTGGGCGGGAACCCCTTTTGGTGTTAGCATTATGTTATGCTTTAGCTATTGAAAAATAGCAGATCTACAAGCTCATAGCGCGCCACCGAGTGGCGCGCTACGAGCTTGTAGGTCTGCTATTTTTGAAAAATCGAAGAACGACTGACATAGAAACACAGCTTTTTCAGAAAACTGTCAGGATGTAGAAGACATTTTTAGAATCTGATCTCAGGTCAAAAAGGCTTAAGCCGTGCCGAGTCGTCGACATGGGAGACGAGGTAAAGGCGGAAGAATCCTCAACCTCCAATCAGCACACATCCTCGGAAGGATGAATCCTCAACCTCCTCCAATCTGCACACATCCTCAGAAGGATGCATCCTAACAGTACGTTTCAACAGCGGGCGACAAACAGACAAATTTTCCGGAAGTGCATTATTTGTCAATGGGACCCAATGGCAACTACTGGCGATAGAGGCGATGGCAGGCCAACAGGCGATGGCCGAAAAGTGGGCGGAGGAACGTCGGCCGAAAAGATACAAAATAATTCATCTTTTGGGCGACTTCGCCCGGCGATAGTGGGCGATTGGGCGATAGCCAATGAAATTCAAGCGACGCTCGCTGTCTCTAGGGTCTCCTGCTGTTAAAACGTAGTGTCAGGCTGTCAGCCTCCAATCTGCACACATCCTCAGAAGGATGAATCCTCAGCCTCCTCCAATCCGCACACATCCTCAGCCTCCTCCAATCTGCACACATCCTCAGCCTCCTCCAATCTGCACACATCCTCAGCCTCCTCCAATCTGCACACATCCTCAGCCTCCTCCAATCTGCACACATCCTCAGCCTCCTCCAATCTGCACACATCCTCAGCCTCCTCCAATCTGCACACATCCTCAGCCTCCTCCAATCTGCACACATCCTCAGCCTCCTCTAATCTGCACACATCCTCAGCCTCCTCCAATCTGCACACATCCTCAGCCTCCTCCAATCTGCACACATCCTCAGCCTCCCCCAATCTGCACACATCCTCAGCCTCCTCCAATCTGCACACATCCTCAGCCTCCTCCAATCTGCACACATCCTCAGCCTCCCCCAATCTGCAAACATCCTCAGCCTCCTCCAATCTGCACACATCCTCAGCCTCCAATCTGCACACATCCTCAGCCTCCAATCTGCACACATCCTCAGCCTCCAATCTGCACACATCCTCAGCCTCCAATCTGCACACATCCTCAGCCTCCTCCAATCTGCACACATCCTCAGCCTCCAATCTGCACACATCCTCAGCCTCCTCCAATCTGCACACATCCTCAGCCTCCTCCAATCTGCACACATCCTCAGCCTCCTCCAATCTGCACACATCCTCAGCCTCCTCCAATCTGCACACATCCTCAGCCTCCTCCAATCTGCACACATCCTCAGCCTCCAATCTGCACACATCCTCAGCCTCCAATCTGCACACATCCTCAGCCTCCTCCAATCTGCACACATCCTCAGCCTCCTCCAATCTGCACACATCCTCAGCCTCCTCCAATCTGCACACATCCTCAGAAGGATGGATCCTCAGCCTCCTCCAATCTGCACACATCCTCAGAAGGTCACAAACGGAATGACAATAATGTGCACGGCCACGGCACAACCCTATACAGCACGACGTGCCCATTTAACTCTGAGAGCGTCCATTTATACCAATGCAATGGTTCATTTTAGTTGAATGCATCAAGATATAGCATACTGATATAGCTTAAAGTACTAGTGTTCTCTCGCACGCACGCACGCACGCACGCACGCACGCACGCACGCAGTGTTTTCCACAGGAGATACTGCCGTGTTAGATCTATCTATCTATCATCTATCTATCTATCTATCTATCTATCTGGCTTCATGATAGTTTCATTATGGGATGGCAGCTAACGCCTTTAGCAGAAGATGTTGCTGATGAAGAATCATGAAACACATGAGGTTAATTTTAACCGTCACAATGTAAGCCTCACAGGCTGCAAAACTGCCTATAACACCAAGCAGGATGACACCCCAGGTGAGGTTTGACACATCACGTCAGTCAGGCAGCAAAGTGACAACTGCAGAATTGTGAAAGTGAAAATTGTATTTCAGCGAGCGGGCGTTTCTCTGTGAAGAAATGGTCCAATGTGATAGTGAAGGTACTAGGTATGTTAACACAATCAGCGGCGGGATCTCTTTCAAAATAGCAGCTCGGGTGCCACGCAGATATGGCAGCTTTTATTCGTTAGTCGATTAATTGCTGTTAAGAAATTAGTCGGTTAAACTTAACAGTTCGAATTAATCGAATCTCAAATGGTCAAATAACTATTTGATTAAGGAATATAATGTGCCTTTTTTATTATTTCTGTATGCAAAGTGTAGATTTTTATGTTAGACATTGAGGGAAATTAAGATTCCCCCAATAAATAAATAATTAAACGGTACTTATCAATTAACTATTATTGCATGAATCGATAATTCCCATCCCTAGAAGGTACAGCAACAATAGCCCTTATAATTCCCATCCCTAGAAGGTACAGTGCATCATCTTATTCAGACAGGTTTCTAAACTGCCCACAGCCCTCCTATGAGACACAGACAGGTTTCTTAACTGTCCACAGCCCTCCTATGAGACAGACTGGTTTCTGAACTGTCCACAGCCCTCCTATGAGACAGACAGGTTTCTGAACTGTCCACAGCCCTCCTATGAGACAGACAGGTTTCTGAACTGTCTACAGCCCGACTGGTTTCTGAACTGCCCACAGCCCTCCTGTGAGACACATACTGTTTTTCTGAACTGTCCACAGCCCTCCTATGAGACACAGACTGGTTTCTGAACTGCCCACAGCCCTCCTATGAGACACAGACTGGTTTCTGAACTGCCCACAGTCCTCCTATGAGACACAGACTGGTTTCTGAACTACCAACAGCCCTCCTATGAGACACAGACTGGTTTCTGAACTGCCCACAGCCCCCATATGAGACACATACTGGTTTCTGAACTGTCCACAGTCCTCCTATGAGACACAGATTGGTTTCTGAACTGCCCACAGCCCTCCTATGAGAGACAGACTGGTTTCTGAACTGTCCACAGCCCTCTTAATTGACAGACTGGTTTCTGAACTGCCCACAGCCCTCCCATGAGACACAGACTGGTTTCTGAACTGTCCACAGCCCTCCTATGAGACACAGACTGGTTTCTGAACTGCCCACAGCCCTCCTATGAGACACAAAAAAGTTGTGCTATTTTATCATGATTATTAGTGAGGACCAATTATATGAAGATAGGTTGAAAAGTGGTCCTGTAAGTGACTGAAACCTGGAAAAGACATTACGATCTCCAAAAACCCAGACGGTTTTCTAGTCAGAGTCTCGGGTTAGTGTCGGCTGGGGAGATAATCCACCCTGCAGGTGTGAACTCCTGTGTGAGCGACGTGTGTGTGTGTGTGTGTGTGTGTGTGTTGTCGGCTATATGAGACCATCACACCTCAGCACAAGACAGCAGCTTCTGTTATGACCGTGGTGTAAAGCAGGGGTTGCCAAAGTGGGGTCCGGGGACCCCTAGGGGTCCTTGAGGGAGTTCCAGGGGGTCCCCAGCTAAATGATAGTTAGGAACCAAATGAACCCGTATGGGTCTGTAACTCAGAGTCTACAAATGGAACCAAATGGACCCGCCTAACGGGTCCATTTGTTTCCATTTGTACACTCTGAGAGTTGGGGTCCCAGAGATAGAAATGGGGAGCCGTAGCCTAATTGAGGTCAAACCTGGGGTCGTTGAATTGAAAATGGTTGAAAATCACTGCTAGAACCGTGAAAAAAAGCCCCTCACTTCACACGGGTGTGATTTTTTTTTTACCTTACTGGAGTATTTCCAATTTTCAATACCTCTCAGAGGCAAATATTGTGTACTTTTATCCACTACAATCTTCTATCTATCAACCTAGAAATGCACCAAGTGTCTGTCTGTCTGTGTGTGTGTGCCGTTACTGTAATCCACGTAACTCGAGAACCGTTCGCTCCACAGACTTCAAATTCGACACACACGTTCCACGCAACCACAGGGGGTGCAGTGCCCGGCGCCGAGTCGCTCGGACCCACGGTTGTCCAGAACCGCCCCAAAAAAGGCATCTGCTGGGCTCTGGAGAGGGCCCTGCCCATGCAGGGTCCATATATGGAGCTATGGCCTGTTCTGAAATCATTCTGACGGCTGCATAGACTCCATATTTGGGCATGCCTGACAAAGAACTCCATATAAGGACATTAAAAGGGACACAGACATAATATCTGGGTGGGGCATGCATTTCCAACTTGCATCGAGTTGGATTTGACTTGCATTTCCAAGTAGGCCAGTGCTAGTTATTGTGCATGTTATTGCTCTAGTTATTGTGCATGGGGAGGGGGAGAGAGAGAGAGAGAGAGAGAGAGACCACGTCGCTGAGGTAGGTGGAAGGAAAGAAACAACTGTTGACACGTGAAATATTGTTTTCACCAGAGAGAGTATCAGACAGTGTTTACAACTCATACTGATATACACACCAAAGTCAGACGAGGAACAGTTGGAGAGTGCATTCCTAAAAACACACGCACGCGCGCGCACATGTGAGAATTTGATAAATAAACCAGTAAGACGCCTTAAGGTCTGAGAAGCGACCGCAGGTTGCAGGGAAACAACTATAACTAAAATAGTAAATCTGTACACACACACATGAGACATGGTGGGGGCGGACATTATATGACGATAAAGTTTGCGTGCAATCAACTTTGCTTAGGATTTTTTAACCACCGCATCATCATGAAATGTTTTAACTCAAAAGCCATATGAATTTGAAATTATTTAAATGCACTTTCGCACAAAATACAGATATGCAACAGTATAAGTACAACTAAAGCATGAACTCTTCAAAGCACACGTGAGGAGGAAAATACAAAAATTAAGTTAAACATAAATAAACTAGAAAAAGTGCCCTTCCGGGCACAGGTCTCCACCAGGAGGATAGGAGTGTGTGTGATGTTTGGCAAAATGTTTAGGAGAATTTTTTTTTCCTTCATGTTGTTGAGGAAATGCAGAGCCAGATCACTCATAGCATCTCTGAGGATAGAATTCTGGATGAGCAGGACATGTGCAGCATTTTGTACAAAACGGGCCACTCCTGAAAACTTTGGAAGGCAATCTTAGCCAATCAGTGTACAATCTGAGAAATCCAACAGACTCGTCTTGATCACATGACTACAGAGATCATGTGTACCGATTTGAGGCATTTTGTTCCAAAAATGTGTTTTGCAAAAATCAACCTGTTGGTGGCGCTATAACAGGCCAATGTGAAAAGGGTGGGATATATTCCTCAGCCTAGTAAGAAAATGTGTGAAAGATTTCACGTAAATTGCATGCTGCGTTCATGATTTGAGGCTATTGTTCAAAACGGGGCAATCTTGCAAACTGTGAAAGCCAATTATAGGCAATTAGGATGGAATATGAAATATCAGACAGATCCGACTTGAGCACATGACCATAGAGATACTGTGTAACGATTTGTGAGATTTTTGGACAGAATCTGGAGGAGTAATATCAAAAATTGTGTTTTACAAAAGTCGGCCTCCTGGTGGCGCTATAAAAGGCAGATGCGGAAAAGGCAGGTAAAAGGTTTGTCCTTGGCCTCTAGGGAGTGTGCATGCAACGTTTCACGCAGATCGGTGTAGTTTTAGGTAGAAAATGTGAAAAGCTGCCTCATGGTGGCGCTATAACAGGCCGTTCTGGAAAATGTGGGGCAGAGGTTCGTCGTTGGCATCCAGGGAGTGTGTGTGCAAAGTTTGGCATCGACCGGGTTAACGGTGCCGGAGATTAGCTGTTCACAGACGGACGGAAGGACGGAAGGACGGAAGGACGGACGGACACACACACGGACGGAGTGCAAAACATACTCTCTCCCCATGCCTTCGGCCTGGTGGAGACAATAAATAATATAAACATAAGCCTTTAGTGGTAATGTTATACCTACTATTATTGACAAAGGATTTAGACCCAAGAAAGCACTATATGGCTTGTTTCCATTGGGGTTCATTCTCCATGAATTCAAGGCCTGTGTGTAATTGATATAAATTAAGTCATTTATGGGGTTAAGCCTATACTGTATACATTTATTTACATGTACAGTTGGGTGCCACCGATATTGTCCCTTATCATTTGACCCATTTAGGCCTGACCTCAAAATTTTAAAAAGTCCTTCTAAATCCTCCAGTTTTCTGAAATAAATATTTTCACGATTTTTCAAAAATAGCAGACCTACAAGCTCGTAGCGCGCCACTCGGTGGCGCGCTATGAGCTTGTAGATCTTCTATTTTTCAATAGCTAAATTATAACAATGTTTAAAACACCAAAAGGGGTTCCCGCCCAAAATGGGTTAACTGTCCTTTTGCGCAGATCACGCAAACCTCAGCAAAAAGAAAAGGACAATATCGATGGCCTCCAACTGTATGTAATTTAGCCCAACCGTGATTTGTGCAGCAGATTCCATGCATTCACATGCATTTCCCCAATGAGTCATCTGCTGAAAAGTGAGAAAGTCTTTCCCTGAGTTATAATAAGTTCTATGAAATGAGGCGTGGGGGGGAGAGGGGGACACGGTCGGTCACATGCATCATGTTGCTGTCGGGAGGAAACCTCATAACTCCATTTTTGAGGTTTTGGTGTAATCAGTGCTATTGAACACCATTTACGTCTGTGTGTTTTTTCGAAAATATTGAACCAATGGAAAGTGGTAAAAAAACGCTTTGGACAAAACCTCTTAACACGGAGCCCGCCAGAAACGGCGAACATGGAGGGTTAAATTAGTACCCTAGCCCGCCAAACACGAGACTCTCGTGTTCCAGGGTTTACATTCTTTAATCCATGTTTTGATCCGATTGTATCGTTAGCCACGAGTTGCTAACACAACAACATCAAGTAGGACAGTAGCCGCGGCCATTTTAAAAATGCGCGCGCATCCACTTCCATTCTAAGCCCTGCATTCAAAAGCCCTGTATCTCAGAAACGACATTGAGGGGCAGTTTATGGCCCAGACAAGCGTTTTCAACGACCTGTAGCAGGCGCTGTGATACTCGCGGCCGGGCTTTTCCACCACCGACCGAGAGAACAACAACCGGTCAAGACACCACACACATCAGTTTGTCACTGTAACATGCGATTACGGATATTTGGCTCTTCAAAGTAAGTGTTACGCGCGATAAAACCTTGGCAATGCGCTATTAATTAATGGTGGCGGGTAGACGGTTAACTCCATTGGACCCTCAAACTCCACAAAAAACTCCACCACCACTTCCCCTCTCATGGAAGTAATTGACAATATATAAAGTCACAACACCAACTTTGATGAGGCAGTATTGCTTTGTTTTGAAAATATATAAGGTTTTCTTAATTTCCTGAAAATTTTATATTTTTCCATTTCCTGAAAAAATAAAACATTTGGAGTTATGAGGTTTCCTCCCAACACAGCAGAGATACACAGTATGGACGCTGTGTGGATGCACACATGCAGTCAGTCAGTCAGTCCCTTCCAAACAGGGTGACCCATATAGTGGCACCGTTGATATTTTGAGACGGCATGAGTCATGCGCTGTGAAACAAAGCCAGGGTGCCGCGTGTGAAACGACTCCTAGAGAGACCTCAGTGGGCAGAGCGGGGAAAAAAAAGTGGATGCGCCGTGGGAGGAAAGACGAGAAGATGAAGTGACTGAAATAATTTCGGGGCACGTCTGAAACAGTTTGAACAATAGTCGGGGGTTATAATTACCCTCAAAATATTACCGCGTTGTGTCATTTGGGGATCGTTATAGCGTTTCATCATAGGAATGTTTCTGAAATATCTTATATCACAAAGGTATTGCCATTGCTGGAGACTGTTGTTCTGAGAGAAAGGGGTGGATTGCAGGGGAGGGGGAATGGGGGGGACAGGGGGGTAGGGGGGCGGTGTCTGAAAATAACAGCCGTCCTAATATGTGTGCCCAAGAGCACTTCTCTGACAGCAGCAGCAGTGTTGTTTTTGGCAGCAATTTTTGATTTTAGTTTTAGTCATAGTCTCTTTAGTTTTAGTCACATTTTAGTCATCTGGAATGTCTTAGTGTTAGTCTAGTTTTAGTCGACTAAATCAACTGTATTTTGGCGGGCCTTGATGCCGTCGTAATGACTGTTTTTACACTTGCTGAAAATAGCCTGCAACCAAGAGTAAAATTACTTATACTGGATCTCTTGTCCACTAGTCCCTAACATTTTAGTCTAGTTTTTTATTTGTTGACGTGACGAAATTGTCATCATAGCTTAGTTTTCATTTAGTTTCCATTTAGTTTATCAGTAGAAAAAGGTAGTCGATGAACATTTTTCGTCTTCGTTTTAGTCGACGAAAAAAAAAAAAACTGGACAGCAGTGTGGTTGCCATGTCCTGTTGTCAGCCATGTTTAGACTAGAGGTTCTCTGACGGCAGTGTGGTTGCCATGTCCTGTTGTCAGCCATGTTTAGAGGTTCTCTGACAGCAGTGTGGTTGCCATGTCCTGTTGTCAGCCATGTTTAGACTAGAGGTTCTCTGACAACAGTGTGGTTGCCATGTCCTGTTGTCAGCCATGTTTAGACTAGAGGTTCTCTGACAGCAGTGTGGTTGCCATGTCCTGTTGTCAGCCATGTTTAGACTAGAGGTTATCTGACAGCAGTGTGGTTGCCATGTCCTGTTGTCAGCCATGTTTAGACTAGAGGTTCTCTGACAGCAGTGTGGTTGCCATGTCCTGTTGTCAGCCATGTTTAGACTAGAGGTTCTCTGACAGCAGTGTGGTTGCCATGTCCTGTTGTCAGCCATGTTTAGACTAGAGGTTCTCTGACAGCAGTGTGGTTGCCATGTCCTGTTGTCAGCCATGTTTAGAGGTTCTCTGACAGCAGTGTGGTTGCCATGTCCTGTTGTCAGCCATGTTTAGAGGTTATCTGACAGCAGTGTGGTTGCCATGTCCTGTTGTCAGCCATGTTTAGACTAGAGGTTCTCTGACAGCAGTGTGGTTGCCATGTCCTGTTGTCAGCCATATGTTTAGTTGTTGGCCCGACACGGGAGAGACAGGCTAGGGGAAAACATCCAGAGGTGACCTCTCTCTCTCTCTCTCTCTCTCTCTCTCTCTCTCTCCTCCCAGTGCCAAACAACGGTTCATAGCAGACAGGCAGCACATGTAGGGTCAGAATTTAGTTTAGCTTTTTGTTGTGTGTCTTACTCAATTTTATCTCTGAATATTAGTAAAAACTAAACAAAAAACAATCGATTGTGCCCATCTACTACGCGACAAATTTGGCTTTTTTGGGAATGTTTTTGGAAAATGTTTTGAAATAATCTTAAAACAAAATGTAGTAAACAAAACATATATGCCCCCCCCCCCCCCCCCCCCCAAAAAAAGGTGTTAATTAAGCTTAGTCCCCCCTGGAACTACTTTTGAGAGGGTCTCTCACATCATGAATTAGTATTACTAGTATTTTCAAAACACAAAGAAAGATTCTAAAAGAAACTGCCTCCCTCCTCCACAACGTTGGTCTTGTGTTTATTTGGTTCCGCCACCCTCTTACCGGTATGTACCAATTCCCTCTGCCGCCCCACTTACCAATAGCAGTAAATGACACGGCATTGCATCTAGAATCCCTTCAGCCGCGTTCCCATGAGGAGCACGGGGAAAGAGTGTTTTTATTTGTTGCTTTTGCTAATTGATTGCTTTCTCTCTCTGGACTCTGTTCAAAGGAATAAAGCAATGGAGTATAGCATGTTCCCCACAATGCCAGACTTCAGATTCATTATGTATTCTCTCTTTTTCCTCCTCTCCTCTCCTCTCCTCTCCTCTCCTCTCCTCTCCTCTCCTCTCCTCTCCTCTCCTCTCCTCTCCTCTCCTCTCCTCTCCTCTCCTCTCCTGCAGTTTGTGGCCTTTGCCTCCCTGTTCTTCATCTTGGTCTCCATCACCACCTTCTGCCTGGAGACGCACGAGGCGTTCAACACCATCACCATCATCAACAAGACGGACGTGTCGCGCGGCGGCAACGACAGCCAGTCGTCCGACGTGCCGACGGGCCCGCAGTACGAGATCGAGACGGACCCGGCGCTCACCTACGTGGAGGGCGTGTGCGTCTTCTGGTTCACGCTGGAGTTCCTGGCGCGCGTGGTCTTCAGCCCGGACAAGCTGGAGTTCGTGAAGAGCCTGCTCAACATCATCGACTTTGTGGCCATCCTGCCGTTCTACCTGGAGGTGGGCCTCAGCGGCCTCTCCTCCAAGGCCGCCAAGGACGTCTTGGGGTTCCTCCGGGTGGTGCGCTTCGTGCGCATCCTGCGCATCTTCAAGCTGACGCGCCACTTCGTGGGCCTGCGCGTGCTGGGCCACACGCTGCGCGCCAGCACCAACGAGTTCCTGCTGCTCATCATCTTCCTGGCGCTGGGCGTGCTCATCTTCGCCACCATGATCTACTACGCCGAGCGCCTCGGTGCCAACCCCAACGACCCCACGGCCAGCGACCACACCATGTTCAAGAACATCCCCATCGGCTTCTGGTGGGCCGTGGTCACCATGACCACGCTGGGCTACGGCGACATGTACCCGCAGACGTGGTCGGGCATGCTGGTGGGGGCGCTGTGCGCGCTGGCCGGCGTGCTCACCATCGCCATGCCCGTGCCCGTGATCGTCAACAACTTTGGGATGTACTACTCGCTGGCCATGGCCAAGCAGAAGCTGCCCAAGAAGAGGAAGAAGTACATTCCCCAGGCGGCGGCGGCGGCGCAGGGAGGCTCGCCCGTCGTCTGCGGCGGCATGAAGGCCGAGCTCAACGCCACCTGCAACAGCACTCAAGGTGACCACGCGTGCCACGCTAAGGGGAGCAGGACGCTGGAGCGCAACCGCTCAGGTGAGAGCCTCGCCTCGGCATACAGGGAGAGGTACAACTATAAAACCATAAAGAGGTACATTACAGCGGCAGGGAATTTATTTATGAGCCGACGGCAGTTGAGGGAAATCCATAGGGGATCTAATTTCAGGTGGGAAACATTGGCCATTTGACGGATTCCCCCCTGGCAGTAGAACCCCCCCCTCCTACCCCCCACCCCCACGATTACCTATAGCACCTTAGAGGCTTCCCCATAAAAGATTGAGCACCACAATTGCCTCGCGGCCTTTTCTCCCATGGTTGCCACGGTGATGAGAAAAGGAGACGTGAAAAGACGAGGGAGGGAGAGATGAGAGTGACCGCGGTGGAATATTTTGATTTAGATAAGAATGCTGGTTTGTGCCCCCCCCCCCCCTTTTTTTGTTGTTGTTTTTCAGCAGTGATTGTTCATTTGTTGTTTAAACCGTAGGTGGCTGTTTTTCCCCCTCTAGGCTCATATTATCAGTAACTCACTGCGACATGTCTTCTGATATTGATGGAAATGAGTGTCGACCTCATGCGTTCTTGAATTATAATGCGGAAATTCCTTGTATTGGAGTGTGTGAGCGGTCTGGGGTGTACCTGTACCCAACTCTCAAGTCATTTATTAGATGTCAAATCCTCCCCTCCCCCCCCCCCCACCTCCGTTTTATACGGGTATTTATTCACGTCACAAATGCAGTGCGAGAACAGATTCATTCATCTTGGTTGCCAGGTTGTGAGATTTCCACAGGGGTCATTTGAAATACAATGCCCTGCATGTTGTTTTAGGTCAGTGTCCCTTAAACGTGAAGCCACAAGTTGAACTGGGGTTTAATTCCCAACAGCTATTAACCCTTTTAGACCTGAGGCCGATTCGCTCCAAAACTGGTAGGTCAAACTGAACAACCAATATGTCAATTGGAAGCTATGATTCCCTGCTTTCATAATTATGACGTGAAAAATAATAATAAAAAATAAAAAAATCTATGCCTTAGCCTCGGTCAGAAATGGTCAAAATACGAAACGTTGTGCCACGTATCCACATCCACATACGGTAGTAGTGTCATAATTATCAACAATCATATTTAGCCTCCAAAATCTCTTGACACGTCTAACACGACGCGCTGAACATCTTTCCATCGCCCCGTATTTGTGATTCCTCGATTGGCATTCTTCTGTGACCTACAATAACCTTTTATTCTGCACACTGGTGACATTTCTGTGCTTTATCTGAAGGATTCTGTTTGATCTTTCTCCTGGCTTTGATCCCCCTGAACCTCAATATTCATCTCAGCGCGCACGCACGCACGCACGCACGCTAACAATAGCAGATCTTTTTGTAAGACCATGCATGGTCTTTTGTAAGATCAGCATGCAACCTAAATGTAAATCAGGCATTACGACAAAATATATATATATTTTTTTTTTGCGTCAAAATCAACTGTAAGTTTAGTCTACTAATTTGGTCAACTAAAATGCACATGCACGCAAAGTCGCACACACGCACGCACACACGTAATATGACAATAGCAGGTCTTTTGTTCAGCTTTTGTTAGATCAGCTTGCAACCTACGTGTAAGTAGACACCATCAAGGCCTGCCAAAATATATATATATTTTTGCGTCAACTGTAAGTTTAGTCTACTAATTTGGTCAACTAAAATACACACACACACACACACACACACACACACACACACACACACACACACACACACACACACACACACACACACACACACACACACACACACACACACACACACACACACACACACACACACACACACACACACACACACACACACACACACACACACACATCCTGTCAATCAATAGACTGTGTCTCCCGTACAGTTCCGTCGGCGGAGGGCAGCGGTGGGAGTGACCTGAGCACGTCGCCAGAGGAGACGGTCCCCATGCGGCGGTCCAGAGAGCACGAGGACCGCCGGAGCGCCGGCACCTGCTTCCTGCTGGCCGCTAGCGACTACAACTGCCCCCCCACCGCCGATGGCGGGGGAATCCGTAAAACAGGTACCGTACCGAACCCCCATAACTTAACCCACTTTGGGCGGGAACCCCTTTTGGTGTTAGCATTATGTTATGCTTTAGCTATTGAAAGATAGCAGATCTACAAGCTCATAGCGCGCCACCGAGTGGCGCGCTACGAGCTTGTAGGTCTGCTATTTTTCGATCGAAGAACGACTGACATAGAAACATAGCTTTTTCAGAAAACTGTCAGGATGTAGAAGACATTTTTAGAATCTGATCTCAGGTCAAAATGGGTTTAAGAGAAGATTCTTACGGCTCTGGCAGTGATTCTCACCCATTTTCATTTCAAGGACCCTCAGGTTTGACCTGAATTAGTCTACAGACCCCCATTTATGGCAGTTCTATCTCTGGGACCCCACTGTATATTATTGTAAAATCAAAGTTAATTTAACTCTGAGTTACAGACCCATAAAAAGGGTCCATTTG
The DNA here is from genome assembly GCF_951216825.1 of Electrona antarctica. Taxonomy (NCBI): domain Eukaryota; kingdom Metazoa; phylum Chordata; class Actinopteri; order Myctophiformes; family Myctophidae; genus Electrona; species Electrona antarctica. Next base: position 29,654,762 of record NC_136804.1, on the reverse strand, counting down.
GTTCCTAATTATCATTTAGCTGGGGACCCCCTGAAACTCTCTCAAGGTCCCCTGGGGGTCCCCGGACCACTTTGGGAACCACTGGTATACAGCATTAATGGCATGCAGTATATGTAAGTTACAATGTTCTGTTATGGTTATTCGTGGGTCATCGACATGACGGCTTGTGGTGGAACATGCTTTGTCAAAATTACGAGTTGGACAATAATAAGCCACATGTTCGTCAGTGTTGGGTCCCCACCTGCTCTGCTGTGCTGCGCTAGTCTGCAATAAAGATTGAATTGAATTGATTGAATTGAATATTACAGGTGTGTAACTCTGAAAACGCAAAAAAATTGAACCAAATGGATTTGGGTCCATTTGTTGCACGCTCAGAGTTATGGGGGTCGCTGAAAATATATTGTTTGAGAACCACTAGTACTACATTAGTGTCATAGTAAATCAGTGTCATACGTATTCTGAGAAAAATCTGGAGACTGACATTCAGTAATTGGGTCTAATGATCAAAATAAGAACATTATAATGTTACGTAAAAAACTAAAACATAAAAAAACGTGCCAAGGAGACATTTTGTCCATACGGACTCATTGATGAGCCCTGCCTTCACCTTCACCAAACCTCATGTTATCCAAGACTTTATCACATAAACAAGCTGGAAGCTCCTATATTCTCACCTCTGTTTCTCTGCTCAAACTAATAGCAAAGACTTAATGATGTTTTAACGATCTTTGTTCAGAATACTGTTTTAGAGCCCAACCGATTTGGCGATTTCGGAGATTCCATCGATTGCCGATGTTTTTGACCGATATTTCATGCACACAAAAAAATGCTTATTCAAATCAATTTGAATGAAACACGTAGACGTGATTAGGTAGGTTTTTCATGGAGGTTGAAAGTTGGTTGAAAGTTATTGGGACACATGAGCTGAATGTCGTTATTCAGTTGATGTGTGACGATTCAGACATGGGTCTGTCTCTAACGCTGTTGATGTGATGATTTGCATGCTGGTGGTGTTCAGTAATTGCCATATGTTTATTAATTTGCTATTCATTATTCATACGCCTGGATCCAGCTCCATCTTGAAAGGTCTCCTTTTTAATTAAAAAAACAACAACCTGATGCCGATTCTGACACTTTCAAGATTATTTTATTAAATTTTCAAAAACAGCAGATGTGCAAGATCGCAGCGCGGCACAAAGTGACGAGCCGGGAGCTTGTAGATCTGATATTTTTGAATAGTCAACGCACCAATATCTATGGGTTGTCACTAGGATTGTGTCAGGTTTACCGCCCACAAACTCAAGCAAGCCAATAGGCTTGCTTCATTGCCACTGATCAAGTTAAGCCACTGCAGATATAAAAATTAATTGATTAGATTATTCTGAATAAAATAAATATACTCCAATTATTGTATTATCCACTTGCAAGACCAAAAGTGGTCTTGCAGCTGTGTCATCCATCTATGAAAAGGTCAAACTAGGAATAGGAAAGGCCCAGCTCGTTGACTAAAGCCAAATGCCGTTCATGCAGTTCACATAATGTAAATGGCGTGGCATACGGCAAGCCGACGAGATTTGCACAACGCCTAATGCCATTGGTCCGACAGCCCAACGCCTCACAGTGCAGTGCAATGCCATTGGTCTATTCTAAAACCCTGATATTCTGAAAAAATAATGTCCCATTGGACCGAAAGCCTATTAGTCCATTATCCCCAAAACTAATTCTCGATGTTCGAAGGCCCACTTCAGAGAGAAAAAAAACTAACAAATCCATGGTCCATGGTGCTGAAACAGAAGTTTGAAAAATGAAAAAACATCGGCTAAAAATATCAAGGCTTAAAAAAAACTTTAATTTAACAAACAAACGTGACACTTACTCATTGAATGTCCTAAGCGTGCAGAGGCAAATATCTCCCGATAATCTGCATTACGGAAAGCTTTGCATTGATTGTTGTTACATAATAGGCGACTAATAAGCGAACAAAGGCGTAATGTTTAAAGCTCTTATGTGAGAATGTCACCTCGTCGTGCCGTAACTTCGATCCAAGCTTTCATACTTTGGTGTATGAAGGCGTTCAGGCTACAGTGTTCAAGCTGCCGACGGCCTTCGAGCACGTAAGGTGTGCTACCCTTCTGTGCCTGAACGGCACTGTTATTTAAGCAATATTACACGAGAGGGGCAACTTCTGCGTTGCTTTCGTAACTCGCCCTGCGTGCTAGTTCCTGCAGCACCGCAGGTGTGCATTAATGACGTTAAACCACCCCCTTCGAGTGTAATATTGCAATTATACAACAGTTACCCCTTAAAACTAAGAAAAAAATTTTAATGACAGAAGATGTCACTACGACCACAAATGTCCCAAGAAACTAGCTAGCCTAAAGCCACCGAGTTTGCTGCGCTCTGGGAGAACAGAGCAGCTGAATTCTTTGTTTTGATTAGGTGTGGAGTGGTGCTCGTTTGAACCACGGCTAGAAGGCTGTTTCAACCAATCAGATTGCTTCCTCGAAACGACCTGTTGTATAATAACAGTTTGACTACGGAATTAATGAATGGCATTGCCCCGTTACTGACCGCCTAGATTTCACTAACCTTTGAAGAACCACCGCGCCGACATCATCGTTCCTTTCCATGACAATCCACTTTAACCCATTTAGTCCTGAGGACGATTCTACAAATGCCTTCTAAATCCTGACAGTCTTCTGAAAAACCTTGTGTTTCCTCATGTCAAATGCCTTCTAAATCCTGACAAACCTCATGTTTCTATGTCAGTCGTTCTCAAAACATTTTCATATCAAGGACCCCCCGAATGATATGCATTTAGCCACGGACCCCCATCTGAAAATGTGTTTTTCCAGGGACCACCACAGAAGCCAAGATTTGAGTTAAAAATGTTCACCCTGGAAGAATATATATTACAAATATTTGCGCCACATTTTGACAATCTACAAGCTCGTAGCGCAGCTTGTAGATCATACACACACACACACACACAGCGCTGATTCAGCACCGTGGACAGGGCTGGTCTCGTACCAAAAGTGCGTGCTGCAAAAATAAATAAATAAATCACCGTTTATAAATGTCTACAGCTGCTACATCTGGATCAAACATTCATAAGGTGCAAATTCACTTAAAGCCACTTCAAACCCCTAGTAGTCTTTAGAGAAGCAGACGTGAGTTACGACTGTACGCGTCACTGACCAGTGTTGTTTTTGGCAGCAAATTTCTATTTTAGTTTAGTCATAGTCTTTGGTACTGAAACTTCATTTAGTTTCAGTCATATTTTTGTCACCTGGAATGTTTTAGTGTTAGTCTGGTTTTAGTCGACCAAGTGTCATGCGATATTAGTCGACTAAATCTGCAGTTGATTCAGTCGACTAAAATGTATTTTGGCTGAAAATAGCCGATCTACAAGCTCACAACGCGTCGCAGTGCGACCAAGTGTGGTAACATGACTTATACTAAATCTCTTGTCCACTAGTCCCTTCCTAACATTTTAGTCTAGTTTCTATCTGTTGACGAAATTGTCAATACCTTTAGCTTAGTTTTAGTCATAGCTTAGTTTTCATTTAGTTTCCATTTAGTTTTCGCCAGTGAAAAAAGGTAGTCGACGAACATTTTTCGTCAACACTGTACGCTGACCTGCTGTCTTCCGTCCATGGCACGTTGTGAGCTTGTAGGTTGGCTATTTTTGGCCAACGCAGGCATGCTGATGATGGGGTTCACGTTATCAACTTTATATCCGTGGTAATATGCAATGGTATCAAGTAGTCTAAACTAGGATTGGCACGCTCAACTCATGACAGGAGAGCGGGTAGGGCTGCCCCAGAGCCATCTAATAGAAGAGTTACGATATAGAGGGGGCAGAAACCGAGCGCTCGAGCGCTGTTCATGCAGCCTGAACTGGGACAAGCTGGAGTTGGAAATACATTGTTTTCAACGAGGGCGGCGCAAATAAGAGCTATTTTAAGCATGTATGCAACATGACAACTGTTTTAAAGTATTGTACAGTAACAACTAAATTCTCTTTAATGTTTATGTTGTAATATTACTACAAAACAATCTAAAATAAAGGGATTTAAGATCATTAAAGCTGGGCTGTTGCCTGAGTCCAATGCATTTCCACCTACTTCCGGTTCAGGACTTGTCCCAGTTGGTTGTCCCCATGCTCAATAGAAGTCTATGTAGGAGAGCCGCCATTGGACTGAAGCCCCATGAAGTGAACGCAGTTTGCGTAACTCTGTCTATATCTAAGGCTCTGGGCTGCCCTAGCCGGGTATAGCCCAGGTCCTATTCTTAGCTTTAGTTTAGTTTTTTTTTTGTCATGTTTATTAGACTGATTAACAAAATGATTAAATAAGTTTCATTGTGGCCTGGGCCATGGCTCAGTGGTCCAGGCACCTTGGCTGGTAATCCAGTTTGGCAGTGTGCCGCGGGTTCGACTCCTGATCCTGACGGCATGTCTTCCCCCCCATCTCTCTCCCCATTTCCTGTCAGCCTACTGTCTGTCCCTCAAAAAAACATTACAAAAATAACAATAATAAGTTTCATTGTTTGTTTGTTTGTAGGATGTGCACAACAAAGACGGGGAACAAGTGGCTTAACCCTAAATAGATGGCGTTGTACAGTATGTCCAAAACCAATTTTCAGGAAATTGAAAAAGAAAGAACCTGCGTTTCAAAGAACGTTGTTATCGTTTAGCCACAAGATCTTATTAATACTTCCCAAGGTTTAAATATTTATAAAAATCCACAGACAGACTTAGTCATTTTTCATTTTAAAACCTCCTTTTTGAAAATAGAGAAATTAGGAGGAGGATTATCCGAGCTTGCGTCACACATTGTGAAGGAAAAAAAAAAAGTAAAGGGAAACTATAGGCATTTGTGTTCGGAATAATGGGCTTTAATTGGAATTGGACATTCGGGGATTACTGGTGTTTCTGAGTAAAGTACCATTTGCACCCCCCCTGCTCCATATACTGTAGTAACTGTACACAGTACTACTTTCAAAGGCAAAGCACAACAGTCATGACCTAAAGTGCAGAATGCAAGCATTCAGTGATTTGGGTGATTTGGAAAAACCCCCCGGTCCGCCCCGGTAACAAGATGTGCACATGCACGCACTACAGTGGGGGGACACACGCAACGGGCCAACAGCACACGCACCAAGCCCCGCCCCCGCTCAATCATGATTGGCGGAAGGCCCCTCTCTATCCTGATTGGATGAAGGCTGGGCCAAAAACGAAACCTATGTTGTTGTTTTTTACCCCAGGGCTGAACTGGGGACAGGGAGGAACTCCTTACATGGTCAGCACACTCTATAGTAGGGAGGATTATCACAACAAAACAAAAAAATGAAGTGATATTTGAATTAAGTGAAATCACTGAATTTACCTTAACTTGGAACTTATTTTGTATTCAAGTCCTTTTTTCTGAAATAATAGAATGTAGATCCTAAAGCAGAGTAATGGAGGCTTAACTCCGCTTCATCTCTGCCGTCTCCAGACATGTCGTGTGAATACCAAACCCTGGTTAATTGCCTCATGTCAGTAGTGAACCACCTCTCCAGAAAGAAACCTGAATGCCCTGCTTCTTAATGGCTTTACCCCAGGCCTCAGAGTGCTCCTCTATCCAAGCTATACAGCAGGGGAAATGACCACAGTTAGTTGCACTGCAAGTGCCATTCTGCAATTCGGGGAAGCAATTTAATCACTGAATTAATCCATCCTGGACGGGAACCCCTTTTGGTGTTTTAAGTATTATGTTATGCTTTAGCTGTTGAAAAATAGCAGATCTAAAAGCTCATAGCGCGGCACTCGGAGCTTGTAGATCTGCTATTTTTGAAAAATCGTGAAAATGTGGCACAAATGTTTGAATATATATTCTCTCAAATCTTTGCTTCTGGGGGGGTCCCTTCCTGGAACAACATATTTTCAGATGGGGGTCCGTGGCCAAATACAGATATGTTTTGGGGTCCTTGACATGAAAATGTTTGAGAACGACTGACATACTGTAGAAACATGGGGTTTTTCAGAAAACTGTCAGGATTTGAAAGGCATATTTTGTAGAATCGTCCTCAGGTCTAAACGAATTAAAGCAGACATTTTGGCGTGCTGACCGTGACAGTCAAGGCAATTTATTCATTCATGATCAATTCCACAAATACAAGGTTATTATAGCGATCTGATGAGTGCGCCGCGCGCTACTCTCCTGGGCTTCATCTGACAACCATCAGGCCACGAGCGTACAGTCGTAAATGACTTAACCCATCCAGGACCGGAACCCCTTGTGGTGTTTTAAGCATTATATGTTATCCTTTAGCTATTTTTGAAAAATCGTGAAAATGTGATGCAAATCTTTGAATATAGATTCTTTCAGAGCGAACGTTTTTAACTCAAATCTTCTGATTCTACAAACTCAAATCCGATTGATTCTACAAATGCCTTCTAAATCAGTAGTTGTCCCATTCTGTTGTCTCAAGATTTTTCAAAAACCTTCAAAAATAGCAGATGTACAAGCTTGCATCGCGGTACAATGTGAGCCAACGCTAAAATAAAAAAAATCACACCTGTGTGAAGTGAGCGGTGCAACTGTACTGTGTAGGGGTTCCCGGAGGGTCCCCACAACATCCAGGAACACCCCCTTCGGGGCGGCCCGGTTCCGGCAAGCCGCCCCGCGTCCGAAACGGTCAAGAAATGACAGTTACCTTGTTGCAGCTTTCCGTGCTCGGACAGACATACAGACACAGAGACAGACAAGACAGACAGAAACATAGCTCCGTAATGGAGCGGGGCTCGTACTATAGTGTACTCTCTGTGCCACTTTACTCTGTGCTGTACTCTACTGGCCACTTTAGGTGTTGCAGCTTTCCGTGCTCGGACATACAGACACAGAGACATACATACGTACATACGGATGGACGGACATAGCTCCGTAATGGAGCGGAGGCACCTCTCAAAAATGACACAGATCCCATCACCGGGTTTTAAAAATGTTTAACAAAATATAATAAATGTATCACTTTAAAAAAGAAAAGAAAATAGCTGATCTACAAGCTCACAGCGTGTTGCGAGCAGCCTCGTAGATCAGCTATTTTCAAATATCCGATGTATATATATAATATGGCTTAACCCATTCTGGGCGGGCACCCCTTTTGGTGTTAGCATTATGTTATGCTTTAGCTATTGAAAAATAGCAGATCTACAAGCTCGTAGCGCGCCACCGAGTGGCGCGCTACGAGCTTGTAGGTCTGCTATTCAACTGACATGGAAATTGGAAACATAGCTTTTTCAGAAAACTGTCAGGATGTAGAAGACATTTTTAGAATCTGATCTCAGGTCAAAATGGGTTAAAGTAGCTTATTTTGGGCTTGTTTTCATAGACCTGGTTGCTTAGATCACTCGCAAAATATAATCTGGCAACACTGATCTGTCTACTTGCCAGCCCAATAGAGCCCCAATGTGAACCTGGACATTTTGAGTACCCTAACGTTTTATGCTAGAAATGTCGAGTATGGGTCCCCAGCATTTAGAAACTGCTGGATGCTAACTTGCATATGTTGAGCAATTTTAAGTGGCATGTGACTAAAACTAGGGGTTTTCATGATTCTGAATCAATTCCAAGCATTAGTTTTGCACAAAAAACACTCGTTGGGCTAAAAACGGCCATATCCATTTCTTGCCCGAATGTGCCCAAATGTGATGACCTCATCACATTTGTGCTGACCTCATCACATTTGTGATGACGGCTATGGCCGTTTTTAGCCCAACAACTGTTTTTTGTGCAAAACTAGTGCTTGGAATTGATTCAGAATCATGAAAACCCCCTAGTTTGACACGTCACATGCTACTTGATGACATTTTTAGTTTTTTGCCTTATAGGTTGTTAATGGTATGGTCACATATAACCCCCACCATTATGAAAATTGCCCAACATATGCAAGTTAGCATCCGGCAGTTTTCTAAATGCTGGGGACCCATACTCGACATTTCTTTTTTTTTTTAAATATATGTTTATTGGTAGCGGGTTCCAACAATTTAAAAAATTTAAAAAAACAATAATAATTGAGTACAGACATACAAAAACAATATACTCGACATTTCTAACATAAAACTTCAGGGTACTCAAAATGTCTGGGTTCACATTCTGGCAAGTGGACTATGATGACAATGCGCCGTTCAGATTTCTAAAACAAAGCATGATGGAGGCCCTCTTTGAAGCGAGGGCTCCGAGCCAGCAGTGTCTATTTGAGGAGTGGGCAGGCATCCAGCCTCATCTCCGTCTCCACTATCTCTCTAGTCGGTGGTGGCGGCATCAGGCAGGGCCAGGCGCCCGCCGCACCGATTGGCTCATGCATCTAACATGTTGGGGTCCTTATCGACTGCCTGCTTACCTGTTGGCACAGAACCCAGGCTGCCCTTTGTTTCCGCCCGACGGTTTTGAATCCACGCCTGCTTCATTTACACCCTTTCCTCTCTTGGCGCAACAAATGGCGCCGCATCCTAGCATGCTATAATGAGGTCACGTTTTCCATTATAGCTCTCATCTGTGTTTACGGCACGCCGCGGCTGATTGGCACGCTCTGCTAATGACCGGGGCTGCTTTTGGCTCGCTTGCGGTGTTTTGCGCACACGTACGTACGTACGGCAAATGGTGTGGAAATGGACCAATGCAGATTTTGTCGTTATTATGCAAAAATATAAAAAGGCATCTTATGATAATCAATCAGGGACATTCGATGTTGCTGTATTTGCTCTTGTGTTGTGTCTGCATCGTTCCGTCGGCTTTGCCCAACATCCACAGAGACAACTACACATTAACATGAAGCACGGAACACAAACAAGGTTTTGCTTTCTCTCTGCATATTTGTCTACTGCTGTTTTCAAATGAACCTAACCACCCCTCCTTTGTGCTTTCCTTTGGGGAACTGTCACCATGTTGCGGAGTGCTTTAAGTGTCTCTTCACTCACAGATAACTGCAGAGAGATTGTCTTTACTGTTTGTTTCACAGATAACTGCAAAGAGGTTGTCTTTACTGGTTTCACACAAGCAGAGAGCAGCGTTCTGACATAATGGCCTGAGGGACAGCACCGCCATGGTGAAAAAAGGTAATTCCTCCACACCATGTTGGTCCGATTGTGTGTGTGTGTATACGTGTGTATACACGTGTATGTGCGTGCGTATACATGTGCGTGCGTGCGTGCGTGCGTGCGTGCGTGCGTGCGTGCGTGCATGCAAAGGGGGTAATTCAATACTTTTTATGAGGCAAATAAAAAGTATATTGTGACAAGGCGGCAGTCTAATGACACAATATAAGGCAGATATTTCTCTATGCCGTTGCACAAATCCAATACGAATCTAATAATCCTACACCCCCCTCCCCCCTTCATTCATTCTCAGTGGAAACTCTCTGATCGTTGAGAAAACCCCTCAAGTCCAATCCACATGAAAAACTGATGTTTTGTCAGTCGTGGCTTATGAACATGTGTATTGCCCGCACAGGAGCGGTGTTGTGTTGCACCAACAGAACAGGTGTAGGATGGATGGAAGGTGTTGTACCAACAGGTGTAGGATGGATGGCAGGTGTTGCACCAACAGGTGTAGGATGGATGGCAGGTGTTGCACCAACAGGTGTAGGATGGATGGCAGGTGTTGCACAAACAGGTGTAGGATGGATGGCAGGTGTTGCACCAACAGGTGTAGGATGGATGGCAGGTGGTGTACCAACAGGTGTAGGATGGATGGCAGGTGTTGCACCAACATGTGTAGGATGGATGGCAGGTGTTGCACCAACAGGTGTAGGATGGATGGCAGGTGTTGTACCAACAGGTGTATGATGGATGGCAGGTGTTGCACCAACAGGTGTAGGATGGATGGCAGGTGTTGTGCCAACAGGTGTAGGATGGATGGCAGGTGTTGCACCAACAGATGTAGGATGGATGGCAGGTGTTGTACCAACAGGTGTAGGATGGATGGCAGGTGTTGCACCAACAGGTGTAGGATGGATGGCAGGTGTTGTACCAACAGGTGTAGGATGGATGACAGGTGTTGCACCAACAGGTGTAGGATGGATGGCAGGTGTTGTACCAACAGGTGTAGGATGGATGGCAGGTGTTGTACCAACAGGTGTAGGATGGATGGCAGGTGTTGTGCCAACAGGTGTAGGATGGATGGCAGGTGTTGCACCAACAGGTGTAGGATGGATGGCAGGTGTTGCACCAACAGGTGTAGGATGGATGGCAGGTGTTGCACCAACAGGTGTAGGATGGATGGCAGGTGTTGCACCAACAGGTGTAGGATGGATGGCAGGTGTTGCACCAACAGGTGTAGGATGGATGGCAGGTGTTGCACCAACAGGTGTAGGATGGATGGCAGGTGTTGTACCACTCACCTATCTACCAGTAGAACAACGTTGCTTAGCAACTAAGCTCACAGTCAGTGCATCTTATACACATATACTGACCAATTAAATGACACGTTCAGACTAACGTTTCTCTGCTGTGTGTGTCTGCATAACAAATGCTTGAATAACCCCACCCCAAATATGTGACTCTTTTTGATACAGAGACAGTCATGGCGGACTTACTGTTCAGGAGAGGAGAAAAACTGTTTTTTTTTATCCAAAATGAGTTAATAGCACAGGCAGACTCTTCACATACTAGAGCATGTCTGAAAAAAATGTCAGAGCTGAAATCGACATGTAAATATGAAATAAATGCTTAAACATGTAGGTGTAATGTTAATAGTCCACAGAAGTGAACCTTTCAAGCCTGTTTTCTCAACTCTCAACTGAACAATTTGAAGCTATGATTCCCTGCTTTCACATGACATGAAAAAAAAAACATTCAATGACTTAGCCTCGGTCAGAAACGGTCACATATATGCATTCAAAGAATGTCATACATTGCCAAGATTTGTACTTAATTCCTGTTTACATGACATCAACTGAAGAGCATATGAGAATACAGTTCCTGTGCATATATTCACCGTGGCCTGCAGCCATGTCTGCTTCTTGCAGAATGACACTCCGTATAGAAAACAGATGTATTTCTGATATTTAGAGATGTGACACCTGTTTAAACATGTTCTGTCCTGACAATTCATTTTCATGTTTTTATAGTGATGATGGAATAAGACGTGTTGTCAGCGCGAGGAGGAGTTATTGAAGCGTGCCGACCCCATGTGTGGAGAGATCTAACGCCACCCTGGGTTTGCGACCCACAGGACATTGCAACGACAGCCGGGACGGCCACACCGATCAAGCAGACCGACAAGCCTCCCACTCCACGACTCGACGAGCGCACAAGACAAACTCACTGATCAAAGGCGATTCGGGGGAATCGGTTGGACTTTGATAAGCATTTGCCTTTTTTGTTTTTCTCCTGGATTTGTTTTTCGTCCTGTAATTGGACTTGAGCTGAACTTGAAACTGCCACCCGTGGGGGTGAAAGGAAAGAAAAGAAAAAAAAAGAGAATGGAAAAACAGACACGTCCTTCAAACGAGGCTTCTGAATAGATGTTGTACTTGTAAATAAGCAGATCAAAAACGGTACGTCGAGCCCGAGAGGCTTACGCCGTGCGCTCATCTGTCCTGGGGAGTCCGGCGGCGCTATAACAAGGCTGTCGGGTTTGCCCCGTGCCGTGACACCCAACATGTCAATCACTTTCTTCTCGCTATGGTATCCCTCCTCGCAATAAGTGTATTAACCCATTTAGGCCTGACCTCAAAATTAAAAAAAATAATCTTCTAAATCCTCCAGTTTTCTGAAATAAATATTTTCACGATTTTTCAAAAATACCAGACCTACAAGCTCGTAGCGCGCCACTCGGTGGCGCGCTATGAGCTTGTAGATCTGCTATTTTTCAATAGCTAAAGCATAACATAATGCTAACACAAAAAAAAGGTTCCCGCCCAAAATGGGTTAAGATGTATCAGTTGAGGCACTTTGTGTTCTAAAAAAAAAAAAAATGGAGTGTAAATTTCCTATATGAAAATCTACATACAGTACAGTATATAATATACAGTATAGAGAGACTAATGTGAGTTAAAGCTGAATAAATGTGACATCATCACCACGGTCATCTTTGCTTTCGTTGTGTCGTCCCCCCGTAGGAACCTTCAGTGGATTAATGGCTCCGTAGTGTGTCTGTGTCTAGATGTTTGTATACTTCAACCTCCAGAGAGTAAAACCTGCCACATGCAGCGGGGGGGGGGGGGGGGACGCCAGGGACAAGCATAATGTATACCGTCTCTCTTCGAGCCACTTCCATCCACCCCCCCCCCCCCCCCCCCCCTAGCTGCCCCCCCACCCCGTTTTATCCTGGGCACGACGTGCTAGCAATCACATGCACCAGTGGTTCTCAAAGTGGGGTCCATCCAGGCTACCCTCAGGGTTCTTTGAGGGGATCAATGGCCCACTTACAGGTCTGTAACTTACAGGTCTGTAACTCCAAGGGTGTAAAATATATATATATATACACTTACAGGTCTGTAACTCCAAGGGTGTAAAAATGTATGCATTTGTAGACGTCAACAATAGTCACAAAAAAAAGAAATATGATTGCAGTAATCCTGGTCTCTAAAACTACCTCCCCCTGGCAAGCCTGATGGAGGGGAACGGAACTGGTCGGAATAACGTGTTCCTTCCACGCGCTACATCGGGCCAGGGAAATTCCCCCCTGTCAGGTGAAAAGAAGCAGCTTGGACTCCTCATGCATAGAAGGAGGCATGAGGTCAGTCCACTGCCCCCCCAGGTTGGCAGAGGAAGTGTAGCGCCCAGGATTACATTAGATATTTGGCACTGGGTGAAAAAAAATGGGATGCAAAATCGTGGGATCAAAATTATAAAAAAAAAAAAAATGATTTTGGGGGCAAATATGATTTACGACTCGGTCACTTGGACGCCACCGAGTCAGCTCAAGCGGACTTTGTGACGTTCGGCATGGCGACTCAATCTCCTACAGCTCTTGGTTCGAGTCTGCTTGAGACGCGCGGCTCTGACATTCTAACAGTCCTGGAGTGCGGCAGTCCCAAAAAGGCATATTGTGAGATTTGTGAGTTTGTGACCCTTCAATAGTCAATACGTCACAATTAGTCTCACGTAGCCAGACAATTATCCCACATCTCCGAATGCTAAAGTATATATAGAGTCTGGAACTACTAATCCGAGTAAGGAAGCTGCCATTTCCGTTCACGAAAATATATTTTGAAATATATTTACATTACATTGTTTTATTTCCATTTCTGCTAAGCAACAAGCTATAATGCTTAGATGATTTCTATTAATATTAGGATAAATTTGCGCGACTGTAAAGACGAAACGGAAGAGGGGAGGAGGCTCCACTTCCACTTTATATTTTACTCATGATCAGAGCTTCCGTTGCTCCAGACTGTATGACGGAAGCATTCATATTTTACTCATGATCAGAGCTTCCGTTGCTCCAGACTGTATGACGGAAGCATTCATATTTTACTCATGATCAGAGCTTCCGTTGCTCCAGACTGTATGACGGAAGCATTCATATTTTACTCATGATCAGAGCTTCCGTTGCTCCAGACTGTATGACGGAAGCATTCATATTTTACTCATGATCAGAGCTTCCGTTGCTCCAGACTGTATGACGGAAGCATTCATATTTTACTCATGATCAGAACTTCCGTTGCTCCAGACTGTATGACGGAAGCATTCATATTTTACTCATGATCAGAGCTTCCGTTGCTCTAGACTGTATGATGGAAGCATTTGAAAACTGCGAGAGGCAACAGAGTCTGGCCACTCTATAGGAGACTATAGGTCACAATATGACTTTTGGGGGTGAGACAGTGTTGGATCATCATAACACCCAACAGTTCAGATCAGATTTGCAATAAAGCGCCACAAGAAAACGAAACGCACCGATCCACACTGTGATTTCAACGATTAAAAGAAACCGGCACAAGTCGAGATATATAGCTGTAAATAAATATAACGCCACCTCTGAGCCCGATGGCGAGGCGAGATGGTCGGGGGTCGTTGGCACAGGACTGATCAGGTTAGGTTGCGATCTGCACCCATGACCTGTGGTTGGCTGTCTGCTAAGTATCGACCTGCGTACACATGGAACCAAATGGGACCCTATAACGCAGGGATGTCAAACTCAAATACACAGTGGGCCAAAATAAAGAAATCGGTCAAGGTCGAGGGCCGGACTGTGTTTCAACACACGGGCACCACGGTCATGAGGACGTCCCAGGCAAACAGCAAAAAAGTTAATGCATTTAAAACTGAAAATGCATTATTATTAAGCTCAGTTTCCTGTTCTATGATCCTCACCAAGCACTGCTTTCATAGTATGTGATATGTGCCAATGCACTCGCAGTGCATTGTGCGACTTGTAGTATTATGGTGGTCCGTGCAATATACCAGAGGGCCAGTTCTAATACTAATTAAATATCATCCCGCGGGCCAAAGATTATTCACTCACGGGCCTGATTTGGCCCCCGGGCCTTGAGTTTGACATATATGCTATAACGGGTCCATTTGGTTCCATTTGTACACTCTCAGAGTTAAATTAACATTGATTTTACAATATAAATTGGGGGTTCCAGAGATAGAAATGCCATTAAATGGGGGTCTGTAGACTAACTGAAATTAAACGGGTCGAGAATCATTGCTAGAACCGTGAAAATCTTCTCTTATGGGGGTCCCCATGGCATATCTTTTCAAATGGGGGTCCGCTGGCTAATAAATGTCAATGTGGGGGGGATCCGGAACACGTATTTCTGTGTCTTATTGTAGAGTAATAGCGCTTGGGTCCTTTGTACAAGTCACGGTCCCGTTTGTAGTCCAATGCTGTGCTCATCCATCCTGTCCTCATTCTGTCAGCCTTTTTCATCCAAAACACCATGTTTTCTATGTTTTATTACTGTGAGGAAGATTCTAGTTCGAAGTCTGTGTTCGTGGAGCCTTTTTGTTGGCTTTCTTAAAAGTGCATGCTGAAGAAAAAAAAAACGAAAAAAAAAAAAAAACATGTCAAATTGTAAAGAAAATAATGGGGAAAAAAAGAGGCTGTATAACACGTTCTGAAAAATGTGTATATAGAGTTACAGTAAATGCTATGTGACAGAATCACATAAACTATTTATCTTTTAAAAACTCTGATGCTTTCTTTACTTTCTGTGACAATGATGGTGTGTGGCGTGTTTCTCTCCGACCAGGCTGAACGTCAACAAAGAACAATTATCAAAGATCTGCCACATAATTATTACAGATGGATAGAACAATAAGTGTTTGAAAAACAACCAGCCTTCGCTTCATTCAACCACACAACCCACAATATTCCCTTTTTATGCCTATAATTCCAGTCGAATATACCGTGATGCTCCGGAGCAGTGTTGACTAAAACTAAGGCGAAAAATGTTCGTAGACTAACTTTTTCCACTGACGAAACTACATGAAAACTAAGCTGTGACGACCAAAACTTAAGACTAAATATACTGACAATTTCGTCAACAAATAAAAACTAGACTAAAATGTTAGGAAGGGACTAGTAGACAAGAGATCCAGTATAAGTAATTTTATAATTGGTTGCATGCTGAAAATAGCAGATCTACGAGCTCACAACGCGTCGCACTGCGACATTTTCAGCATGTGTAAAATCAGCCATTACGACGGCATCAAGGCCTGCCAAAATGCATTTTAGTCGACTAAATCAACTGTAGATTTAGTCGACTCAAATCTTATGATATTTAGTCGACTGAACACTAAAACATTCCAGGTGACTAAAATGTGACTATGGAAACTATTCAAGAGAATTCATGACTAAAACCTCAAATCAAAATTTGCTGCCAAAAACAACACTGCCCCGAAGAATTGCTCACAGCGCGTGGCGGTATAACCATAGAGTATATAAGAGGATAGAGACTGAACTGTCACTCTGCCTAAAGGCTCATACATAGTCTGGATTTTCGGTGGTTAGGTGACCACCGAACTACAACATGACGCCACGAGCCGCGGTGAAGAGCAAACCAACGCCACCGCTCTAGCCCTCTCTCTCTGTTTTTACTCACCACCGCTCAACGTTATTTCAGCTCCGGTGGTCACCTCACCACCGGAGCGGTGGTCACCTCACCACCGGAGTGGTGGTCACCTCACCACCGGAGCGGTGGTCACCTCACCACCAAAGATCCAGACTATGAATAGGCCTTAAAGGGCCTTTCAAACGGGAAGCGTGGAACGCCGTTACAATCTGACTCATGATTGCAACAAAAGGGAGACACAGGGATAAGATGTCAGTAAATATGAATGATCGTCAGTGTGTGTAAGCAGTGCATGCGTGCGAGTCTATGTGCAGTGGGAATGTTCAGGTGTAAACCAAGGCACACAAACAAACAAACCAGTATAAAAGACTCAGGAGTGAAGGCAGATTGACACTTATATAGGCGTGGGACACACCAGACTCAGGTGTGGTCCAATCTCACTGATGATCCAACTCCACCCTGCCAATCAGCCTATAGCAGCGGCCATGTTAGGCAGGGTAGGAGAGGGTCGTCACACAGGCGTTGTTGCCTGGATCAACGACAGGTGTGGGGGGCGCGACAACGCAAGTGTAAAAAAGAAAAAGCTAAACAGAATCCAGGTCTGACGAAACGAGCACGCTCGCGCAACAAATTCACGGGTCGGCGCTCACGTAAATACGCTTGCGTTGTTGCACCGTGACTGCTCCCCAGTGCTCCGCGCAAAAACGCAGATCTCATTGGAAATGAACTAGGCGCGTTAAATCGCTTCACGTTTGAAAGGCCCTTTACTCGTCTCGGACAGAACCATAAACAAACTCCAGGACCAGAGCCTTCTATTAGAGGGTTGCGTCAACGAGGGGTCAGGAAACGGCTCACGGTCACGTAACTCAAAATAGTGACAAACGCTCATAGACTCCAGTGCATATTCCGTAAGCGTCCGGTTCAGGCCTTTGTCACTATTGGCCAATAAAAGTCTCTAAGTAGAAGAGCCACCATTGGACTGAAGCCCGGTGAAGTGACCGGAGGTGATGCAACTCTCTAATGGAAGGGCTCTGGGCAGGACCACAGCCACGTCGACATAACTCCGATGCAGTGTTGTTTTTGGCAGGCACTTTTTGATTTTAGTTTTAGTCATAGTCTCTTGAATAGTTTTCATTTAGTTTGTCACATTTTAGTCACCTGGAATGTTTTATTGTTAGTCTAGTTTTAGTCGACTACATGTCATAAGATTTTAGTCGACTGAATCTACAGTTGATTTAGTCGACTAAAATGTATTTTGGCAGGCCTTGATGCCGTCGTAATGACTGTTTTTACACTTGCTGAAAATAGCCGATCTACAAGCTGCGACGTGTTGTAGATCTGCTATTTTCAGCATGCAACCAAGTGTAAAATGACTTATACAGTATAACTGGATCTCTTGTCCACTAGTCCCTTCCTAGCATTTTTATCTGTTGACGAAATTGTCAATACATTTAGTGTTAAGTTTTAGTCATCATAGCTTAGTTTTCATTTAGTTTCCATGTAGTTTTCGTCAGTGAAAAAAGGTAGTCGACGACGAACATTTTTCGTTTTAGTTTCAGTCGACAAAAACAACACTGCTCCGACGTAACCCCCCCCCCCCCACACACACACACACACACACACACACACACACACACACACACACACACACACACACACACACACACACACACACACACACACACACACACACACACACACACACACACACACACACACACACACACACACACACACACACACACACACGTATGTGCTGCATTCTTCAGCTCACGTTGGGTAATAACCAGTGTGGCGCGCACTCTGCTCTGCTATGCACTGTATATCTCCCAGACTTCACTCTGCTCTGCTATGCACTGTATATCTCCCAGACTTCCCGACTATCTTTACTCCCGTCGCCATGGAAACAAGCCGCGCAGACGTGCCGAGGAGATGTAAACAGCTGGAGGTGTGCTAGAGAGAGAGAGAGAGAGAGAGAGAGAGAGAGAACCTGACCCCCCCCCCCCCCCCATCCAGATGCTGTATACATGGTGCCAGCATCAGAATCCCAAACTCACCACGATGTTGAGTTACATCGCATCGGAATCAACTCCATCGTTAACACTGGCGTGTGTCGTTCTCACAAGTGTGTGCATAAGCATGCTAGTGCATATGTTTACAGGTAAGTGTGTGCGTGTGTGTGCTTGTGTGCGTGCGTGCGTGCGTGACTGCGTGTGCATCACCTGATCCACCATAAGACCCGAGGCCGATTCTACACATTATTTTTGTGAAAAACATGCTGCTGTCAGTGGTGCTCTTCATGTGACCACCGCTATACCCGTTCAAAACATGCTGCTATGTCAGTGGTGCTCTTCATGTGACCACCGCTATACCCGTTCAAAACATACTGCTATGTCAGTGGTGCTCTTCATGTGACCACCGCTATACCCGTTCAACATGCTGCTATGTCAGTGGTGCTCTTCATGTGACCACCGCTATACCCGTTCAACATGCTGCTATGTCAGTAGTGCTCTTCATGTGACCACCGCTATACCCGTTCAAAACATACTGCTATGTCAGTGGTGCTCTTCATGTGACCACCGCTATACCCGTTCAAAACATACTGCTATGTCAGTGGTGCTCTTCATGTGACCACCACTATACCCGTTCAACATGCTGCTATGTCAGTGGTGCTCTTCATGTGACCACCACTATACCCGTTCAACATGCTGCTATGTCAGTGGTGCTCTTCATGTGACCACCGCTATACCCGTTCAAAACATACTGCTATGTCAGTGGTGCTCTTCATGTGACCACCGCTATACCCGTTCAAAACATGCTGCTATGTCAGTGGTGCTCTTCATGTGACCACCACTATACCCGTTCAACATGCTGCTATGTCAGTGGTGCTCTTCATGTGACCACCACTATACCCGTTCAACATGCTGCTATGTCAGTGGTGCTCTTCATGTGACCACCGCTACACCCGTTCAAACATGCTGCTATGTCAGTGGTGCTCTTCATGTGACCACCGCTATACCCGTTCAAACATGCTGCTATGTCAGTGGTGCTCTTCATGTGACCACCGCTATACCCGTTCTATGTCAGTGGTGCTCTTCATGTGACCACCGCTATACCCGTTCACAACATGCTGCTATGTCAGTGGTGCTCTTCATGTGACCACCGCTATACCCGTTCAAACATGTTGCTATGTCAGTGGTGCTCTTCATGTGACCACCGCTATACCCGTTCACAACATGCTGCTATGTCAGTGGTGCTCTTCATGTGACCACCGCTATACCCGTTCAAACATGTTGCTATGTCAGTGGTGCTCTTCATGTGACCACCGCTATACCCGTTCAAAACATGCTGCTATGTCAGTGGTGCTCTTCATGTGACCACCGCTATACCCGTTCAAACATGTTGCTATGTCAGTGGTGCTCTTCATGTGACCACCGCTATACCCGTTCAAAACATGATGCTATGTCAGTGGTGCTCTTCATGTGAACACCGCTATACCCGTTCAAAACATGCTGCTATGTCAGTGGTGCTCTTCATGTGAACACCGCTATACCCGTTCAAAACATGCTGCTATGTCAGTGGTGCTCTTCATCATGTGACCACCGCTATACCCGTTCAAAACATGCTGCTATGTCAGTGGTGCTCTTCATGTGACCACCGCTATACCCGTTCAAAACATGCTGCTATGTCAGTGGTGCTCTTCATGTGACCACCGCTATACCCGTTCATATGTCAGTGGTGCTCTTCATGTGACCACCACTATACCCGTTCAAAACATGCTGCTATGTCAGTGGTGCTCTTCATGTGACCACCGCTATACCCGTTCAAAACATGCTGCTATGTCAGTGGTGCTCTTCAAGTGACCACCGCTATGTCAGTGGTGCTCTTCATGTGACCACCGCTATGTCAGTGGTGCTCTTCATGTGACCACCGCTATACCCGTTCAAAACATATCAAAATAACGGTAGTGGGTCGCACACACCATAGCCTGGAGCTCACCTATGCTTTTCATGGCATAGGCAGCTCCCGGCAGGATCCGCCGGCAGAAACTATGCGCAGCTGCTAGACATGAGACTAATTAATTAGAGCGACAGAGAGAGAGAGGAGTGTGTGTGTGTACGGGTGTGCGTCAATTTAACAAAGGTGCAGACGATCAGAAATCAGCAGAGAGTGAGTGATGTTTGCGCTTCTCTATGCCGAATTGAAGTAGACTCGGCCCCAGACTTTTTTTTTCTCCCTGGAAATAAAAACGTCTGGGTTTCCGAGGCTACACACACCAAGACTTCAAAATATTTATTGCATTTTTGAACAGGGACAAACGTTTCGGATAGCCGAAGCGTTTGTCCCTGTTCAAAAATGCAATAAATATGTCAGTGGTGCTCAAACTTCTCATGCCAAGGACCTCCCAAAATGATTGTATTTGGGCTACAGAAGGAAAGATTTGCGTTAAAAAAAATGTTGTGCTTTAACAAGAGAAATCAAAATAAATCGAAGATTTGCACAAATGTACACGTTTCTTTCACCAAAAATATCTATAAATCTACAAGCTCACGGTGACACGCTATGAGCTTGTAGGTCAGATGGTGGGTGGGGCCGCAAAGTGAAAATGTTAAAGTGGGAGGAGCCTCTGGGAACCATGTGACCCGTTACTGTACACTGTACAAATTTAAATTGTTCCAACTATAGCCGATCTACATCGACACGTTGTGAGCTTGTAGATCGGATCTTTGAACTATTCAAAAATGTTTTTTTTTGTTTTCCAAAATAGTAATAAAGGCAATGAGGTTTAGGGAAATAGGGCCCATAGAGTAGAAGTACAAAGGATCAAATAACTCAAATACTCAAAGTGCAGTATACCTGAGAGGTAAATGTACTTGTTACTTTCTACCACTGCTGCCATGACGTGCAGTATCATGTACTGTCTGTGTACAGCATGAATGAAAGCAGGTCCATGGACCCCCGAAGCTGTCAACAGCGTGGCATTTAATTCCCGATAAGTGCCGTGTAATGAGATCGGCGGATATAGTTGGCGAGGGCAGAGAGAGAGCGAGTGAGTCAGGAAACCGAGCCTGCAGTTTCCCGGCTTTGTTTCAGGTACTGTAACTGTACACACACACACACTGTACACATTGTACACACTGTACACACGCACTCTCCAGAGAGCCACGCAAACGCGCCACTCTGACTCACGCTCATTTGTTTGACACAGAGCCCCCCATTGAAATGCACGAGGGCAGCAGCACCGTAGCAGCATGTGCCGAGTGAGC
This sequence comes from Electrona antarctica, assembly GCF_951216825.1. Lineage (NCBI taxonomy): Eukaryota > Metazoa > Chordata > Actinopteri > Myctophiformes > Myctophidae > Electrona > Electrona antarctica. Next base: position 29,633,481 of record NC_136804.1, on the reverse strand, counting down.
GGTGAGCACACAAGTGCTGTATAAAAAAAAAACAAGCTGTATTAGTCCATTTAGACCTGAGGACGATTCTACAAATGTGACCAGGTCTAGCAAAATGGTCCTCATCTCGCCTATAATGAAAAGGCAGAAAATCTAAAATAAACTAGATTTTTTTTTTTTGTGATTTTCATTTTTTTTTCATATTAACACAGTTTGAATGTTGAAGAAGGTTTTCATTCCAACAGATTATTGATTTGGGCAAATTAAATGTATACATTTATAAGTCAAAGTAGGCTAGCCAGCTCTAGGTGTTGAAATGTGAACATTCAAAGGGGATTTTCTCAGCTTTGGGTAAAACGGCACAATCATTTTAAAATGGTCATATCTCCTTCAAATATTTTCCAATTTCATTGAATGATACATCATATGAAAGCTTACATTATGTACTTTAATAATCTGTAAAAAACTGAAAAATTACTCTGGTCGAGATGAGGGCCTATTTGCCAGACCCGGTCACAAATGTCTTCAAAATCATGACAGTTCTCTGAAAAAACCCATGTTTCTATGTCAGTGGTGGTCAACCTTTTTCACGTCAAGGAACCCCCAGAATTATCTGTATGTGGCCGTGGACCCCCATGTGAAAATATGTAGTTCCAGGGACCCCCCCCCCCTCCCCTCCCAGAAGCAAAGATTTGAGTTAAAAACGTTCGCTCTGAAAGAATATACATGTATATTCAAAAGATTTGCACCACATTCTCACGACTTTTCAAAAATAGCAGACCTACAAGCTCGTAGTGCGCCACTCGGTGGCGCGCTATGAGCTTGTAGATCTGCTATTTTTCTTTTTTACAATATTTATTTTATTTGGAAAAAGCAGTACAAAAACATCATTTATATGCATACATAGGACACAAGTGCAGTTTCCAGGATTTTTTTTTTTTCACCCCTCTTCCCTCCCTCCCCCCTCCAAGTGACTCCATCTCCAGTGTCTCTGTGTCCTTGCTTTCTTCAGGACTACATATGGCGTCAGGTCAACACTTGACAGGGGCAAAGGGCAATATTGCTTCAGAGTGTACATTTCAGAAGGCGAAAAAGAAGAAAGAGCGGGCAGACAAAAAGAGTAAGACAGACAAAAGAAAAAGACAAAAAAAAACAATCAAGAAACGAAAGTATTTACAGATCTGCTATTTTTCAATAGCTAAAGTATAACATAATGCTTAAAACCACCAAAATTGTTCCCGCCCACAATGGGTTTTAGCTCATGAAGGGGGAGATAATGGAGGAATGTGATGACTGTCATCACTGTAATAATGACACTCTCTCCCACCTACTGTATACACACACACCAATGGTTCCCAAACTTTTTCATGTCAAGGACCCCCAAAATGATACCCGCGGACCACCTCCCCATTTGAAAAGATATGCCAGGGAACCCCCCATGCATAAGAGAAGATTTGTGCGGCTCTAGCAGTGATTTTCAACCATTTTCATTTCAATGGCCCCCGGTTTGGTTTGGTTTGGTTTGGTTTGGTTTAGTTTAGTTTAGTTTAGTTTAGTTTAGTTTAGTTTAGTTTAGTTTAGTTTAGTTTAGTTTAGTTTAGTTTAGTTTAGTTTAGTTTAGTTTAGTTTAGTTTAGTTTAGTTTAGTTTAGTTTAGTTTAGTTTAGTTTAGTAAGGATCCCCATTAGTCTACACCGTAGTGGAGACTATTCTTCCTGGGGTCCAGGCAAAAATAACATCACAATACAAATCATAAAATGCAGTACAGCATGATCCATGTATGTTTGTGAACAAACACACAAACCTAAAGAACAATATTTATAATTTATAAAGTAAAATTAAAAGAAAAAAAATGATTTGTCAGTCCGAAAATACAAAAAAATGTATAACCAAATGTAATAGGCCTATAATTTATTTTCTGACTATTGCTGCCTTGATTTTCCTTTTGAAACAAAATGTAGGTCTATTTCTTGTCAAAAGTGGGGGAGCACACGCCAGTATGTGATGGCTCTGTACATTCTTAAGTGCATTGATTTTGGGCAGAGGAAAAGTAAAGTGGCCATTTAGTGCATATAGTATTGGGTCGCACACACCAAGACTGCAGTTCAAATAGTTTATTTCATATTTGAAACAAATGGACAAACGTTTCGGCTATCCAACCTTCATCAGTGTCACACTGATGTGGCCAACTGTGTAAAAAATGCCCCATCAAACTTTTAGATGCTGTTTTTATCCCAGTGCGGAGGAAGAATGATTAGGATTTGTATTGTGATCTCTCGCCCTTGAAATATATAATCCATTGGTTTCTGTTGTGTTTGAACATTAATAGCAATTCAAAACCACACCTTCAGTCGCTGTCATAAGAACAGGAGGTGCGCTCATGAACACGGCAGCAGAGCCTATTTGTGCACGGCTGCACGCGCACCTGCAGCCCATAAAGTATAATTTATGCTTCGTCCCGCGATGGTGTCGCACACGCAGACCTCTACGCTCACAACGGTCACATCCGCGATGCGATGTGAGCTTGTATATCAGCTGTTCTCTGCATGCTGAACCAGCGCTCCCCAAAACAACAGGTTTGGAGATCTGTTGGGAATTGATTACATGAAACAGTCACCCGTGTGCCCAGTCCCAATGTTTGTAAACAAATAATTGGTCTATATTACTGTTTATTTCATTGGCCCGTTTGACTGTCAAGGGTTCAGCATCCAGGAAGAAACCCTAAATACAAAGTTAATACAACATTGCTCCATCTTTAAGTGAAATCACTGACTATACCTTTAAATGAAGAAGTGTGAGAATGGCTGCCCTAAACAGCTTGTTACCGTGGAGGTTTTCCACCGTGCAGGAGTAATAGATGTGTCTTTTTGAAGGTCACAGCAGAGGTAAACAAAACATGGCCATTATATCTGCAGACAGAGCGCCGCATAATTGACGATCTTGTCTCTGTGATTGGGAGTCTGTACTGTGGGAGTACAACACAAATAATGTTTGCTTTCGCCATCTTTGATTATGACAGTCGGACCAATAGTATGTCTAATAAACTAAAGCCTGTAACCACAGAAATTATACTTTTTATTTTCTTTCTTTCTTTCTTTTTTAGACCCATTAGACCAGTGGTTCCCAAAGTGGGGTCCGGGGACCCCCAGGGGTACCTGAGGGAGTTCCAGGGGGTCCCCAGCTAAATGATAGTTTGGAACCAAATGGACCATTACGGGTCTGTAACTCAGAGAGTGTACAAATGGAACCAAATGGACCCTGACGGGTCCATTTGGTTCCATTTGTACACTCTCAGAGTTAAAATAACATTGATTTTAAATCGGGTCCCCAGATATAGAAATGCCATTAAATGGGGGTCCGTAGACTAATGCATGTCAAACTGGGGGGGTCCTTGAAATTAAACGGGTCGAGAATCACTGCTAGAGCCGTAAAAATCTTCTTATGGGGGTCCCTGGCATATCCTTTCAAATGGGGGTCCGCGGGCTAATTCGTGTCAATTTGGGGGTCCTTGACATGAAAAAGTTTGGGAAGCACTGCATTAGACCCATTAGACCGTATAGGACGTGTGGAGCCGTCCTAGCTATTTTCATTGATATCAAACGAAAGAAAAATATTCCGATTTTTGAGGGGTTGGCCTCTCCTTCTGCACCATACCGCTTGTTGTTTGCGCATGCGTGTTGCAGTTCACTTCCCCGTTTACCGCTCAGAAAGAAAGGCTTGTATCTCCTAATCTAAGGAGCTCTCCGTGGTTTTGTCCAGATGGATATACTAAGCTCTTAATTTCTTACTTCAACATGCCTCTCGTTCAAAATATGAACACGAGGGATTATCGAGCGACTTTATCGTAATCATAGCGAGGTAAGCAAGCAACATTATTTCTCCCGGTTTTTGTACGGAACGGAAGGGGGGGGGGCTATCAGAGTAAAAGCTGCCATATCTGCGCGGCACCCCGAGCTGCTATTTTGAAAGAAATCCCGGTGCTGATTGTGTTAAAAATGGCTCAAATGGGTGCACACTTGAACATGGAATAATATATTTGAAACGTTAATTTGAGCCTTCGCCCTCCGTTAGCTCTGAGACGGGCTAAAGGCCATTCATAATAACAGTGGTGCAAAGTAACTAAAAGTACATTTACTCAAGTACTTTTTGTAATTTTGAGGTACTTTTACTTTAGTCGAGTATTTCAAATGTTCATTTTACATTTGAAAACGTTGCGTTCTGCACAATGAGTATACTTTCTACTTCTGGTACACTAAGTACATTTTGATAGCAACACTTTTTGTGCTTTTGCTCAAGCACATTTTTAATTCCGGACTTTTACTTGTGACAGTAGTTCTTTTTTGTCTCCACCAGGCCGAAGGCATGGGGAGAGAGTATGTTTTGCACTCCGTCCGTGTGTGTGTCCGTCCGTCCGTCCGTCCGTCCGTCCGTCCGTCCGTCCGTCCGTCCGTCCGTCCGTCCGTCCGTTACCAGCTAATCTCCGGCACCGTTAACCCGGTCAATGCCAAACTTTGCACACACACTCCCTGGATGCCAACGATGAACCTCTGCCCCGCATTTTCCAGAACGGCCTGTTATAGCGCCACCATGAGGCAGCTTTTCACATTGTTTACCTAAAACTGCACCGATCTGCGTGAAACGTTGCATGCACACTCCCTAGAGGCCAAGGACAAACCTTTGACCTGCATTTTCCACATCTGCCTTTTATAGCGCCACCAGGAGGCCGAATTTTGTAAAACACATTTTTGGATATTACTCCTCCAGATTCTGTCCAAAAATCTCAAAAATCGTTACACAGTATCTCTATGGTCATGTGCTCAAGTCGGATCTGTCCGATATTTCATATTCCATCCTAATTGGCTATAATTGGCTTTCACAGTTTGCAAGATTACCCCGTTTTGAACAAAAGCCTCAAATCATGAACGCAGCATGCAATTTACGTCAAATCTTTCACACATTTTCTTACTAGGCTGAGGAATATATCCCACCCTTTTCACATTGGCCTGTTATAGCGCCACCAACAGGTTGATTTTTGCAAAACACATTTTTGGAACAAAATGCCTCAAATCATCCAATTGCCATCAAAGGCAAACATATTACTTATTTATATTACTCCTAAACATTTTGCCAAACATCTCACACAGTCCTATCCTCCTGGTGGAGACCTGTGCCCAGAAGGGCACTTTTTCTAGTTTTATTTATTTTTTATATATAATATTTATTGTATTTGGAAAAAGCAGTACAATAACAGCATTTCTATGCATACATAGGGCACAAGTGCAATTCCCAGGATTTTCTTTTTCACCCCTCTTCCCTCCCTCCCCCCTCCAAGTGACTCCATCTCCAGTGTCTCTGTAACATCCTTGCTTTCTTCAGGACTACATATGGCATCAAGTCAACACTTAACAGGGGCAAAGGGCAATATCGCTTCAGAGTGTACATTTCAGAAGGAGAAAAAGAAGAAAGAGCGGGCAGACAAAAAAAAAAGACAAAGACAAAAAAACCGACAGAGTACTTCTGATGGGCTACTTTTACTTGCGTAAAGACATTTGAATACCTTTCCCGGCCCCTGTGTGATAGCTCAATGATGTAACAGGCAATTAAGCTGCCATCCTTCATGGTGGCTCCAATAATGGTGTTTCTGTGAAGCCACACATCAATCTTAATCTGATTAATCCAGCACGTATACCCCAGGACCCCCACCCCTCTCTCAATGCCAAAGCAGGGCTCAAGAGGTAGAGCAGGTAGAGCAGGTCGTCCAATGATCCATGGGTCGGCGGTTCGAATCCCGGCTCCTCCTGGCTACATGTCGCAGTGTCCTTGGGCAAGACACTGAACCCCAAATTGCTCCCAATGTGCTGGTTGGTACCTTGCATGGTTTCCGCCGCAATCGGTGTATGAATGTGTGTGTGAATGGGTGAATGTAATGCACAATCTATGTAAAGCGCCTTGGATAAAGGCGCTATATAAATGCACCATTTATCAAAGGGGGCTTCAGCCCCTGCCCTTTTACCCGTCTGTAAAACAACTGCCCTTTACTATGGTGAAAGAAACACAAATGCCACTCCTTTTCCATGCCATGCCGGAAGGCAGCATTCAGGAGAATTCCTAATTTTTCCAATGATTTGAACACAGTATTTTGCGTTGAACAAATTTGTTTAGAAAAATCCATGTCGTACACCGCATCTCCACTAGCTACAGAGTGCTGGGTTGCGCCCCGAAAATAGCTGATCTACAAGCTCTCAACGCATCGCAGCTCGTTGTGAGCTTGTAGATGCCTCTCTAAAACTCTCTGCACGTCCCTGTGCCAAAGACACGCAGCGCAACTCAGCGAGTGATGAAATGAGGTGAAATACTTATGGTGGGGGGGGGCTATCAGAGTAAAAGCTGCCATATCTGCTATAATAGCTGCTATTTTGAAAGAAATCCCGGCGCTGATTGTGTTAAAATTTCTATTTTTATTCTATTTTTATTTCTTTATATTTTTGAGTGGTGTAAACCACTCCTACAACTGGCTTTGTTAGTTTACGTGTCTGTCTGTCTGTTTGTCTGTCTGTCTGTTCGTACCAAAAAATGAGCATGGTTGCTATGGTCACCCAGTTCACACGGGTGTGATTTCATTACGTCAGACATTACGTCAGACCACAGCTGATCAGTCTATATAAGACCTTACACCACTCAGTTCACACGGGTGTGATTTCTTTTAAATATAGCAAGGGGGGAAAAAAGCAGATCTAAAAGCTCACAATATGCCATTTGCCGCATTGTGAGCTTGTATTGCCACTGTTTAAAAAAATAAATGAAGTGCTGAAGTGGTCACTTAACAATCAGTGTCACAATCACAAGGATTAGCACTTATACTGTGGCTGCTGAGCCTCAACGTGCACGTGTCAGCTTTATTAAGCCATTTTGGACTGAGGTCGATTAAAAAAACATTTTTCTGAAAAACCTATGTTTCTATGTCAGTGGTGCTCAACCTTTTTCATGTCAAGGACTCCCAGAATTATCTCTATTGGGCCACGGACCCCCATCTCAAAATATGTAGTTCCAGGGACCTCCCCAGAAGCAAATATTGTAGTTAAACATGTTCGCTCTGAAATATATATTCAATGATTTGCGCCACATTTTAACGATTTGTCAAAAATAGCAGACCTACCAGCAGAGCTTGTAGATCTGCTATTTTTCAATAGCTAAAGTATAACATAATGCTTGAAACACCAACAGGGGTTCCCGCTCAGAATGGGTTAAGATAGCTGTACCGGTCCATGACTCAAAGTCATGTGTAATCTATCTCTTCATTATGGAAAGTCTGTCCATCAGAGCAGGACGTTTAATTCAACCTATTGGACCAGTAGTTACACGACTGGCAGTTCCACTAAAAGGAGGCTTGAAGGCATGAATGTAAACCAACTGTGGTGGTATGGGGGGGGGTATTGATCTTCACGTGCCAGTCAAACACTGCACTCCAGTTTCCACTGTAGTGAAACATCATCGCTTATAGAGTGCGTCAACTTTGCTGCTCCCTCGTAGACAGACAGGCAGCTCTCGGATGCTTTGGGTCTCTTCCTACACCACTGAGCACTGAGTCACAGATACTGTACCATAATGTGTAATAATAACAGAGAGAGAGAGAGAGAGAGAGAGAGAACAAAATAAGTAATAGATACTGACACTGCATAGAAAGCAGTGATTCTCAACCCGTTTAATTTCAAGGACCCCCAGTTTGACATGCATTAGGCCAGGGGTTCTCAACCTTTTTGGCCGGGGACCCCCGGAAATGCTTTGGCCATGTCTCGCGACCCCCGCCCGCCCCCCTCCCCACCGCCAATACAAACTGACTGCAAAAATAACCTTAATAATAGAGAAAATATATCATAAATGAATACTGAAACCAGATATAATCATTAAGGAAAGTTTATGCATGTACTAAGTGTACTATGTAAACGCTTCATTTCCATTTTCCAGCCATTCAGTTGCAAAAAGTTATCATCATATTCAAGGGCTTTTGGAGAGAAATTAGACAGACTCCTGCAGTGTGTGTTTTTTTTTTGTTTTTTTTTATAATTTGGGGACCCCCCAAAATAATTTGGCGACCCCCCAAGGGGTCCCACCCACGGGCATGGCTAGCGATTCAGGGCTGGAGTCAGGCTACTACGGACCCCCATTTAATGGAATTTCTATCTCAAATCAATGTTAACTAAGAGAGTGTACAAATGGAACCAAACTATCATTTAGCTGGGGGACCCCTGGAACTCCCTCAAGGACCCCTAGGGGTCCCCGGACCCCACTTTGGGAACCACTGCCCTAAGTGACCGTAATGAACCTTCATGACACCTACAGTACAGTACGTACATACATACTGTATCCTGCTGTAGATTATCTCAAGTGAAAAGGGAATGTTTTTTATTAATGATTTCTAGTATGTCTTGTGACGGCCCCTGTATAGATGGTATTGTAATTTGTACTATATATTAGGGTGTATGGTATGGTATTATGGTATATGGTAATTCTATTATGTGGTCTGGTGTAGCTTTATATATTATAGTTATAGTTCACTTTGGTTTCTGTAGGTCATTTGCTTTGCTGTCCTAATTTCTGTTCTCCTCATCTTGCAGTGGATTGGGGAGCAGAGCTGTGATGTCATGACAATCAGTCAAGCGGCGGCACCTGGGCCCGGTGCCGACGCCCTGTATAAAAGCCTGTCTCCCCAGTCCCTTCCTCAGCTCTGTTGTGTTCAGTGCTCTCTTGCACTTCTCCCACTATGCACCTTCCCCAACACCTTTGTTAATACATTCAACATGCACTCATACCGACAGTGAAGTACCTGTGATTTCACGCACAGTATAGCTTTGAATTACCAAGCCATTGTATAATCCGCAACCACGTTCTCTCTCTCTCTCTCTCTCGTACATTCACTTCTCCCCAGTCCACTCTCGCATGTCCAAATGGGTTGTTAATGCAGCCATGTAAAGCACCATTTAAAGGGTTAGCAATTCCCTCTTTTAACCCATTTTGGGCGGGGACCCCTTTTGGTCTTTTAAGCATTGTTATACTTTAGCCATTGAAAAACGAGCTTGTAGGTGTGCCATTTTAGAAAAAAATCGTGAAAATGTGGCGCAAATCTTTGAATATGTATGGCGCAAATCTTTGAATATGTATTATTTCAGAGCGTAGAAGTTTTTAACTCAAATCTTTGCTTCTGGGGTGTCCCTGGAACAACATATTTTCAGATGGGGGGGTCGGCGGCCAATTACATATAATCTTGGGGGTCCTTGACATGAAAATGTTTGAGAACGACTGACATAGAAACATTTAAGGATTTAAAAGACATTTGTAGAATCGTTCCCTGCACGTCAAAATGGGTTAAATAGCCCTGCTCTGTGACCACTTCCCTGGAGGCTACAGCTACATCTGGGTGGTCTTCCACGACATTCACCCAGTGACAGTGACACTCAATCAGCTAATGTGTTATAACGGGGGGGGGGGGTGCGCTTTGCGTGGCTAATGACAGTCGTTAGATTCATAATTGCTGCTAATCTAGGCCTCCGCAATGATGTGACATGTTCCAATGTTTAGAAATCAACAACGGCTTAGTGAAATGTAAGGCATTTTGGGTGGCGGGCACAAAAACACGAGAAGCCTGAGAGATTGTACTGTAAATGGTACAGTTGGGTGCCACCGATATTGTCCCTTATCATTTGACCCATTTAGGCCTGACCTCAAAATCTTAAAAAATCCTTGGCATCTGTAGTGTACAGAAAAAATACCTGTAAAAGTCCATATTGTCAATTCATTATTTAGATACAATATTACTGCAATAGAATAGTAATAGTAAAGTTTTAACCCATTTAGACCTGAGGACGATTTTACAAATGTCTTCTAAATCCTGACAGTTTTCTGAAAAATCTTCTATATCAGTGGTTCTCCAACTATTTCATGTCAAGGACCCCCAAAAATATATGTAATTGGCCGCCAACCCCCATCTGAACATAATGTCGTTCCAGGGATACCCCAGAAGCAAAGATTTGAGTTAAAAAACGTTCGCTCTGAAAGTATATATATTCAAAGATTTGCGCCCACACGCCACATGGCACTCGGTGCCGCACTATGTAGATCTACTATTTTTCAATAGCTAAAGTATAACGTAATTCTTAAAACACCAAAAGGGGTTCCCATCCTGAATGGGTTAAAAAGGAAAACCAATGGAGGAGGATGAGGATCCTTTGTGCAAAAATACTCAGCATTTCTATTTAAACATGTTCTCTCCAGCCATTTATCTTTTGGATCTTAATGCTTTTTGTCAGGTGAAACCTGACAAACAACAGGCCCGTTTTTATTAGCGACCTAGTCATGATTGGCTCATTTGGCTGCCCCCTAAGCCAATGGGAGTCTGCACTACTCGTGTAGCCAATCACGTTGTAGCGACTTACGTCATGATTGGCTGCCCCCTAAGCTATGGCACGCGCACCGCGGAAGTCTCTGCACCCAGAGCACACTCTGCAGCCTGAGTGGCTGACAACCGCGGCTAATGTTATGGGCTAACTGGAGAGCAGGAAAGCCACAACAAAACACAGCGATTTAACCAACAAAAGAACGTTGGATTGGAAAACGAACGAAAACAACGGCCGCTTGGTTGTGACAGAGAAACATACACGTTACAAAAGATGGAGAAGAAAAAGGGGGACAGACGCCCAACGGAGACAGCTGACAGTTAATGATACTCCTGTCATTCTTGTTTTTACAATATTAAATGCAGATATTACCATAAAAAATGCCAGTCCTATTAATTTGGTGCATATACATACAATCACTGACTGTTGTTACGTTATGTAGATGCTCATTGCACATGCCTATCCATTCCTGCATTAAGAGCTCTCAATTCCGTACATTAAAAAAAAGGCATTGATCCATGCGTTTCAATTATGACCTGACTGAGTGGAACTGATCGGGCAATGTGCCTGAAGGAGTTAAGGGAACGAGTAGAAATTTGATGTGGACAAAATTACCCCCCCAGCCCCCCCCCCCCCCCCCCCCCACTCTGAATATAACATTGAGTTAATCAGCTTCAACATCCATATAGTATTGATCTTGAAATGAACAGCAGTGTCACGGTAGTATAGGTCAAATATTGGTGACAGAATTGGCAGATGTTTTTACACCAGCCTGTTTTGTTTTTTTACACCGGCCTGTTTTTACACCGGTTGTCTTGGTGTCTGGGGCTGCATGTGTACAAGTTGAGGCCAGGATTCACGGAAGGGGAAAAACTAAGGCTCTTTATATTTAAAGTAAAATCGTTTGTCCTCGTTCCGTGCCTCGTGAACCACATATTCTGCCGTGTAAATATGAGAATTTCATTTTCAACTGTGCAGAGTGGCTTTTAGCCCTTCTGAATTTCTGAGCATCTGAATTAGGTCCAGTCAGTCAGTGTGAACTCAAAGGGACAGATCTGGAAAAGGCAATTACTTTCATTATGCCCCTTTCACCTGCTCTGAGAGCCAGGATTCATTAGGCTTATCAGTTGATTAATGTGTAATTAAGTGGCGGAGACCGCCGGGGTCCAGTTCAACCTCTAGACGTGGAAAACCTTTCCTTTGGAGAATGGCTTCAGTGAAAACACCCCTCTATGAGGACAGTCGTGGAAAACCTTTCCTTTGGAGAATGGCTTCAGTGAAAACTCCCCTCTATGAGGACAGTCGTGGAAAACCTTTCCTTTGGAGAATGGCTTCAGTGAAAACACCCCTCTATGAGGACAGTCGTGGAAAACCTTTCCTTTGGAGAATGACTTCAGTGAAAACACCCCTCTATGAGGACAGTCGTGGAAAACCTTTCCTTTGGAGAATGGCTTCAGTGAAAACTCCCCTCTATGAGGACAGTCGTGGAAAACCTTTCCTTTGGAGAATGGCTTCAGTGAAAACACCCCTCTATGAGGACAGTCGTGGAAAACCTTTCCTTTGGAGAATGGCTTCAGTGAAAACACCCCTCTATGAGGACAGTCGTGGAAAACCTTTCCTTTGGAGAATGGCTTCAGTGAAAACACCCCTCTATGAGGACAGTCGTGGAAAACCTTTCCTTTGGAGAATGACTTTGTCACTTCAGTGAAAACACCCCTCAATGAGGAAAGTGGCCTATTTGCTGTGGACAAAGCAGTGACAACTTGTAGCCTATACTCTGCCATTTCACCAAACTATGAAGCGTTGGATGGCATCTTGTGATCTGAATCTGATAATGCTTAGAGATGACCGCGGTCGGCTCTGGATTCTTTCCCTCTCGTCTACAATGCACCAAATGTCTTTGCCGTTAATAGCTGCCTACGTTAGGCTCACAACTACGTGTTGTGAGTGGATGCTCTAGCTGTTCAGGGTTCAAGGGGCGAGACTAGATCTGTTGAAAGTATACAGTCTGGCCAGCATGAGTCGTGGCTCAGCAGTCCATCCTGGGTCGTGGCTCGGCGGTCTATCCTGGGTCGTGGCTCAGCGGTCCATCCTGGGTCGTGGCTCGGCGGTCTATCCTGGGTCGTGGCTCAGCGGTCCATCCTGGGCCGTGGCTCGGCGGTCCATCCTGGGTCGTGGCTCGGCGGTCTATCCTGGGTCGTGGCTCAGCGGTCCATCCTGGGTCGTGGCTCGGCGGTCTATCCTGGGTCGTGGCTCAGCGGTCCATCCTGGGTCGTGGCTCGGCGGTCTATCCTGGGTCGTGGCTCAGCGGTCCATCCTGGGCCGTGGCTCGGCGGTCCATCCTGGGTCGTGGCTCAGCAGTCCATCCTGGGCCGTGGCTCAGCGGTCCATCCTGGGCTGTTGCTTGGCGGTCCATCCTGGGCCGTGGCTCAGCGGTCCATCCTGGGCCGTGGCTCGGCGGTCCATCCTGGGCCGTGGCTCAGCGGTCCATCCTGGGCCGTGGCTCAGCGGTCCATCCTGGGCCGTGGCTCGGCGGTCCATCCTGGGTCGTGGCTCGGCGGTCCATCCTGGGCCGTGGCTCAGCAGTCCATCCTGGGCCGTGGCTCAGTGGTCCATCCTGGGCCGTGGCTCAGCAGTCCATCCTGGGCTGTGGCTTAAACATGGACAAGACACAAGACAGGTGTCTTTTAGTTTTAGGTGTGAATGAGGCCTAAGCAACGTCCCACCAGCTATGGGACGTTACAACTGCTCTCCGTTTACCTCGGTTCAAAGCAGGATTTTCAAACCTCCGTAAGTTGGAATCCAGGAGAGCTGTCCTTGGTTGGGTCATCAGCCATCCAAAGTTCGGATGTCATTTGTGACGTTGTACCGCATCGCTCCCGACACGTAAACGTTTCTGACGACAGGTAAACAGTGTGTGCTAATGCGTGTTTGTATGGAGCTGCAGGGGGGGGAGGAAACACATCCTGTTAAAGTGGACGCAGCCGTGGCACAGCTTAACACTCTTAATGCCCTGCGTCATTTGGAACCATTAAATCAATGCGACCAGCGATTTGCAGCTTCAGAGCCCATTTCAAAGTGGCACGGCACCATCTTGGATAGTGCTAGATATAAATAGCATGTAGCCAAAAGACCCTTTGGATGATCGGCAACCAACAGAGATATGATTACTTCTAATGCGACGAGCGACGGGACCGCGATGGGCCGTCAAAAACATAATCAAAAACATAATCTTCCTATAACCGTCCTGCATGGTCGATGAGCGTAATTATTTGATAGGGCGGAGATCTCCGCCTTGGCTGCTCAGAGTTAACTACAATTATGCTAACAGCTACAGTAGCAGCAAAAAAAAAAAGAGTGAAAAGTAGGGCCGGGACTTTAACGCGTTAATTGAGATTAATTAACTACAGAAACATTAACGCGTTAAAAAAATTAACGCATTTAATCGCACCTTTTTTTTCACGGCGGAACGTTTCTCACTGGGCGCATTTCTAGGCTCATTAGGCTGCTGCACTCCTTGCACGGCTTGCAGGGGGAGGAGCAGCAGCAGCAGTCCAGTTCACTCTACAGCTCCGTCAGACAACAACTTACAACACCCAAACGTTTGCTCCGTGGATGGGACATTTAAAAATTAAAAGCTATCGGATGGACGCGTGGATAGCAGCATGGTTGTGTGCAATGTCAGAGGGAAAGGATCCATAAGCCATATGACCAATGTTAGCTTCCATGATAGCTCTGGTCCATAGCCAGAGCTATGGATCAGAGCTAGCTTCCATGCTAGCTGCTTCAGCTTAGCATGTCTCGCAGAGTAGAGGCTTGCACGCCTTGCAGAGGCTCACGGAGATTTCACCACAGCACGAAGCTGTCAAGCTGTCCTCGATGCGAAACATACTGAAGCAGCAAGTGTGAAAGTCCGTGGTCAGACAAAGGTCTGCCCCAACCCGATGTGAAATGCACTCCCCAGCTAGTTCATTCCACCGTTTTTTATTTTGTTCCTTTGTCTAAGTGTTTACCCCCTAATAAAGTTGTTTTTATTTTTTTTCTCATGCCCCACCATGTAAAGCACATTTGAGTATTCATAGACACTTTATATAGGCACTTGCTGCACTTGTTATACATCTCTGTTGGAGATGTATTGCTTAAAGGGGAATACCCCTCATTTTCAACATTTTTCTATGGAGTTGTGTGGAAAACTGGAAATAATAAAAAGTCACCCCATTTTGTGTTGCCTAGAACTGGAGGTCTGACAAAAAACAGTAACACTATCAAGTAGAGCTTTGTGATGTCACTGAGATGTACTTGTTACTGTTACTGATTTTTTTCAGACCTCCAGTTCTAGGCAACACAGAATGGGGTGACTTTTTTATTATTTCCACACAACAGCTCTAAGGTATATTAATGACAGTAAAATGTTGAAAATGAGTGGTATCCTGTAGTCACTATTCATTGATTCACTGGGATACCAAAAAACATTTGAAAAAAAAGGTTTATCACTGTTCTCGGGTTGAATATTGATATGCGATTAAAATGCGATTAATCGAGATTAATTAATCACAAAGCTTCTAATTAATTAGATTAAAAATTGTAATCGAGTCCCAGCTCTAGTGAAAAGACTTTCACTTCACTCCTTTTTCCTAAAGAATCAAAAGAAGGCACATGTCAGTACACGGTCTTCTGCTGAAGCACAGCTTCTTCTCCAAGGACACGGGTTGTTTGTATAATAGGCTATATATTTGTAGAAGCTCTTGACCCCAAAGGTTAACGACTCGACAAAAGTTTTGCGGAAGGCACCATGGATGCCGGCACGACTGGGAAAAGTCATTTCCGAGACGCGTCTACTGGTGTTATACCACAAACACTATATATATATTTAAAGCCAAATAAAATTACTGGTAGCAGCAAAGGTTTGTGTTTTTATTGACATTTTTATACCAAAGTCTTCATGCTTTTCTCTTTCTTTGAGGCACCACTTTGTTTGCCTTGCAATTGGCCTCCGTGTCCGTCTGTTGCCAGGCAACCCTCGACACTTTGGGGATACTAAGTGAGTGCAGGCGCCGTAATCACGGACGTGCACACATAGACATCAAAGGGGGCTTCAGCCCCTGCCCTTTTACCCGTCTGTAAAACAACTGCCCTTTCCAGACCACGAATGCAGCATTTACTGATGGTGAAAGAATTGCAAATGCCACTCCTTTCCTTCCATGCCATGCCGGCAAGGCAGCATTCAGGAGAATTGCTTTTTTTCCCCCTGAAGTCTTCTGAACTTGAACACAGTATTTTGCGTTGAACAAATTTGCTTAGAAATCCATGTCGTACACACCGCATCTCCACTAGCTAAAGAGTGCTGGGTTGCGCCCCGAAAATAGCTGATCTCTGAGTTACAGACCCATAAGGGTCGATTTGGTTCCTAATTAACATTTGGCTGGGGACCCCCTGGGGAACTCCCTCAAGGACCCCTCTTTGGGAACCACTGCTGTAGCTTGTGTATTTGGCATCTCTGTCATTCTGACAGGCCCCGTCCCGTGTAAATACTTCAACAACGTCTGTTCGAGAATTCAGCCGGAATGGATGAATGTGCCCACGCACCACGCCACGTCATGGTCTGGAAAGGAATGGTGTAGTAGTAGACGAGAGATACCCGCCCCCCCCCCCCCCCCCCCCCCCCCCATCTTCCCACCCCCCTTCTGTCCTGAAAGTACCCCATGCACACACCTCTCCACCCTGCATGCACCATATTTGCCCATGAGGGGGATGCACACGCAGATCCCAACCGCAGGCTGTTTGAGATGCTGCCGCATGGAAAACATTTTCGCAGTCTCAAAGCCACTGGAAACAGACTGCAAAAAAAGCATGCATCTTCCCCCGAACAATCAGATACATGAACGTGGGACTGATAAGAACCAGAGCGAAACCGGGCAAAGGATAATAACGCTAGCCCCCACCCCTCACCCTCCTCTTGCACTCATTAACCTTTTTTGCACCCTTCTAAACTAAACTTGCTGTATATTCGTGGCAGCGGTGGCCGAACGGATTGCGGAGCGGTCTTGATACCGGAAGGTCGCCAGTTCGAATCAGCGGTCCGACACGTTAAAATTACCACCGCTGAAGTGCCCTTGAGCAAGGCATTGAACCACTACTACGATGAAATGTTCTATGAGCAGGGCCTGGCTGGAAACAAGTTCTTGAGCTTAGCCCAGATACCCTGGGTAAATATAGTAATCATTTCATTTCATTTCATTTCAACATAACCTCAAAATTGCACCTTCTTAAACTAAACTGTGTTGTATATATGGAACATAACCTACTGTGAAGCTGTTCACATAAAGTTTACCTAACTTTGCTACTACAGGGAAACATGCACATGTACACATGTTACTATTATTTTTACACTCCGATTGATCTTTCTTGCACTCTTTATTCTTGCAAGCTGTGCTTTCTGTGTTTTTGTTGTTTTTGAATGTTATGCTATCTATGCTGCTGCATTGTCTGTAAGGGAAGCCAAAACTAAAATAAGTTTTACTCTTATGTACACAAGATGTAACAATAAAGTACAACATTGAACCTTGAACACACCAAAGGTCCGACGTGCGGAAATCACCCGTCGCTCCCGAACATGCGTTGGTCCGACATGCGTTGCACCGTGCTGCTTGTGGTTAGGGTTAGGTTAGGGGTTTGGGGTTACGTTGTCGGTCTAATTACATTACATTACATTACAGTCATTTAGCAGACGCTTTTATCCAAAGCGACTGCAGTGATGTAAATAGGTTTTCAATGTAATGAGTCCCGGGATGCAGGGATGGTCTTTTAGAAATGAGTCCCAGAGACATTTTATGAGTCCCACTTCAACGACGTTAGGAGTCATATTTTGCCATTTTTACAAATTGCAGCATTTAACTCCCATTTCATTTTATATGGTTAAATGTTGTTATATTCATGTAGAAAACAGAAGAAGAAATTATAACTAAAGCTAGCAAAATATCGCATCATTTTTTACGTGTATTATTTGTACTGTACATGCTGAGTACAGTAGTGCATCCCGTGGATGCAGAGGTCGTTGTTTTATTGCGTCCCTTAACTATAAACTGCGTTTTGGGATGCAATATGCACCCTATTTTAATCTCTGTGACTGTCGTCAGAACTAATGTCCGTACCCCCTGTGAGATGTAGAGGAGCAGAACTAAAGTCTGTACCCCCTGTGAGATGTAGAGGAGCAGAACTAAAGTCTGTACCCCCTGTGAGATGTAGAGGAGCAGAACTAAAGTCTGTACCCCCTGTGAGATGTAGAGGAGCAGAACTAAAGTCCGTACCCCCTGTCAGATGTAGAGGAGCAGAAGTATAAACTAAAGTCCGTACCCCCTGTGAGATGTAGAGGAGCAGAACTAAAGTCCGTACCCCCTGTCAGATGTAGAGGAGCAGAAGTATAAACTAAAGTCCGTACCCCCTGTGAGATGTAGAGGAGCAGAACTAAAGTCCGTACCCCCTGTGAGATGTAGAGGAGCAGAACTAAAGTCCGTACCCCCTGTCAGATGTAGAGGAGCAGAACTAAAGTCCGTACCCCCTATGAGATGTAGAGGAGCAGAACTAAAGTCCGTACCCCCTGTCAGATGTAGAGGAGCAGAAGTATAAACTAAAGTCCGTACCCCCTGTGAGATGTAGAGGAGCAGAACTAAAGTCCGTACCCCCTGTGAGATGTAGAGGAGCAGAACTAAAGTCCGTACCCCCTGTGAGATGTACATCTGCAGAAGTATAAAGCACAAAGAAATTGTAATATTCAATTAACCCATTTAGACCCCACGACGAATTCTACAAATGGCTTCTAAATCCTGACAGATTTCACAAAAAAACCCATGTTTCTATGTCAGTCGTTCTCAAACATTTTCATGTCAAGGAACCCCCAAAACTATATGTAATTGGCCGCCGACCCCCATCTGAAAATATGTAGTTCCAAAATATGTAGTTCCAGGAGTTCCAGAAGCAAAGATTCGAGTTAAAGACGTTTACTCTGAAAGAATATATATATTCCAAACTTTTTCACGATTTAAAAAAAATAGCAGATCTACAAGAGTGCCGCGCTACGAGCTTGTAGATCTGCTATGTTTCATTAGCTAAAGTATTACATAATGCTTAAAACACCAAAAGGAGTTCCCGTCTAGAATGGTTTAAAGTAAAAATGATGTCTCAACTGAAGCGCAGCACTGTCCTCCATGTGCACCCCTGAGTACGAGGAGCTATTTCTGGAAGGCAGGGAGCACTAAAACCCAGGCCGAACCTTGTAAGAGGAATTCACATTTACATTTAATGGCGAACATACAACTAGTCTCAACTAGACAAAAGTGCATTTGGAATGACGACGGCCATCGGCTATTTGAACAAGGAAGGAACAACCTGGAACAACAGGAGAAGAAGACAGGCTCACTTCACGATGCTTCTCTGCTTGCATAACCCATTTCGGCCTGACGTCGAAATTTTAAAAAGAATTCTTCAAAGATTCCGACAGTTTTCTGAAATACCTCATGTTTCTGCATCAGTGGTGCTCAATATTTTTCCCGTCAAGGACCCCCAAAAATGATGTGATCATCATGTAATTGGCCGCCGACCCCCATCTGAAAATATATGTTATTCCAGGAACCCCTCAGAAGCAAAGATTTGAGTTAATAATCACACCCGTGTGAACTGAGTGGTGCAAGGTCTTATATAGTCTGATCAGCTATGTCAGTGACGTCACACACTAACCATAGCAACCATGCTCGTTTTTTTGGTACGAACAAACACGGGTACAAAGCCAGTTGTTGGAGTGGTTTGCACCACTAAAAAATGTTATGAAATTATATATATATATATATATATATATATATATATATATATATATATATATTCAAAGATTTGTGCCGCATTTTCACGATTTAAAAAAAATAGCAGACCTACAAGCTCGTAGCGCGGCACTCGGTGCCGCACTATGAGCTTGTAGATCTGCTATTTTTCAATAGCTAAAGTATAACAAAATGCTTAAAACACCAAAAGGGGTTCCCGCCCAGAATGGGATAATCTCTGTCTAATGGAACTGACGTAGCCCGAACCAATCAAATTACATTGGGGACAAATGTAATTTGGAGTCATACATGGCCATACACGGGACATGGCCATGAATTGAAACCTCGCTCTAGGGACATGCACACATAGACTTCAAAGGGGGCTTGAGCCCTTTGCACTTTTACCCGTCTGTAAAACAGCTGCCCTCTCCAGACCAGGAATGCAGCATTTACTACGGTGAAAGAAATGCCCTCCTCTCCTTTCCATGCCATACCGGAAGCCAGCATTCAGGAGAATTGTTTTTTTTCTCCGAAGTCTCTTGAACTTGAACGCAGCATTTTGCATTGAACTAATTTGTTTTCGAAATCCAATGTCGTTACACCGCATCTCCACTAGCTAAAGAGTGCTGGGTTGCGCCCCGAAAATAGCTGATCTACAAGCTCTCAACGCGTCGCAGCGCGACGCGTTGAGAGCTTGTAGATCAGCATATTTCAGCCCCTGCCTCTCTAACACTCTCTGCACGTGGATATAGAACAAAGAGGAGATCCGGACACACTTAATGTTAAAAGGAGGAAAACTTTATTGAACAGACATGTTTCGACCTACTTTATTGAACTTTATGGAACCGACATGTTTCGACCTATACGGTCTTCATCAGGGGTCTTCATCAGGGCTGTCCTTGCCTCTCACTCTCTTCATCAGGGCCGTATAGGTCGAAACATGTCGGTTCAATAACGTTTTCCTCCTTTTAACATTAAGTGTGCCCGGATCTCCTCTTTGTTCTATATCGATGCGTTATCCCGATTGATCCCAGGAGCACCTTTTTAGTATTTTTACATTTTTTATACCTGCACACCTCCTGAGCACCTGGTTGCTTCCTTGCCTCTCACTCTCTGCACGTGCCTGCCTCGCTCAAAATAGAGACTCTGCAAGCGAATATAGGAGGGGTGGACGCCGTCGCTGCACTGCGCGTTGTCGCTCGCAGTGTACGTCAAGACGGACTCATTGAAAAAAGAAAACACGAATTCTAGTGAGATTTCATCGTCGGCTTGCTCGCACCGCTGGCAGTGCGGATGGGGTGTTATGTGTTTGTTTTTGTTAGGCATGTCTGCTCGTTTTTCCGAGAAATGGCCGCTTTGAGATTCGGGATAAGGACAGTGTGGGACCAGTTGGTTGCATGTCTAAAAAAAAAAACAGGACAAACGACTGTCCTCCTCTGTGTGTACCAAATGATGGATCTGATGTTCAAAGAACTGATCCGTCAGGTCAAAGCCGAAGGAACACAGCATCCTTCTTCTGTTCTTTGTCACTTGAAAGCATCATAGAGGGAAATGTCATTTGTCATGTCTTCTGCAACTCACAAGTTATAATGCCACTGTAGTTGCGAACGCAGTGATTGCGAACGCAGTGAGCATTTACTATGAGACCCAGCAGATCATGTCTGTGTGTCTGTGTGTGTGTCACGCTGTAATACCACCCGCCCACCACCAGAGGGCGCAGCTGTATCACACACAAAAACACACACACACACATGCACGCACACACACACACACGCACGCACGCACGCACACACACACACACAAAAAACTTAACTTAAAAAAAAACTTAACTTAAAAAGGAAAAACTTAAAAAGGAAAAACTTAAAAAGGAAAAACTTAAAAAGGAAAAACTTAAGGGATAATCTCTGTCTAATGGAACTGACGTAGCCCGAACCAATCAAATTACATTGGGGACAAATGTAATTTGGAGTCATACATGGCCATACACGGGACATGGCCATGAATTGAAACCTCGCTCTAGGGACATGCACACATAGACTTCAAAGGGGGCTTGAGCCCTTTGCACTTTTACCCGTCTGTAAAACAGCTGCCCTCTCCAGACCAGGAATGCAGCATTTACTACGGTGAAAGAAATGCCCTCCTCTCCTTTCCATGCCATACCGGAAGCCAGCATTCAGGAGAATTGTTTTTTTTCTCCGAAGTCTCTTGAACTTGAACGCAGCATTTTGCATTGAACTAATTTGTTTTCGAAATCCAATGTCGTTACACCGCATCTCCACTAGCTAAAGAGTGCTGGGTTGCGCCCCGAAAATAGCTGATCTACAAGCTCTCAACGCGTCGCAGCGCGACGCGTTGAGAGCTTGTAGATCAGCATATTTCAGCCCCTGCCTCTCTAACACTCTCTGCACGTGGATATAGAACAAAGAGGAGATCCGGACACACTTAATGTTAAAAGGAGGAAAACTTTATTGAACAGACATGTTTCGACCTACTTTATTGAACTTTATGGAACCGACATGTTTCGACCTATACGGTCTTCATCAGGGGTCTTCATCAGGGCTGTCCTTGCCTCTCACTCTCTTCATCAGGGCCGTATAGGTCGAAACATGTCGGTTCAATAACGTTTTCCTCCTTTTAACATTAAGTGTGCCCGGATCTCCTCTTTGTTCTATATCGATGCGTTATCCCGATTGATCCCAGGAGCACCTTTTTAGTATTTTTACATTTTTTATACCTGCACACCTCCTGAGCACCTGGTTGCTTCCTTGCCTCTCACTCTCTGCACGTGCCTGCCTCGCTCAAAATAGAGACTCTGCAAGCGAATATAGGAGGGGTGGACGCCGTCGCTGCACTGCGCGTTGTCGCTCGCAGTGTACGTCAAGACGGACTCATTGAAAAAAGAAAACACGAATTCTAGTGAGATTTCATCGTCGGCTTGCTCGCACCGCTGGCAGTGCGGATGGGGTGTTATGTGTTTGTTTTTGTTAGGCATGTCTGCTCGTTTTTCCGAGAAATGGCCGCTTTGAGATTCGGGATAAGGACAGTGTGGGACCAGTTGGTTGCATGTCTAAAAAAAAAAACAGGACAAACGACTGTCCTCCTCTGTGTGTACCAAATGATGGATCTGATGTTCAAAGAACTGATCCGTCAGGTCAAAGCCGAAGGAACACAGCATCCTTCTTCTGTTCTTTGTCACTTGAAAGCATCATAGAGGGAAATGTCATTTGTCATGTCTTCTGCAACTCACAAGTTATAATGCCACTGTAGTTGCGAACGCAGTGATTGCGAACGCAGTGAGCATTTACTATGAGACCCAGCAGATCATGTCTGTGTGTCTGTGTGTGTGTCACGCTGTAATACCACCCGCCCACCACCAGAGGGCGCAGCTGTATCACACACAAAAACACACACACACACATGCACGCACACACACACACACGCACGCACGCACGCACGCACACACACACACAAAAAACTTAACTTAAAAAAAAACTTAACTTAAAAAGGAAAAACTTAAAAAGGAAAAACTTAAAAAGGAAAAACTTAAAAAGGAAAAACTTAAAAAGGAAAAACTTAAAAAAAACTTAACTTAAAAAAAAACTTAACTTAAAAAAAAAAGGAAAAACTTAAAAAGGAAAAACTTTAAAAAAAACTTAACTTAAAAAAAAACTTAAGAAAAAAGCTTTAAAGAAAAAAACCTAAAAAAGAAACACGCACGCACGCACACATACACACACTAAAAAAATAATTAAAAAAAACTTTACTTAAAAAACCTTAAAAAGTACGTAATTTATTCTAATTGTTGTTATTGCAATTTACGAGCTGCGTTCGCTTCCCGCGTTCGCGCGTCTTACTTGTAGTATTCTCTCTCTCTCTCTCTCCGTCACCTGCCAGTGAGGAGCCCCCACCGGGAGGATGTAGCACCACCGCTCTACTCCTCCAGATCAACAACACAACATTCCCTGGCGCCACCCCCAGCCTGTAGAAGTCACTCACACCGCGAATAACATCACCCTCCTTGTTGCCAGCTTCCCTCCCTTGAACACGGGCCAATTGTGTTCATATATAGAATGCTTAGACAAACCGGAGTGGATTCAGTCAAAACCCCAAGACTTTGCGGTATAGTGGACAGTTTACCCCTGGGCCACCCAAGTGCCCTTTAATGACAAAAGGCCATCTTGTCATCACCCATTCCAGCCGTGCCATAAACCTCATGAGCATCACTTATGTCTGAATGTCTCCTGCATTGATTGTTGTGGGCAACGCTCATGATCAAGTGTGTAACCTTTTTTTCTCTCTCCCTGCAAAGCCTAATGGGAATCATTACCATGGGTTGCCATATGGGCATGTTATGCTCCGGGAGGAAGCCATCTGGCACAATGTTTTCTGGCAAGCATTTACTGCATTTACTGCACAGCGCAGTCTTTTTAATATGCAGGGAAACAGAAGTGTGTGGACAGAAGTTTCTCATCTCGTCCACTTCTTCAGACCACCTGTTCCAGACACAACAAACGTATTCCACTGAATTCGAGCTGTATGCAACATTTCAGTCCTCACCGTTATGGAGAGAGGCATTATAGGAAGTAGGCCAAAACAACCACCTACAACTTAGGTGGTTTGACCACCACTTAAAATGATGGTACCCACAACGCAGCTGGACATTGTACAATTTACAATTACAATTTAGGCATTTAGCAGACGCTCTTAATCCAGAGCGATTTACACTAAGCAAGAACAAAAAGCATGGCAATACATCACATATATAAAACGTATTTATCATGAAATGTATGCGTAAACTATAACGGTATTGGGGATTGCAGATTAGAGTGTTCAACTAAGACTCAAAGCACACGAACGAGCGTCCATGCCCTGGATGACCTGGAGGGCACTTGCACTTGCCTGGAATGTCCTGCATGGGATTAGAGTATTTTTGGTCGTGTTTTTGGTCGTCCAACAGTTTCTTAACAAAAAAATAGAAGTTCCAGTCGGGGGAGCAGCAGCGATAGTGCTGCTGGAATTGTCCAACAATTACATTCGGATATTCGTTTTAAAAACCCACGTGGATTCGAGCAATTCGACCCATTCGGATTTCGATTCCGATTCGGGGCCATTCGGATTTTTTAATAATTATATTTACACCAATACAACCTGAGACATAACATTTAAGATCCCATTGCTGGCGCAACTCTCTCTCTCCGCGCATTGGCGCTGCTAAAAACCGAGTTGGAACACAACGCATGCATTCTCCCTTCTCCCATAAAACTTCACGGCACGGAGGCAGTATTAATTCACAGAACAGAACACGGCATTGCTGCTGCTGCCGGACCGGCGCCGCAGTTCATCCTTACGCATTTTATTTATCTTTTTTATAATTTCCTGAAGGATAAAGTCGCTTCATGATTGAAGATTGATGAGTGATAGATCTGTGTGTTGTTGTCTAAAAATATACTCTCCCGTCCGTCCGAAACAACACAACACAACACAGCAAAATAAGTTTCGGTGTAGGCCAGGCCTGTCTCTGATTCTGATCACTAGGTACGCTGTTGACGGAAGATTTCACCCTTCTGAGCAGCGTACACTCACTGCGCAAATAACGTAAAAGGCCCCGCCCGCCCTGTGCTCACCATTATTTGCGCACCGTCCGTACGCAAATAACGTAGTGCGCTCTTTGCCGACTTTGCGCAGGGCGGGCGGGGGCCTTTTGTGAATCGGAACTACGCAGCCTGCGTAGTCTGCGTTTAGGAAGAGTGCGAGGCAGCTGATTTATTCTTCAATGTATGCCGGTGTCGGCGTGTCGCGTGGCAAATATAACTATTCTACAAGCTCACAACGCTTACCCACGGAACCGTCTCGCGGAAACTTGCACAGCATTTTTATTTTTTTTAATTCGAATCTTAATTTTATATATTCAGTTATTCATTTATTTTTTTGATTCGAAAATTCGTTCGAATATGGAATATTCGTTGGCAGCTCTACGCTGAACGCACGCGTGTTCATTCACTGGGTGCCAAAAGTGTCGTTCTTGACTGTGTTGTGCGAGCGCGAATCACGGGGCCTTTTGATTGGCGGGCGGGTGGTGTTACAGCGTCGCCTCTCTCTCTCTCTCTCTCTCTCTCTCTCTCTCTCTCTCTCTCTCTCTCTCTCTCTCTCTCTCTCTCTCTCTCTCTCTCTCTCTCTCTCTCTCTCTCACACACACACACACACACACACACACACACACACACACACACACACACACACACACACACACACACACACACACACACACACACACACACACACACACACACACACACACACACACACACACACACACACACACACACACACACACACACACACACACACACACACACACACACACACACACACACACACACACAGTTTTGTCCAGCTTCTATAGTTAGTGCTCACTTCATTCGCAATCACTTCATTCGCAATAATCAAAATATTAGCCTATAACTACATTTACTAAGAATAATAAATAAAGTGTACGGGAATAAAAGTACAATATTTGTCTGAGGTGTGAAAGTAGCCTACCTCAAAATTGTACAGTAAAGTAAGCCTTCCGGAGCCATGAGGCCCATAGGGCAGGAGCCTATCTCCTGTTTCTGTAGCCATGAGGCCCATAGGGCAGGAGCCTATATCTTGTTTCTGTAGCCATGAGGCCCATAGGCCAGGAGCCTATATCTCCTGTTTCTGTAGCCATGAGGCCCATAGGCCAGGAGCCTATCTCCTGTTTCTGTAGCCATGAGGCCCATAGGCCAGGAGCCTATCTCCTGTTTCTGTAGCCATGAGGCCCATAGGCCAGGAGCCTATCACCTGTTTCTGTAGCCATGAGGCCCATAGGCCAGGAGCCTATCTCCTGTTTCTGTAGCCATGAGGCCCATAGGCCAGGAGCCTATCTCCTGTTTCTGTAGCCATGAGGCCCATAGGCCAGGAGCATATCTCCTGTTTCTGTAGCCATGAGGCACATAGGCCAGGAGCATATCTCCTGTTTCTGTAGCCATGAGGCCCATAGGCCAGGAGCCTATCTCCTGTTTCTGTAGCCATGAGGCCCATAGGCCAGGAGCCTATCTCCTGTTTCTGTAGCCATGAGGCCCATAGGCCAGGAGCCTATCCCGTTTCTGTAGCCATGAGGCCCATAGGCCAGGAGCCTATCTCCTGTTTCTGTAGCCATCAGGCCCATAGGCCAGGAGCATATCTCCTGTTTCTGTAGCCATGAGGCCCATAGGCCAGGAGCCTATCTCCTGTTTCTGTAGCCATGAGGCCCATAGGCCAGGAGCCTATCTCCTGTTTCTGTAGCCATGAGGCCCATAGGCCAGGAGCCTATCTCCTGTTTCTGTAGCCATGAGGCCCATAGGCCAGGAGCCTATCTCCTGTTTCTGTAGCCATGAGGCCCATAGGCCAGGAGCCTATCTCCTGTTTCTGTAGCCATGAGGCCCATAGGCCAGGAGCCTATCTCCTGTTTCTGTAGCCATGAGGCCCATAGGCCAGGAGCCTATCTCCTGTTTCTGTAGCCATGAGGCCCATAGGCCAGGAGCCTATCTCCTGTTTCTGTAGCCATGAGGCCCATAGGCCAGGAGCATATCTCCTGTTTCTGTAGCCATGAGGCCCATAGGCCAGGAGCATATCTCCTGTTTCTGTAGCCATGAGTGTGAGGCAGCTTGATGTACAAGTAAGACAAGTGTGAGGCAGTCTGACACACACACACACACACACACACACACACACACACACACACACACACACACACACACACACACACACACACACACACACACACACACACACACACACACACACACACACACACACACACCACACACACACACACACACACACACACACACACAGTTCCAATTTCAGTTGCCCTCTGGTGGCGGGCGGGGTGGTGTTACAGCGTGACACACACAGTTTTGGCCAGCTTCTATAGTTAGTGCTCACTTCGTTCGCAACAAGTACACCCCCTGGACATGACGCTAATATGTCGCAGGGACTTACCCCCAATCCAACCCTTGATGCTGAGTGTCAAGCAGGGAGGCACTGGGTCCCATTTTTAGAGTCTTTGGTATGACCCGACGTCCCAGTCTCAGGGCGGACACTCTAACTACAAGGCCACTGAGCTGGTATAAAAATTACACACACACACACACACACACACACACACACACACACACACACACACACACACACACACACACACACACACACACACACACACACACACACACACACACACACACACACACACACACACACACACACACACACACACACACACACACACACACACACACACACACACACACACACACACACACACACACACACAGGACCGTTTGCAGAATATCCAGAATACCCACTCAGCCTACAGTATAGGGTTTAATATTTTCCCGGATTTGGCTCATTTTAATTCCCGGGAATTTGCGGACCTTTTCCCGGGCTCCCGCGGGAATTCCCGTCAGAAAAAAAAGAAAAAAGGTGCCCACCAAAATGCATTTATATGTATAGATACTTCATATGTTCAATAGAATAGTGATATTTTTTGGTTTAAAACGTTTTATTTGAACGAAATATGAACATATAGCCTACAATAAAAGTATTAAATTAAAATATTAATAATGTTATAGGCCTGTATACTACGCTATTCAGAAAAAGGGACACAGGAGTTTGCGCTAATGTGACTGTCGAAGCACGGGGAAAAAACGACCTCACGTCTTTCACATAGATACCTTAGCCATGGTCTTTCACCCTTTAAGTTTGAGCAGTGGGTCCCCTTCTCCGTTGCAGAGAATGTGATCATCCCGCTTTGTAGCCTACTTTATGAAAAGTCCGATTGGGTGTTAAATTAGCCAGCACGTCCAGTGCACAGCACACTGATTATTAGGGAGAGAGAGAGGGAGAGAGAGAGAGAGAGAGAGAGAGAGAGAGACGCTGCGTGCTGGTGGTTATTATAAAACAAATTGTAGCCTACTCATCTTTGTTTGTGTTCCGTTTCACGTTATTGCTGCACACATGCAGGCAAAAGCAACAAGGGGTTTAGAAGTGACAATGTCCATCACAGGGAAAGGAAACTCCTCGCTCCGTCCGTACACACAATTCTCACAGAGTGACTGATTAGGCTAATGATTGACAGGTGCAGCAGCTTTGGGAGCGTGCCTGAAGATGTCTCAGACATTCATATTTTGCTAAAGTGTATATAAACTCTGTACGCCTATCTGATTAATTACGGGAGGATGCAGGATTCGCGGGGTCCCACTGATTTCATCTTGACCGGCCGGCGGCCGTGCCTGCCCGCCCGCAGGTAGGCTATTTAAATACCGCCCGCGCCGCCAACATTTACGTTGGGTCCCGCTGGCTCCAGTTCCCGTTGCAGGCTTGCAGCCCTCGAGTGTAATCCATAATTCCATATAAATATCATCAAACATGTTTGAAAATGATGGGAGGGTTCAGATTGGACATTTGATCACTCATAGATGCGTTCTGCGCACTGTGTGAAAACGTCTTTAGTGTAATTTCCCTACAAGAAAAAAAAACTCCGGGACAACGGGTCCCGAAGAAATTTCCGGGCGGGAAACTGCGTGCCCTATTCCCGGGAGGCCCGAAATCCCGGGATCCCGGCATTAAACCCTACTACAGTATAAGCAGAGAATAAATATTATCGCTGCTGTCGCACAGAAACCTTGTATCTACATCTACATAACTTTTTATGTTTTTTCATCTCGTACTATATTTCTCGCTATATTTTCACTACTATATTTTCACTGTTTTTGCTTTGACATTCTTATACGGCGATATACAAGCTCTTGTAGATCTGCTATTTTCACCCTTTCTGAAAACGTTCCATTTCCTGAAAAGTCCAACGGTTTTGGACATAAAAGGTTTCCACGGGACAGTGACGTTATGATATACCCTTCATGGGGGGCTGAACATTCACGTCTATACCTACAGTAAGTCATTTATCAAATGCCTCTCCATTACACAGATGGCTGCACACGTCTGAAATATCCATCAACGTTGGGAATGTGTGTGAAATAAGGTATTATCTGAACACGGAAAGAGATTGATATTGTCATATAAGCTTTTAAAATACTATACATTTTGAAAAACTGAAGCAACGGCTAGGAGGACAGAGCATTTTTGACAGTTGATGGAGACCTGTCAGACAATTTAATAAAATATTGTCCCGAATATGAGACGACTCTGATTATAAGACGACCCCCATTTTTCAAGACTCATTTGTGGCAAAATAACTAGAGATGCCCTGATGCCATTTTTTTCAGACCGAGTACGAGTACTTTCTTTTAAGTACTCGCCGATACCGAGTACCGATACGAGTACTTTTTATTTTTTTTGAGTAACCATTTATTTTACCCCTTTTTTTAATTCCATTGTCATGCCTTGTACTTCTAATGATACTGTAATGTTGAATTACCACAATATAATCGATCGGCCGTGCCGTGCAAAATTCACCGATCCGCAAATCCGATCAAAAAAGCTAAAAGCTGCGCAGTTTATTGCTCCCATTGCATTGAGCGTTCAGCAGTGTCAATTGAATGTTGTAGTACTCGTCTCAAAGTATCGGGCCCGGTTCCGATACCGAGTATGAGTACTTTAGGCTAAGGCTGAGCTCACACCTTTAGGGTGCACTCACACGGTTAATGCAATTCTCTGTGCTCGTTGGATCAATGCTGTGTTGTGTCATGGCCGCCCAATGCATTTCCAATGGAGGTCACATGGTTTGCCACAACATTGTGTTGTGTGAGGGGGAGGGGGGCAGTCAAAACACAGCTGAAAGCCATACAACAGACCATGTGACCTCCATTGGAAATGCATTGGGGGCGGCCATGACACTCACAACAGCAATGCAGTGCATTAAAGGTGTGAGCTCAGCCTAAGTATCGGCCGAGTACCCGATACCAGTATCGGTATCGGAACATCTCTAAAAATAACATTGAATGTCATATAGTCTAGTCCCAGATTATAATTCGACCCCGTTTTTTTAGGATATTTTCAGGCCAATAGGGTAATAGCCAACTCGACAGGTGTTCTTTGCAGTACTTTGTTGTGCATCAAATTTAGCCGATCTATACAGTACAAGCTTACAACACTCGTCTCATTGTAACATGTGTGTGGGCTGGTAAATCAGCTATTTTCGTTATTTTTTAATTCATAAATTATCGAATGTCCGAATTGTAGCTGTACCATGCCATTTAGATAAAAAAAAATATGTTTTCTTTTTTTTCTCATTGGATGACATACTGTAGTGTAGCATGGCATTGGCAAGTATATTTTTGATACCGATACTTTTTCCCTCAAGCCAATTTTGAGTGCAGGACTTTTACTGGTATCATATTTCTACATTGCGGTATTGCTTCTTTCGTAGTACTTCTTCTTCCACTGGCCCTGGTGAAGTGTTTTTAACAGCTGATCCGTGGTCAGCCGGCTCTTTAGCCTGCCCTGGTGAAGCGTTTTTAACAGCTGATCCGTGGTCAGCCAGCTCTTTAGCCTGCACACGTACTTTGGACCGACTCCCATTTGCCCTTCAAACTACATCCATCCATTCACTTTCGATCGCCATGGCAACAGGGCTAACTGTCAGGACAAAAGCAACGGCAGATATGAAATAGCTTATGTAAGAGAATCTGAGATGAAAGAGAGGACAGCTTTGTGCTAAAAGTTACTACTGGCAAACAGAGTGACGTGTTTCTGAAGTCGATTGCAAGGAATGGATGAATCATCAAATGTCATTAAGGATGAACGGTTACAGAGAACAGCAGTGGTGGTAGAAGTACTTGAGTAAAAGTAGCAATAGTAAACTGTACTAGTACTACTAATACACTCACTAAGTCCTGCATTCAAATGTTTACTTTAGCAAAAGTACAGAAGTGTTCAAAATATAACTTGCCAAAAGTATAAGCACTCATTTTGCAGAATGTCCCAAAATATTTAAAAACAAAATCACACCCGTGTGAAGTAAGTGATGCAACTCTGTGTGGGCGTCACCGGGGGTCCCCGTTACTTCCAGACCCACAGGAACACGCCCTGGGTGCCGGCCCGGTTCCGGCGAGTCGCCCCACGTCCGAAACGGTCGGGAAATGACAGAATTACCGTGTGTGTGTGTGTGTGTGTGTGTGTGGGCGCGTGCGTGTGTGCGTGCGTGCGTGCGTGCGTGCGTGCGTGCGTGCGTGCGTGCGTGCGTGCGTGCGTGCGTTAGGCTGCGCAACAGTGACACGTGGTTGTGAAAACCAACCAAACGCTATTTTCGTGCTCAGACCCAGCC
This sequence comes from Electrona antarctica, assembly GCF_951216825.1. Classification (NCBI taxonomy): domain Eukaryota; kingdom Metazoa; phylum Chordata; class Actinopteri; order Myctophiformes; family Myctophidae; genus Electrona; species Electrona antarctica. The sequence continues at coordinate 29,602,016 of NC_136804.1, read as the reverse complement.
AGCCAGCCAGGGACACAGGCAGCCAGAGACACAGCCAGCCAGGCAGCCAGGGACACAGCCAGCCAGGCAGCCAGGGACACAGCCAGCCAGGCAGCCAGGGACACAGCCAGCCAGGGACACAGCCAGCCAGGCAGCCAGGGACACAGCCAGCCAGGGACACAGCCAGCCAGCCAGGGACACAGCCAGCCAGCCAGCCAAGGACACAGCCAGCCAGGGACACAGCCAGCCAGGGACACAGCCAGCCAGCCAGCCAGCCAGGGACACAGCCAGCCAGCCAGCCAGCCAGGGACACAGCCAGCCAGGGACACAGCCAGCCAGCCAGCCAGGGACACAGGCATCCAGGGACACAGGCAGCCAGGGACACAGCCTGCCAGACAGCCAGGGACACAGCCAGCCAGGGACACAGCCAGCCAGGGACACAGCCTGCCAGGGACACAGCCTGCCAGACAGCCAGGGACACAGCCAGCCAGGGACACAGCCAGCCAGGGACACAGCCAGCCAGGCAGCCAGCCAGCCAGGGACACAGGCAGTCAGCCAGCCAGGGACACAGGCAGCCAGCGACACATTTTGTTGTGAGCATTGTATATTATGATCATTATTATTATTATAATAAAGGAAGATTACTATCATGTGTCTGACTCTGATGTGTATGAGTAGTAAGTACTGGGAGCTGATGGTAGGTGTTGCACTGCCCCTCAGCAATACATCTCCCAGGGGTGACCTAGTGCATTGTAGTCTCTCGAGACAGACTGTTGACTTCAAAAGGAGTCCCCCCCCCCCCAACAGCCTGTCAGTTTTGGGCTGTTCTGGGCCAGCACCAAGAAGATACGATCTGACTTGGTATTTCAAATCACATTTATTTTTTGTCTGAGGGATCAGGGAGTGGGGAGCTTCATCCATGCAGACATTATGGATCAATCATGCCCATCTCTAGTTCCTCCTGTTGACATCTGTCTGAGATGAAAAGGAGGCAGAAGGTGACAACAGTATATCTGCTCTTTTGCTTTATCTGATGCTAGTGTGTTCTCAACGGCTGGAACAAAGCCACAGTTTCGGGTCTTGCTCTTCCGAGGCATTTTCTGAGAATTTGTGTGTGAAAGGTGTGATTGTGTGTGAAGGTGTGTGACTTCTCTGCTATTCCAAGCCAGTGATGTCTCTATCCTGGCTGAAAAATTCTGCACATTTTAATAGGCAACTGTAGGAGACTATATGGCAGTTATTAGACCAGTCAGCCGGATCAATAGATGCAGCCTTTGTCAACCTCTCCTGCAGACGGTGCTTGGAAAGAGATGGGGTGCATTACGTTTGTTAGACATACTAACACAGTCCGACAGGCATTGTCTCCAAACGGGGAAAGGCTCACTTTTCGTTTTAAGCAAAACAATGGATCTCAGGGAGAGAAGCCCGTGGACAGTGGTGGAAAAAGTACTCAGAGTTTTTACTTAAGTAAAAGTATCAATACTGCAATATAGAAATACTCTGTTACAAGTAAAAGTCTGGGAAATCAACATTTACACGAGCAGTAAATGTACAAATGTAGTGGCATCAAAATGTACTTGGAAGTACCAAAAGCAAAAGTACTAATTGTGCAGAATGCCCCATTTAAAGTTTTCAAATGTATAATAATCTTTTGAAAAATGTCAGATCTACAAGCTCATAATGCGTTAAGACGCATTATGAGCTTGTAGATCTGCTATTTTCTAATGGCCGAAATGTATAGGGTTGAAGTGGTTAATGTATGTTTTGTAATAAACAGAAACAAAATCTACAAAGTAACTAAAGTGTTCAAATAAATGTAGTGGAGTAAAAAGTACAATATTTTCCTCTGAGATGTATAGTAGAAGTAAAAGTACTGGAAATTGGAAATACTCAAGTAAAGCACATATATCTCAAAACTGTACTTTAAGTACAGTACTTAAGTAAATGTATTACTTCCATCCCCAGGTCCAATCACAATAGGTATCTTAACCTACCTATTGGCCCCTAATGGGGCGCTATTGAGACGCTATTACAGATAAGAACTGGTGCCTGTACAATCAGTGCACGCACGCACGCACGCACGCACGCACGCACGCACGCACGCACGCACGCACGCACGCACGCACGCACGCACGCACACACGTACGCACGCACACACGCACACACGGCACGCACCCCATCTCCACTGTCATCATCACAGATGTCTCCGTTTTATGACTCAATCTACCTTCATTTTGACATGTCTTCCACCATGAGAAGTCATCTGAAGGTCTTCCTTAAATCTCCTTTTGCTTCATTACTTGGAGGTTCCGCGTGGCACAGGGGTGCACGGAGGACAATAGATCATTATTATCCCTAATCGTTTGCTTCACAACATTTACCAGGCACTCCGTTTCTGTTCCAGTGGCTTCTCTTCCTCTGCTATGATTTCAGCCCCTCGTCCTGCATTAGCCCCCCCCCCCCCCCCCCCCCATTGCCATGTGGGTTTTCAATGTGCCGATAAGGAATCACTGAGTCGGAGAGCATTTACCCATATGTTCTTACTGCCTTGCCTGTTTTACTGCTCTTTTTTGATCTTTGCTATTGCTTTATTGTTGTTTTATGCTCTTTGCCATTGATTTTTATTGTCTTAAGGCTACTATGTTTTTGCTTGCTTAATTTAATCGTTTACCCGCCAGGAACATAGGAATTTTAAAACGTAGAATCTTGTAGCCTGCCACAAACGGAAAAGCCGTTTTAACAGCGATGTATTCATTAATGCATGTTTTAATACGATCGTATCGAAATCTACCGTCAGTTAGCTTTGTTATGCTTCTGACACAATGGGCGCGGCCATTTTGAAAATGCGCGCGCATCCACTAACATTGGCGGCTCTGTTTTCAGACGGCTTTATCTCACAGAAGCGACATTGCAGAGGACGCTTTGTCCCAGACAAGCGTTTTCAACGGCCTGTAGCAGGCGCTGTGATACTCGCGGTCCACTTTTTCCACCACCGACCGAGAGAACGAGCACCAGCTTCGTCAACACACACGGAATGGTTTCATAGTAAAATGCGATTACGGATATTTGGCTCTTCAAAGTAAGTGTCACGCGTGATTAAACCATGGCAATACGCAATCGAGGGATTAATTAATGGCGGCAGGCTAAGAGTTAATTGTTACTTTACGTTTGTGTCTTTATCTTCTTTTGCCATGTAAAGCACTTTGCATTGCATTTTATAATTCATTTTAAAAGGTGCTATAAATAAAGTTTATTATTATTATTATTTAGGCTACGAGATTTAAGGACAATGGATCCAGAGGGATCACTGTGCAACGTCAATGTTAACATCTTCCAAATTAATTTTAATTTAAGGCTTTCTTGCCATGGTTTACTGAGATGGTTTACGTTTGTTTGTTAGCAAGGTCGTCTCCCAAAAATGTCTTCACATGAAGCTTTGTGTAATGTTTTGTCGTGGAGCAAAGAGGGACGAATGACCTGTCCATTCAAACTCTAGACGGGCCCACCCCAAAGTTATTAGTGCAGCCGTGCCCGGCAGCCGGTGGAAACTAGAGTTCTCAACAGGCCCCACCTGTCCATTCAAACTCTAGACGGTCCCGCCCCAAAGTAATTAGTGCAGACGCACCCAGCGATTCTCAACAGACCCGAAAATTAAGGCCCGGCCCTACCTGGGCCCTCATCAAACCCTGTACAGTCAAGAGAATGTCCCCGCTACCACCCTTAGATCTCCATATACTGTATGGAGCTGACCTGTTCCATTCCATATGTTGATCTGGCCTCATCAAGCGCTGTACACTCTTGACATACATGCTCCTTATATGGCCAGTACAGAATTCATTCCATGTTGATCTGACCCCCCATGCCAAAGCGCCAGTGCTCGCCCAGCAGTCTGCCGTCAACGAGGTGGATGCGTGCACGCAAACTCGCCCTTTAGGGGGGCGAGGTCGCCCCCCGGCTGGCCGTGCAGCTCAGTGGGCAGAGCTCTCGCCTCTGAACCACAAGATCATGGGTTCGATCCCGGGCACCGCCAACTCAGCGTATGAGGAGCACGGCTTGGGTGCGGCAAGTCGTGCAGGAAGTAAATAAAAATCACACCCGTGTGAACAGAGTGGTGTAAGGTCTTATATAGACTGATCAACTGTGGTCTGACGTAATGTCTGACGTAATGAAATCACACCCGTGTGAACTGGGTGACCATAGCAACCATGCTCATTTTTTGGTACGACAGACAGCCACGTAAACTAACAAAGCCAGTTGTAGGAGTGGTTTACACCACTCAAAAATGAACCCTGGTTTTAATCCCTTATTCATCCAGGTAGGTAAGGCTACTACATTGAGTTAATCAGTGACAATCCTGTTCACAGGGGATACCAGCTAGTTAGATGGTCAGTCAACTTTCAGGGAAAAACTAAACATTTCTCAAGAAGGAATATAATCTCATCCAATGAGAGAGGAAAAGTAGTTAGAGAGCAAGAGGGAGAGGAAGGGTCCTAAGGTGCAAACCTTTCTGGGATATTTGCTGCAGGGGCCTCACCGTCTGATCAAAAACCAAATGAAACCTATTTGCAAGGTCCTCACAGAGACTGTGCTTTTTGTCTGTGTGACTGTGAAAGCGCTGTAGAAATAGATTGCACTCTTCACAGCTGGAATCGCATATGCATTTCTCTGTCAACGGAATTCAATAATAGCACCTTTGAGGTCTACAAAATGATGAAAGCATCAGTAAGGATGACAACCGTGACAGCTCTGTATCTTAGGTGACCTCAAAAATGACTTAAACTATTAATATTTTAGTAACAAATGACAGTGACTGCAGTGCTGCATCTACGTACTTCAACAACATGATTTTCCAGAAAACAATTGTCTGTCACTATGACTCCAGTAAACAAAACCATTGCCCCAGATATACTGTATGACACTTTGAACACATGTTCAGTATGATGTTTAGAATCTGCGTGCACGTGCTCACACACCACGCGCACTGTTTTGTACAATACATGCACATGCGTATGCATAGGCTACGCAAACCCATACATAAGCTTGGATTGGGCACTGCGGGACAGCACCGCTGGTGTGAGGTTCAGCTTGGCAGGATGACTAGCACTGCTGGAGTGGACTGAACATGAATTTGGTAACTAAGCTTTTGTCTTTAATAAAATGATACAGAAATGCCTGGTCTCCTCCATTCATTTATACAACGAGGTCAAAGGGGCTCCTATACAACACTTCAATAGGCTACAGTCCAGGGGTGCCCAAAAGGTAGATCGCGATCTACCAGTAGATCACAAAGGCTGTGCAGGTAGATCACATGACATGCCCCTAAAGAGTATTTCATTTAAATATATTGAAGAAAAAAAACGATAAAAAATAATAAAAAAACATTTCTCCCCCTCTATTTCCCATTCCAAGTGCATTTGTCTTATACTGTACAGAATGTAACACGAACTCTACTATTCCGAAGCCCCCTCAGGTACATATTTAAATTATTTTCAGCAATGGTATAATAATTGATTTGGTGGGTAGATCTTGCCGAGCTGGTCATTTTGAAAGTAGCTCTCAAGTCAAAAAGTGTGGGCACCCCTGGGCTACACCCATACATTGTGTATCCTAAACTGTACATGTATGTACAGTAAACAGTACTACATTCTTAAAGGATAAGACCACTTTTGTAGAGGTTTGGGTTGTGTAGTTACCTTGCCATGATGCAACTCCAAATGTGGACAAGAAATTAAAAATAATTGCTCCAGTGATTAGAAATTGATCATTAAAAAATATGCTCTTCATTGACTTACATTGCACGCTGAAACAGCTCTCAAAGTCACTCTTTTAGTACGTAAACAAACAAAGTTGATTCAGACGATATAGAGCATCACCAAAACTCATGATGTTGTTAACTTCCTGTTGATTTTGCTATTTTTATTAGGAAGAAAACCCGGACTGGATCCGTATCCAGATCTTCAAATAGTAAAAATTAACAGGAAGTTGACATTTTTATAAAAATAAAAATAAAAGTATAAAACAGTGAAAGTAAGTGTCCTTGAGCAAGACTCTGAACCCCTAGAATTGCTCCCGATGTGCAGGTTGGTGCCTTGCATGGTTTCCTCTGCCATTGGTGTATGAGTGTGTGTGTGTGTGTGTGTGTGTGTGTGTGTGTGTGTGTGTGTGTGTGTGTGTGTGTGTGTGTGTGTGTGTGTGTGTGAATGGGTGAATGGGTGAATGTAATGCACAATCTATGTAAAGCGCCTTGGATAAAGGCGCTATATAAATGCACCATTTACTTACTTGGCGCCTGTCATGCCGGCTGGTACATAGGGCAGCAACAACGGATCTCCACTCCTGTCTGTTCTGGGCCAGAGTCTTCATAGAACCCTACGTGTGTTGCAGCTCTGCATGCCTCCACCGTCCTACGCCAGGTGTTGTTGGGTCGGCCTCTTTCACGTTTACCGCCTGGTGTCCGGCCTGGCGGAGTGAACAAACACACAATTAACACACACAACTTCATGTTGCATCACTGTGGGAAATAGCCTACTGTACTGTACTGTACTGTACTGTACTGTACTGTACTGTACTGTACTGTACTGTACTGTACTGTACTGTACTGTACTGTACAGGTATATGGATATCTTCATCAAGGTGGGCTGTCATGCATGCATTCCAATGGGAACTCTACACTTACCATACAAGAATATTCACATCTTGTATCTATAAATGCACCACATCTCCGTCTGTGTGTGTGTGTGTGTGTGTGTGTGTGTGTGTGTGTAGGTCTGTAATCCACGTAACTCGAGAACCATTCGCCCCACCATCGTTACAAGAACTCCATATATGGGCATAAAAAGGACACATGCATAATAACTGGGTGGGGCATGCATTTCCAACTTGCATCGTTCCAAGTAGGCCAGTGCCCAACGGGCACCGCTGTAGTAATAGCCATTTAATACAAAGAACGTGGTACAAAGAGAAACCAGCCAATATACAAATATTGTTTATGTATAGTGATTTGAACTCTTGTATTAGTTGAACTAGTCTCACTAAGTAGGCAGCAGCCGTTGCTAGGATACAGGTATGGTAAGTACGTAGGTAAGGTAATCGAGTTCTATCGTACAGTAAATGCACCACGGCTCTGTACAGTTGGGTGCCACCGATATTGTCCCTTATCATTTGACCCATTTAGGCCTGACCTCAAAATTTAAAAAAATCCTTCTAAATCCTCCAGTTTTCTGAAATAAATATTTTCACGATTTTTCAAAAATAGCAGACCTACAAGCTCGTAGCGCGCCACTCGGTGGCGCGCTATGAGCTTGTAGATCTGCTATTTTTCAATAGCTAAATTATAACATAATGTTTAAAACACCAAAAGGGGTTCCCGCCCAAAATGGGTTAACTGTCCTTTTGCGCAGATCACGCAAACCTCAGCAAAAAGAAAAGGACAATATCGATGGCCTCCAACTGTATGTCCGTGTGTGTGTACGTCTGTAACTGTAACCCACATAACTCGAGAACCGTTCACTCCACCGACTTCGAATTCCACACACGTGTTCCACACCCCCACAGGGAGTGCATGAGTGCGGTGCCCGTCCTTGGATCGGTCATATACACAGTTGGCCAGAACCGCCAGAAAAGGCTCTGGTCAGGCTCTGCCAGTGGACGACCTAATGAGCGTAAGTCCCTACACCTGTGCAATTTCTTGGAGGCTCAATTGATTGCCACGGCAACGACAGCCTGTGCCATTTGAGTCAGTCGACTTTCAGTTTGAACTCTTCAGACGTGACGTAATAATTGGTGCATTTATAGATAGATATGCAGATGTCGGAATGATGTCAGAACAGGCCAGCTCCATATCCATATATGGAGATATAGGGGTGATCAGGTCCAGAGCCCGGGCAGAGGACTAATGCCGTTCAGCCCATCACAATGCCAGGTCAGAACTAACTCTGATGTCACACCGCCAATATAAGCTTGTGCAGGCCCAACACTCACACAAAGGACTTGGAACGCCTTTCTGGGATATCCACCAGAATTCCAGTGGTCGCCAAGATGTTGTCTTGTCTCGACGACGTGCGTCACATGAGTAAACGGCAGCTCTACAACCAGGTGATGAGCCTCGGCCTGACCGTTTTCTCAGTGATGATGTTCTGGAAGGGACTGGTGCTCGCGACGGGCAGCGAGAGCCCCGCGGTCGTGGTCATCAGCGGGAGCATGGAGCCGGCTTTCCACGCGGGGGACGTCCTGTTCGTGACCAACAGGGCAGAGGACCCCGTCAGAGTGGGAGAGATCGTCATCTTCAGGATAGAAGGCCACGACATCCCCATAGTGCACAGAGTGGTGAAGGTTCACGAGAAGGAAAATGGAGACTTTAAACTATTGACCAAAGGGGACAACAATCAGGTGGACGACATCGGACTGTACGCTCCGGGGCAACGCTGGCTGGAGAAGAAAGACGTGATGGGGAGAGTCCGGGGATTCGTGCCGTACGTTGGAATGGTTACCTTTCGAAAACACGACTACCCCAAATGCTGTTATGCTGTTCTTTTCGCGGTGGGTCTTTATGTCCTGCTCCACCGGGAGTGAGGTACCAAGTCACACGGGTGCCTCACTCAAGTCAGGACACGATATGGGTGTTATGATCAGCGATGTCCAGGAAACCACAATCCATGCCTTTAACCCACTTACTTTCACCCTGGCACCGCTCGCTCCGCTCAGACCCGTCCACTCGGCAGCAAAAAGATTATGAAAGGAATAATAAAAGCATTGTGCTGTGTGTCCAAAACACGCAGCAAACACGCAACACATGTCTGTGTCTGTCCGTGTGACCGCTTGTATGCCCTGATCCACACACAGTTAGTGTCGAAGATCCTGAACCCCTAAATTGCTTCCGATGAGCAGATGAGTTGGTCGGTTTATGAATGTGTGTGTACCACACTGTTCAGGGGTCTTGCCTTGACGTAAGTAAGATGTGTGGCCCCCAGGGGCCCTGCCATGGGGCCACAAGTGCACTGATGCTGAACTCTGCATCAAATGTGCACAACGCAAACGCTGTTCAGGGGTCTGGCGTGAGAATAGTCGCACACAAAAAAATGAATGAAGTAAGACAAACATAAAAGATCCATAGACTTGGCTGCCACATGATGTCACACACAAAAGCCTAAATTGCACACGTTATGGGGCACTACACCAATACACATACATAATAGTGCAGCGGTGGCCGAACGGATAGCGGCGCGGTCTTGATACCGGAAGGTTCCTAGTTCGAATCAGCCGTCCGACACGTTAAAAAAATTACCACCGCTGAAGTGCCCTTGAACAAGGCATTGAACCACTACGATGAAATGTGTTCTATGAGCAGGGCCTGGCTGGAAACAAGTTCTTGAGCTTAGCCCAGATACCCTGGGTAAATATAGATTTCATTTCATTTCATTTCACACCATTGTGACAGCAGTGTCTAACACACGTATGGGGCACTATACACCAGTGTGACAGCAGTGTCTAACACATCAAATGGCCATAGTTCGGTGGCCATTGCTCTGATCAGCTTAATAGGACAATCTATTGTTGTTGTAAAAATCACACCTGTGAGAAGTGAGGGGCGCTCTTATCATCGTACATGCATTGATCATGCATCATCTCATACTGGCCAATCAGAATGCCTGTTGCCTGTTGCCACAAATTTATGTCATATTTGACAGTCATTTGACTGTAAATAAGGAAAAATCACACTTGTGTGAAGTGAGGGGCACCCACTGTATTATATGACGTCGACTACATGATGTCTTACATTGTCCTTTAGTACTCTAAACAAACATTACAAATCCCATAGTCTTATTGGCTGCCATGACGTCATCTTCAAAAGCCATGCATTGGAGGGGCTAAGAGTTTAGAAGATAAGATATCCCAATATTTAAAAACAATTCAAAAATATATATATTCCCTCCTAGCTGTTGTCCCCACATGTCTCATATTTGCCATTGACAATGAAAGGAGAAATTAGGTCAAATGTCCACCAAATATGACATGATATTTAACCAACCAATCACATAGATTCAGTTGTTCATGACGTAATGTATGATGATGTATAATGATAAGAACGCCCCTCACTTCACACGGGTGTGATTTTTAGCAGATAAATAGCAGTTGTGAGCTTATATCGGCGATTTTTGAATGGGGCTTAAGTGGTTAAAAGTGATAGAAATCTATTCTATATAAAAGTATCACCGTTTGGGCTCTAAAAAACATTTCTTGTGAGGGAACTATGCTACCCCTGGAACTCCCTCAAGGACATAGCCCGTCTCCTTTGGTCATCCAAATGTCAGAAAACTTTAACTTTAACGAGGTTTGTTTTTCCCTGTAAATGACTTGAAATACCTGGGCTTGTTGTCACCGCTTGTGGACAGAGTAAGACGACCATATTAAAGTGAGGAATTGGCGCTTGCATGGAGTGTGGTAGCCCTAGAAAGGCTCTACATTGCAAAGTAGGCCTATTTCACATTTGTATGAAACAACAAGAGCCATTCTAGGGCTAGGAGTGTGGAAGAGCAGCCATATCTATCTCCATATATCCATATCTAGCCAACTGTTGACACACTAACTACACAGTGGCAATTAGAAATAAAGTGCAGTCACCTGTTTACAATATCCACATCCCGCCAGACGGGACGGTTTTCTGCATTTTTCAGACAAACAAACAAGTGTGTAGGCTACGGTATACACATTTACACAAGTGTGTGTCACCTACCTAGGCAAGCCATATATACCATTTTAACGTCTTGTTGTGATTCAAATGATGCAAAGTGTTCCTTCCAAACTGAGCTGTTTGTTGACATGACAGGTCCAGTGGTCACACAGAGTAGACCGAGGAGGAGCAGGTAGTAGTGAGAAGAGCTTCTGCTGCCCCCTGCAGTGTCTGATGTGTAGTGCAACAGTGGAGGAACAGCAGCGAGACCCCCGTCAACATCACTGTTCCCATGCCATTGCCAAGGACCCCCAAATTGACATTAGCCCCCCCATAAGAGAAGATTTTAACGTACAGCACTAGCAGTGATTCTCAACCCGTTTCATTTCAAGAACCCCCAGTTTGACCTGCATTAGTCTACGGAGCCCCATTTAATGGCATTTCTATCTCTGGGACCCCCAATTTATATTGTAAAATCAATGTTAATTTAACCCTGAGAGTGTACAAATGGAATTTGGTATAACGTGGCACTTTTCTTTATACAATACAATATAAATTATACAATTGGGGGCATTGTATCTGGCCTCCCCAAACATTTAGATTGTGTCAAAGGTCATGTCTCGCCTAGACACCTGAGGATCAGATTATCCCGAGCAGGCAGGCTATAGTAGCTCAGTGGTAAACATTTCAGCACTTGCGCAGGAAACCGTGTTCAAATCCTTGTAGAAGAGGAAAGCCACTACTTCTATACTGTTCATTTTCGCTGCATGCATCTATACCACCATCTACAGGTGGAATGTGGAAGTTACACATTGTGCTCTTCAGGTCGCACATTTGCTTTCATTATATCCACATTCAGTGTGAGCTTGTAGATCTGTTATTTTCAGTCTCCTATATTATTGATTGAGTGGTGCAACCACTCCTATAGACAGCTGTGTGTGTCCCTGGCTGGCTGGCTGTGTCCCTGGGTCTGAGCACGGAAATAGCATATTTTCACCACCAAGCGTTTTGGACGCGGGGCGGCATATAATGGGCATTAGGGCATGACATCAGGGATCTCCATATATGGGCATTAAATGCACAAGGAATGACTGATCTAAAGATCTCCAGTATACTGTAACTACTAAAAGGTGACAGACGGATAAGAGATTTTCAGAAATGGCAATTGCCATTTAATTGTCTTTTTGCTGAAACCTACATTGTTGACCCATTTCCATTTACACATCTCAGACGAGCAAGAGTGGCAGCCATATCACATTTTTATTTTCTCCTAAGGCGTGGTGTGTTTGCTCATTCTACCAAGTTCAAAGTGACACACAATATTCAAGACAGAAAGGTCAAATGATGCATAAAGGGTATACATATTTACAAAGAATTAAGGCTTTAGAAGGTATCACAAGAATATATATATATATTGTATGATGTTTCTGGTTTCTAAAAGTTACACTTGGTATTAAATAGCGTATATCAAGTATACTTTCTAAAGACTACAACTGTTAATGACTCACAGGGTGTTATATAGTCTTCGAGTAGTAGTATTTCCACACAGGAAATAACAAATGGCCTTCTATATGCGTCTGGGTGCACAATTTGATCTGTTCCAATATGATTCTGCCACTGGCTGAACGGTAATGTAGTATAAATAGATAATGATAGCCACAAAGACATCAACCAGAGGACAGACTTACATCACAATACAACTGGAAATGTCAAATGGAAAGTGGGCGGAAAAGATGGCGAGGTCTGCTGACAGCAGACGAAACCCACACGACCCTGAAGTCCCATCATGTCAGTGCCCTCAATACACAGCAAGAGATGAGGAGTAAGATCTGTCATCTGTCTTATGAAAAAAAGTGCCAAGTTAGGCCCGACGTCGAAATTTAAAAAATGTCTTCTAAATCATGACAGTTTTCTGAAAAACATCATGTTTCTACTGCATATCAGTGGTGCTAAATATTTAATGTCAAGGACCCCAGAAATTATATATAATTGGCCACCAACCCCCCCATCTGAAAATATGTAGTTCCAGGGACCCCACCCAGAAGCAAAGATTTGAGTTAAAAACACTCGCTCTGAAAGAATATATATATTCAAAGATTTGCACACATTTTCACGATTTTCCAAAAATAGCAGATCTACAAGCTCGTAGCGCACCACTCGGTGGCGCACTATGAGCTTGTAGATCTGCTATTTTTCCAATAGCTAAAGTATAACATAGTGCTTAAAACACCAAAATGGGTTCCCGTGCTGAATGGGTTAAAGACATTTGAAATGTTATTAAACGAGAGTGCTTATGAACTCTTCGAAAAGCAAATTCACTGCTCATATAATTACTAGATTGTCTAATTTGATTATCATCATCATTAGTCCTGTGAATAAATACATAAATAAAACAATGCCGTCACATGTGGAAAATTGGTAGGAAAATAAAAATCTAATAAAACAAACATGCACTGCCATCTTCTGAAATATCAAAACATGCCACAAGGCAAAGTACACTTCTATTTAAATCGGGATATTCTGTCATTTTAAAGTTCCTTTTACAAATAGGCCCAAACATTTACAATACAGAAAATGAGGGATAAAAAAAAAACATACTATTAGAAAACTATGCATTTCTGACATGTTCAGATGTTTCAGTCAGTAGTGAAACCATTCATTATAATTGTTGATTCAATGGAAGAAACTAATTGCCATAAATAACAAATAATATTTTCAATTAAACAGATTTCACCCAGCACTAGCAAACATGTAACCTGGGGCCTGTTTAATAGTAACAGTGTATTCATCCTATTCCTATCCCGACGGCAATTCTGAAAGCATGTTTTCCCATAGCTCTGGTCCATAGCTCTAATGCCGTTGCATTTAGAGCTATGTTACCGATGACTTCCGGGGCTCGCATGAATGCATGAATGCCTCGCATGAATGCCTCTTGTCTTTAGCGTAAATAAAAAGAACGTTTTTGCTTCTCACCAATACAAAGGTGGGTTGTGTCATTAGAAAGCCTACTTTCTTTAGTGGAAGCACTCTGAGCCCCCCACCACACGTATAAAAGGTACTTTTTGGCCAAAAGCGATACTTTGTTACTCCACGCGCCCTCTACCGATATTGCCAAGAGAAAACCCTCATATCCTTTCTGGCCAAAAAGTACCTTTTATACGTGTGGTGGACTAAGGAAAGTAGGCTTTCTAATGACACAACCCGCCTTTGTAATGGTGAGAAGCAAAAATGCTCTTTTTAAGAGGCTGGTCTGAATTTATGTGAGCCCCGGAAGTCATCGGTAACATAGCTCTAAATGCAACGGCATCAGAGCTATGGACCAGAGCTAGTTTTCCCCCCTTTCGCCATCAACCACACCGTCCAAGACGCTGACAAGGAATGCGTGAAGCAGGTAAGACAGAGCAGCATCAAAAGCTTGTATCCTCGACACGGGCCGTAGCCGGCAGAACACCTTCACGTGGATCATATGGCTTTCACAGGTCTTTTGACAACTAGCAGGAATCAGGCTCGTAATTCCGAAAGTGCATTGGTCCGACAACGTGGCTTTGCGTGCAGTTAGGGACAGGGTTAGTAATGGGGCGAGTCGGACCAATGCGCCGTTGGAAGTATGACGCTGACCAGCCCCCCCCCCCCACCCCCCCAGCAACCCCATGTCATGATAGGCAAACATTTGGCGGAAATAGCTGATGTACAAGCTCACGAGGTGTTGCGTTGCAAAGTTTTAGATCAGGTAAGTTCAGCAAAGAGATTAGGTATAGAAGGAAAAAAGGAGGGGACCAAGTACACATCCCCGGTGGGACGCCGGCCAACAAAGTGTTCAGGGTTTAAGTGGGTAACTTAAAAAAGAGGTGTACATTTTAAAATGACTGCAGTGCTATTAACAATGTAAAAAACAAGAATTAATATGCATTCCAGTGCAGTTCATAAGCCTCGCCGTTCGTTTGGCTTATTATTCAGGCCGGGCGGCTCTTCGCCGCAGACCACATGGCGGTTGTTGTTGTTCCGCACCGTGCTGCAGTGCACCGATGTCCTCAATGTGTGTCTCATCGTCGGAGTCTTCAACGGAGGGCAAGAGGTCATCTTCATGTGCCTCCTCTTCGCCTCCCTTCCTCCCCTCCTCCTCCTCCTCCTCTTCCACCTCCTCCTCCTCCTCCTCCTCCTCATCCTCCTCCTCCTCTTCCCCATCGCCTTTCTTCACCTCCCTCTTACACTCCTCCAGAGTCTGCCCATCCGTCTCCTCCTCCTCGTCTGTGGCCTCGCCGTCGTTGGGTTTGTGGTACTCGTCGTCAGACACGTGCTCGGACCGCTCTGTGTCGCTCGCGGCACAGCTCCGGCCTCCTCCATCGGATGCCAAAGTTTCGTGGGCTGCCAAAGATTTGATGAGGTCGTCAAGGTTGCGGTCGCACGACGACTCTGTGGCAAAAAGAAAGGTTGTTCTATGGGTGCTTTAGAGACTACTAAAATGTATGTTAAGCTGTAGGACTTAAAGGAGCATTCAGTGATTTGGGTGATTTGGAAAAAATCCCGGTCCACCCCGGTAACAAGATGTGCACATGCACGCTCTACAGTGGGGGGACCCGCGGCAGCACACACCCGCTCGATCATGATTGGATGAAAGCTGGGCCACCTACTAGCCAAAAACAAAACCTAAGGTTGTTTGACCCCCAGGGGTTAACTGGGGACAGGGAGGAACTCCTTATGGTCAGCACACTCTATAGTAGGGAGGATTATCACAACAAAACCAAAAAATAAGTGATATTTGAATTAAGTGAAATCACTGAATATACCTTTAAAAAAAAATCACACTTGTGTGAAGTGAGGAGGCCACATTCATTGCAGATTCACTGCCACCATATATAAGTTACGAGACCTGAATGCAGTGTGTTATTGTATGAAACACAATATGCATTTCTATTGGCCACATTACAAACATTAAAAGTCCATAGACTTGGCTGCCATTAATTTTTTTAAAGTGCTCTAAACAAACATTAAAGTTCCATAGACATGGCTGCCATATGACATCATTTCAAAAGCCAAGCATTGGAGGGGCTAGCGCCCCTCACAAATAAATGTTGGGCACACTTTCTGTCATAGTGACATTGTTCTGGATCAGATCACTGTGTACTTTTAACCAAATCAGATTCTCCACAATAGCCTCTTCTGTTTTTGTTTTATCCATGGCAGAGCATCTTAATATGAACACAAGTGGTCTGTTCTGTTCCGTTCTGTTCTGGGGAGGGAAGCTAGACAGGGAGGGTGACCTTTGTCACTGCGGCAGTGATGTAAATAGGTTTTCAATGTAATGAGTCCCGGGATGCAGGGGTGGTCTTTTAGATGAGTCCCCCATGGTACTTTTTCTTTTTTCTTTTTTTTACAAATTGCAGCATTTAACTCCCATTTTATATGGTTATAATGTGGTTATATTCATGTAGAAAACAGAAGAAGAAATTATTATTATAACTAAAGCTAGCAAAAATAATCTAGAATAAAAAAACAGTACAGTAGTGCATCCCGTGGATGCAGAGGTCGTTGTTTTATTGCGTCCCTTAACCCATTTTGACCTGAGATCAGATCCTAAAAATGTCTTCTACATCCTGACAGTTTTCTGAAAAAGCTATGTTTCTATGTCAGTGGTTCTTCGATTTTTCAAAAATAGCAGACCTACAAGCTCGTAGCGCGCCACTCGGTGGCGCGCTATGAGCTTGTAGATCTGCTATTTTTCAATAGCTAAAGCATAACATAATGCTAACACCAAAAGGGGTTCCCGCCCAAAATGGGTTAACTATAAACTGAGTTTTGGGATGCAAAATGCACCCTATTTTAATCTCTGCTGCGGTAGCGAATCTTACGGGCTGGGGTGGTGCCCATCAGCAGGGGAATGTTGAACAGGAGGAGTCAGTAGTAGCAATGTGGAATACTGAACCATTTAATGTTGAACAGGAGGAGTCAGTAGTAGCAATGTGGAATACTGAACCATTTACAAAATAGACTTGAAAGCCAGACTCTAAACACAATCAAACAGCCATCATTGCGGGTGTACGTTATCAGGATTTGTACAAATTTGAACTACATTGGTCTTCTGGCAATGCAAGACTAGTTCCTAATAGACAGTATACTGTAACATTCATACATCCTAAACCATTGTAGGACAATGTAACCTACATCCCACCCAGGGACTACAGATGGAAATTTTCTTTTTAGCTACATGTGGTGCAATATAATTTACATTTTACTGTATGTGCTCTCTCCCTGTCAAAGTACACCCAAAGCACACTCATGTAAAACGTATGTATGTAAATGTGGGGGGGAAAAGGGGTTAGGCATGCAAAGAGAGGCCAAAAAAGCTCACCTTGGATGTTGACGGGTGGGCAGTCCATCCCTCTCTTCTTCATAAGGTAACGGATGGTCTGGAGTTGGGACATTATCTCATTTTTCTGCTCCTGTGCCACTGTCTTTACACTGAAGAAAGCAGAAAAGAAAAGGCAAAACCACACGTTATTCATGTCCTGACTGAGAGCCGTTCAACCCATGGACATATAAGGCTAGATGTCTCAAGGCGGAGTCTCTGACGTAGTTCACCCGGCGGCCATCTTGCTGAGGGGCTACAGTACAGTATGTTCAATGGCAGCTCAAACAAAAATAGTCATAACTCCCTCAAATATTGACGGATTTACAAACGGGTTGGTTTATTACAAACGTTGTCAACGTGGCTATGATTCAGGACGTTCATCTGCTTAATTTAGTTTTTTATATGAACGATGTATAAAAGCATACAAGTATGCGGACGTCTCTGACGTTTATAACAAACCAAACCGTTATGGTTATTTTAAAAGTACATGCCCCATAGACACAATGTTATGCTGCCCCTCGGTAAGATGGCCGCCACGTAACGTCGCTCTCCATTGGCCAGAGCGCGGGTGAGCCATCTAGCTTTCTTATATATATATATATATCTATGGTTCAACCACCAAAAATAGTCGATTTACAAGGTAACGTAATTCAGAAGTCAGAATTTAGAAGACATTTTTTAAATTTCGACGTCAGGTCTAAATGGGTTTGAATCAATCAAGTCATGGTGCCTCTAAGAGGTGGATATGGGTCAGTGAAATGGAGCTCTTGTTTCATAGCCACTTAACGTTTACACGGAGTAGGATGACTGAGCAAGTAAATGTTGACAAGCAATCCCTCACCAGTTTGTCAGAGGGTCCAGCTGGGTGAGTATGGAATTGAGCATCCTCTCTGTTTGTCCGAGCCTTTGTTCCAGCTCATTGAGCTGAGTTTCTGTAGAAAAGGCGAGATGTGGGGGGAAAAATCATCATCTCCTGGTGGTAAGCAAATATCAGTGGGCTCAAAGAAATATAAATACATGCAAATAGAAACCCACCGCAGTCCATACACACCTGCCTCAGCTGACTTTTTGGTACCCTTCACGACCTTGCTCTTTTGAGTTTGACAGCCGTCTGCAGACTTAATCTGCAGATTCAAAGCAAATAGGGGTTGATTTTGGACAAAGAAGTGGCCGACATGTTCTTAAACCCATGGAGTGGCTCATTTGATTTACAGCTACATTGAGAAATCGATTGGAGTAAAAAGGGAAAAAAAACGAAAAAGGCTTTCAAATTGTAGATGTCAAGCCACAAATACACTACTTTCTAACAATACGTTTCTAGCTACTAAAGCGAGGAAGGAGATTTGGCTTCGACAAGATGATGAAACAAGGCAAGATCAACAATCACTGTGTTCAGACCATGGCACAGAAACAATTGTATTGGTCCATGAAGGAGTCAACCTGTTATTCAGGAATATCTTAAGAGTTATGGGGCCACGGCTAACCCATACAGTACACAATCACCTCCAGAGTCCCATGATCACAAGTGATTATGTTTCTGATTTATGGCCCCTACACACTGTAGAGTTTTAAAGTTGTCTGCAAGTCATGAGGATCGTTATGTATTTCACACTACAGGAGTCTTTTTTTTAAATCGACTGTCATATCTGTGTGGCTTTAACACTAAACGATTGGTCGCCGACTAGGCATCACACACTGCAAGAGTTCACCAAAATGCGATCCAGAGTCAGACCCGATATATATAGGCTACTACTAAACAATTTGTTTTATTCCAATTCATTTTGACATCTCACGTACGTGCATGGTGTCATACTGTACAAGCGCGAGACCCGAGACCGACACCTCTCTCTCTCTCTCTCTGCATGCATGCATGCATGCATGCATGCATGCATGCATGCATGCATGCATGCATTGGACGTTCAATCTTGATTTTCATTAAATAATTCTCTGTCTCTCTCCGTATGTGCGCGCGCACACAAACGCATGCGCACACACGCACGCGCGTTACAGTTTTCAGAAAACTGTAATGATTTAGAAGGCTTTTGTAGAATAATTTGTAGAATCTAAATGGGTTCATGTGGTCAGCAGTATACCTTCAGGAACTTGTAGGCTGCGAACACACCCACTCCAATGGCATAGAGCGGCATCAGCGTGAACACGTAGCCCTTGTTGCTGTTGGGCTTGAATTTTTCATTCTTCATCTCCTGCTCCATCATCGTCTTCATGTGCTGCATGTTCTCCATGGTTTGTGCCGAGCCGGGGGCGTTCATGCCCACGGGCTGCCCTCTCACTGCACCTGGGCCCGGAGCAACTGGCAGAAACACAAAGGACGAATCATCATGACGATGACTGACTGCTGATGCCTTGTTGTCATGAAAGGAAATGCTAGGATGTGTGGCTACAGTATGCACGGCTATACCCTTAGAACTGAATATTATATTATAGAGAGTTAACGCTTGGCCACTCTTTTCCGACAGTCAATCTGAATTCAATCTGGAGCTGTACATTTGTCCATAGATTGATGGATGGGACCAGACTTTCTTTTATATTACTGCAGTGTGCACCAACACTGGACAATCCTAACTGCACATAGATAAGACATGTGAAAGGAGACTTCATTCAGATTCAATTCCCTACAGTAGATTTCCATGTCAATTCTGCTGCTTTCCCTTCATTGGCTTCCAGTTTTGCCCGCATCCAATTCAGAACACTAATGATGAGCTACAAGGCACTTCTCTACCTTCCGGACATGATCCACCAACCAAGACCCCTTCCCGTACGCGTACGGTACAGATAATGTACAGTAGCAGTAGTGGCTCAAAGCCTCTGCCTGATGACCCAAACCCTTTTCCACACGGGAGACCCGGGCTAGAAACCCGGGCGTTACACTAACGCAGGATGTCTGCTGCTCCCATCCCTTTGCGTCCTACTAGACTCTTAAGTTCTTAGACAGGCGATGTTAATAAAATCTGGGAATAAATTCCTCACCAATACATTTCTTCACAAATGTTTTTCCAAAATGTGATGAGGTCATGATCACATTTGTGATGACGGCTATGGCCGTTTTTAGCGCAAGGAGTGTTTTTCATGCAAAACAAATGCTTGCAATGGATTCAGAATCATGGAAAAAACCCTAGTTTGTCCCCTCACATGCTACTTAAAGGGATAGTTCAGATTTTTTTAACTTAAGTTGTATGAAATACTTGCCATTAATATAGTGGTTGCAACTGTATTAATTGATTGCCCGAGTCCCGTGGTGGGAGTTCTGCTCTGGTTTTGGTCAATATTAAGTAGGTCCGGTCATTTTGTGGGGGGCACTGGGGCCACGCAGTAAAAGTAAATTAATCCACAAAACGAACGTAATTTGTATTGTTGACCTATTTCTAAAATATTAGCGCGACTTTCGTTCAACTTTGACCCCTCTATCACATGGAACTATTTTTTGGGCGTTGTGATATGGACACAAAAAACATAGTTCTGTGTGATAGAGGGGTAAAAAAAGAACGGAAGTTGCACTAATATTTTAGAAATAGGTCAACAATACAAATGACGTTAGTTTTGTGGACTAATTTACTTTTACTGCGTGGCCCCCAGTGCCCCCCACAAAATGACCGGAACTACTTGATATTTCACCAAAACCAGAGCAGAACTCCCACCATGGGACCCGGGCAATCAATTAATACAGTTGCAACCACTATATTAATGGCAAGTATTTCATACAACTTAAGTTCAAAAAATCTGAACTATCCCTTTAAAGCAGAATAAAATGCATATGGGTTGTTAATGGCATATGGTACCCCTCAGCGGTCCCAGATTCTGAAACTGAATGTCATTCTTTGCATGATGTGTTACTACTAGAGAAACCTTTACAAACACATTGGGTGAAGAAATGTATTGGTAAGGAATTTATTCCCAGATTTTCTGAACATCCCCTGACTAACTAAGACTATTCTCCCTCCTCTGGAATGACCTCAACCCTCAGTCAGGACTGCAGACTCACTCCCCAGGACGGGTCCCCCCCCCCCACTGTGAGTCCGTGAGTCTGTGTCCGTGTGTCCGTCCGTCCGTCTGTGTACTGTACAGCTAGTCTCGTGTAGCCAGACAACTATTCCACAATCTCCGAATGCTATATACTGTAGAGTCTGGAACTACAGCTCCCGAAATCCGAGTAAGGAAGCTGCCATTTCCACAAGCAGCAACAAGCTATATATGCTTAGAGGATTTCTATTTATATTAGGATAAATTTGCGCGACTGTAACTCTCCACTTATATTTTACTCGTGACAGCCCGTTGCTCCAGGCTGTATGATGAAAGCATTTGGAAATTGCGAGAGGCAAAAGTCTGGTAACGTGAGACTAGTGTACAGCTAATCTCCGGCACCGTTAACCTGGTGGATGCCAAATTATGCACACACACTCCCTGGATGCCAACGATGAACCTCTGCCCCACATTTTCCAGAACGGCCTGTTATAGCGTCACAAGGAGGCCGACTTTTGAACAACACATGTTTTGATATTACTCCTCCAGATTCTGTCCCTGATGCAACACTACGGAATCCCTCAGAAATTCATCAACATCATCCAACAGCTGTATGAAGACTCCGACTGCCAGATCATCCACAATGGAAAGCTAACTTGCCCTCTTGAAGTTAAGACCGGGGTGAGACAAGGCTGCATGCTCTCACCAACAATTTTCTTGATGGCCATCGACTGGATCATGAAAAACACAACCATGGCCAGTAAGACTGGCATCCAGTGGACCCTCACCCAACAACTCCAAGACCTTGACTTTGCAGACGATATCTGTCTTCTTTCTCACAAACACCAACACGCACAGTCAAAGCTAACACTACTCTCCGAAGAGGCAGCAAAGACTGGCCTCAAGATAAATGTGAAAAAGACAGAACTCATGAAGGTAAACAACAAACAGGATCTCCCAGTCCAACTACAGGGAGACAACATCAAAGAGACTGACCGCTTCACATATCTCGGGAGCATACTGGGCAAGGATGGTGGATCAGATGATGACATCAAAAGCAGAATAAACAAGGCCAGACACGTTTTCACCACACTACGACCCATCTGGAACTCCAAGACACTGTCCCTCCGAAATAAGACCAGAATATTTAACACCAACGTCAAGTCAGTTCTCTTCTATGGATCAGAGACATGGAGAGTGACAAATACTACCACCAACAAACTCCAGACATTTGTAAACAGATGCCTAAGGCGCATTCTGAACATCAGGTGGCCCGATACAATATCAAATGGCAGCCTGTTGGAGAAAACCAACCAAAACTCCATCAGCCAGGATGTGAAGAAGAGAAAGTGGGATTGGACACACCCTCCGAAAACCTACTGACAACATCACTAGGCAAGCACTGGACTGGAACCCACAGGGCAAAAGAAAAGTGGGGAGGCCAAAACAGAACTGGAGAAGATTGATTGATTGATTGAAAAATGTATTAACAGTTTGCAGAATTACAGTACATTTCAAGCACAAACTCAATACAAAGGCTGTTAACTGTGAGTGGACGACCCAATTAAGCATTACACTTGTTTCCAATAGGGTCCACATTGTTCAATTCATCAAAAACATTTAGAGACGTACAAATAGACACTTCTATATAGACAAAGGACAGAACAGGAATTCATCATAAAGGAGGGAAAAAGGGAAAAAGAAACAGTGAGGGAAAAAAAAGGGGTGGGCATCAGTGGAGAGTGAGGCAAAGACGACCGGATTATCGTGGGCCCAGCTGAAGAAAACTGCTCAAAACAGAGTCCGATGGCGGGGTGTGATTGCGGCCCTATGCTCCACCTAGGAGCCTACAGGAATAAGTCAAGTAAGTCAAGGCTGTCAAAGTTTGCAGGACTGGCCCGTTTTTAACAAAAAGCCTCAAATCAATACGCAGCGTGCAATTTACGTGAAATCTTTCGCAGACTTTCCTAGTAGGCTGAGGAATATATCCCACCCTTTTCACATTGGCCTGTTATAGCGCCACCAACAGGTGGATTTTTGCAAAACAATTTTTTGGAACAAAATGCCTCAAAATTTCAAATCATCCAATTGCCATCCAAGGCGTAAGAAGAAATGGCACCCTTTTCACATTGGCCTATTATAGCGCCACCAGGAGGCCACAACCTGACCTGACCTGGTGGAGACCTGTGCCCAGGGGCACTTTATCTAGTTTTTGATACATTTGTTCTTTTCATCGACATCATACAGTACATAACCTATGTCTGCTTGCCCACAAATGTATGTATGGGTCCATATTATAATCTATTATGATGAAACATGTTTACTTTGAGATTGAGCCACTGCATTCATGTACAAATTATACATATTTATTTTCAACACCGTTAGCCTTGTATCAAGAAAGAGTATCATGAATGTATTTGGTACTAGTGGTCTTGATCCAAGGATAACACAGTATTTATATGTTGGCCCCTATTGCTCTTTATATAATAATAATAATAATTATATTATATTATATTATATTATATTATATTATATTATATATTATATTATATTATATTATATTATATTATAATAAATTATTAATAATAATAATTACCCTTTCTATTGTTGAAGCGGTCGAACCGTGACTCCTTGGTGGCTCCACCAGTCCCGATCCCAACGCCAAACATTCTGGGCAACACAACGAACGTGAAGAGCACAGCCGTGAATCCGATCACGGCTTGTTGTGATGTTGACAGCACCATCCTCTGCTCTGCTCTGCTCTGCTGCAGCCAGCCAGGCAGCAATGATCACACTGAACAACAACCAGTTAGTTGTACAGTAGGCCTACAGTACAGTACCGCCCTTAAAATAAGGGCTGTATGGATTCGTCACGTCGCCTCGATCCAAAAATGTATCACACGATCAAAGAGAAATTAGAAAAAGAATAGGTCGTAATCTCTGCCAGTTTCTCTCTCTCTCTCTCTCGACTAAAACAGCTGTTGCTCGCCCCTACCCCCCCACACTGGCTGATGCTTCTTCTTCTGATGACAGCGTCATAATGTAATATCCGGCAGTGTAGACGGATCTATAGGCGTTATACTGCCCCCCCACAGCTCGCTTTGGGAAGTTACGGTCATATCGCCACAGCAAAGCATATATACATTAAAAAAAACTATTTTACTAACTAACTAAAATTATTCTTTCTGTTAAATTGAAAGAATAATTGAATTTACATTTACCACCACTATTTTCCACACATGTTTGCTCTGACCAAATAAATATTTCAATCCAAAGGATGATTGATTGAAGTATTAATTAACAGATTAGAGAATTACAGTAGCCTACATTTCATGAAAGCACAACTCAATACAAAACTGTTAACTGTGAGTGGATGACACCATAAAGCATTACACTTGGGCAGGGTCCACCATGTTCAATTCATCATAATCCCTGTATCCGCCATCAGCTCTTAATCTCCATCAACCTCCACCTTAATATGATATTCTTATATTCCATTAAACTCTTTTACATCTATCATCTCCATGGTTATTCCCACACTTTGACCACATAACATAAATGAAAATAAAGGACATGACATAAAATAACATCCTTGGAAGGAGGTATAGGGCCCACACACCATTATTTTGGTAAAAGATGACTTTATTGAAAAAGAACGACAACGTTTCGACGCTTCGTCAGGTCAGATATACTGACCTGGAGAATGGTGTGCGGGCCCTAAACCTCCTTCCATGGTTGCTTTATTGGCCCTGCACCCACTGTCGAGGTTCCTGTAAATAAGTATGCTATAAAATAACATTCTCCCAACGCGACAACTATAGTAGGCCTATGTTAGTCTACTATATTCCTAATTATACTCACTGTAGATTCACCAATGTGTCCATGATGATGATGATGATTATTCTCAAAAAAACTCTGTAGGCCTTATGTTCTTGTTTACTCCTTGTAGTCCTTTTCTCTCTTGAAGCGACCCTATCTGTGTCTGTACTGTGTACGGTACGTGCAGCTATGACAACTGAATTTCAATCAATAACGGTCTATATATCTAACTAGCACAACAACACAACAGTAAAACAATAAAACAATAATAAATAGACGCTATACTCGAGCCCCCTGGGTGCTGCTGTCTCATGTATCCCACTTAGACATCCCCCCGGGTGTTGCTGTCTGATGTATCCCTCTTATACGAAGTCACAGAGGTGCCATATAGGGCAGGCTACGTGTAGGACAGACTCGGGACCCCAGGGAGGGGGGACGGGGGACGGGGAACAATTTAATGACTTTTATTAACACCTCAAAAATATATACTATAAAAACTGGTGAAACATTGGCCAAATTATCAAATAATACAGTGTGATGATGACCCTCTCGTTGCCCTCTCTGTTGCCCATGGTTCCCTTCTGGGATGGTGGGAGGGTTTATAAATACTGTAGCCTGGCATCCTCTCGTTCTCTCTACTCCTCTCTTCTTTTAGACTTAATAAATCAGACACATAACCATCAGTTGTGTCTGTCTCCCCTTTTTGTTAATGTTTTGAACCTTAATCCAGTCGGACCAATGCTATGTCTAACCAATCTCTCCCTCCCGTGTGTGCAACAACATGAACATAATAGTGACACTTCAACATTGTCATGTATAAAACAGGCTGATTTGTTGATACAGTAGGTGTGTGGTATATCTCCATATACAGTACCATATGGCCTGTCTGTCATCATAGTTAGTTTCAATATCCAGTGAGGCCAATATTATACTTTGATGTTGTGTACCCAAGAGAACGCAATCAGAATGTATTGAATTCCGTATAGTTCTACAGTATGTGAGTTGAGATGATTGCCTTTTTATGCATTTAAATGTATTTTTGTATCCCTTATAGTTATACAAGGCATGTTGAATTACCTTTGTGCATGACAGGAGTTAAACAACCAAAAAAGGAAGGTCTCATGAAGAAATTACTTCAGAAGTGTCAGCAGATGCTCTTCCCTTTGAGGGTGCAACTTCCTGTTCATGTTGTAAATTAAGACAAAAAAGGAAGCTGCTGTGACTGTGTCTTTCAGTCCTTACAGCCATGTGAGGATTCTGAGTGATCACTGCAAAGCATGGGCTACACGATGGACTGGCTGCTGTTGTTTGCATGGGTTCCCATGCTATCCTCCCTTCTTGTTGAGGTGTCTGGGGAGCATTCAGCCTCACTGACAGCAATCATGGACGAAAGGTTTATGAAGGAATGTGTAGACAGACACAATGCGGCACGCTCATCCGTCCAGCCACCTGCAAGTGACATGCTGCATATGGTAAGCATGAGATTATCAAAACAATGGGTGATTTTGATGGAAGACATTTTGATGGTATGGTAATTAAATGCAGATGACGGAATAATGTAAATTGTGGGTGATGTGATGTTAAAGTCTCACTGTTACTACATGAGCCAGCATGAAGTAACCAGTTATTAAACCCTATATAAACGTTGTTATCCGGGTGGGGTCCATCTAGTTAGTCTGCTCCTTTTTGGGCCCTACACTAATTGTCTTGGTGCAGCTAACCTTTTCGCAGAATGTTCACCAACATGCCCAGAAATAATAGAGAGTATGCGCATGCACAAAGTGAGTGGCAAAGTGAGTTTAACGTCGTTTAATGCAATGAAATAGGACGTTTTTGTTTGGATGTATAGGCTATCAAGGCCAGAAAGTAGTTTTATGCCATTCAGTAGGTGTTCCAATATAACTTCCGGGTACGATTATGATGTCACGCGCATACCCTCAATAGAGGGTATGCGCGTGCTTAAAGTGAATGGTACATCGAGTGGCAAATCGAGTGGCAAAGCAACATGCAAAGTGAGTTTAACATTGTTTAATGTTGTTTAATGCAATCAGATAGGACTTTTCTGTGTGGACGTATGGGCTGTCGAGGCCAGAAAGTATGTTTTTGCCACTCAGTAGGCCTTCCTGCATAACTTCCTGGTTTGATGATGTCACGCGCATACCCTCTATTGGGACATATCATATCATATATGATATGTTGATCTGCAGCTGATCTTTTTTTGTTGAGGGGCCTACAGGTTTAATGTTTGTTTTTCCTTAAACAAACATTAAAAACGCTATTGAAATGAACAGAGTTTAATGTTTGTTTTGTCCATGTTTGTTTTGTCTGATAATTACGTCCTAGAAGATGTATAATTATACATTGGATTGGACATTGGTGATGTTGGAAAATGATAACAGCTCCCCTCACTTCACACGTGTGATTTTCTTCGTTGTATGTTGGTTCCTCAAGACATGGGATGAAGGCTTGGCCATCGCCGCCAGGGCCTGGGCGAGGAACTGTGAGTACAGACACAACGACCGGCGATCGCATCCCGTCTTCTCCTCGGTGGGAGAGAACATATGGACAGGCAGGCCCCCCTCCTCTTATACAGTCAAAAAGGTCATAGACGGATGGGTCAATGAAAAAGAAGATTATACTTACACCACCACCGAATGTAAGCAGGTCTGCGGCCACTATACACAGGTACCTCCACATGCTAAAATTACTATATGCCATATCCATATATTGTTTGTACTGTAGTTCTGCTGTGCATGCTGAAATCAATGAGTCTTAAGGAGTGATATTAAAAGAGTGAACCATGTTGATTACATAATATTTGGTCTTCGTTGTGCAACAAAGGTATTTCTTCCATGATCCATAGGTTGTATGGGCAAGCACCTACAAGGTTGGCTGCGCAGTCCAAATCTGCCCAAATGGTGTCAAAGGCTTTGATGACAAAGAACTGAAAGAAGGTGCCTTGTTTGTGTGCAACTATGCCCCAGCGTGAGTTGAAACGTGCTTATAAAATGTGGTGGAATTTCACCAAGTACCACACTAATAAAGAAGCTGACTTCAAAATGATAATTCAAAAGCACCCTAATTCAGTTGTTCCCAAATTTGGGTCCGGGGACCCCTAGGGGTCCTTGAGGGAGTTCCAGGGGGTCCCCAGCTGAATGATAGTTAGGAACCAAATGGACCCTTATGGGTCTGTAACTCAGAGAGGGTCCATTTGGTTCCATGTGTACACTCTCAGAGTTAAATTAATTGTAATTTTACAATATAAATTGGGGTCTCAGAGATTAAATGGGGCTCCGTAGCCTAGTTCATGTCAAACTGGGGGTCCTTGAAATTAAACAGGGTGAGAATCTCTGCTAGGACCGTAAAAATCTTCTCTTATGGGGGGGGGGGGGGGGGGTCTATGGCATATCTCTTCAAATGGGGGGTCCGTGGGCGAATTAGTGTCAATTTGGGGGTCCTTGACGTGAAAAAGTTTGGTAACCACTGCCCTAATTAATACCTCAGTTATATTGTGCCATATACCTCCCTAGGGCCGATATCTCTATCTATTGTATTTCCACTAACAGTCCAACATGTCCGATTAACCACTTAAACCCAATACACTTTGTTGACCGGGGTCCCCCAGGGATCTATCTTTGGCTGACCGATTGTCAGGCTCTACTCATCTCAACCGGACATGTTTTGAACTAGTAGATAGATATGCCATTTTCACAGAATATATATCCACCTATTAAGACATGCTAGAGTTCAAGCAATCTACTGGTCTGGACACCCATTTGATTAAAATAAAGTGTCTTTGTTTTCTTGAGAGATTTGGGTGAAGGGGGTTGTTTGTCAAATCTTGTCCCACATAAAATCAATGAAAAGAGACATCTGGGTCTGTCCTGAAGAGGAACAAGATGTATTTTGGCTGTAAGTCGTATTTCCACATTAGGGCAAAGTGTCACGAAATGTCACAAACTTCATCCACATTTGAGAGAAGTGTTGCGAAATGTCACAAACTTACAATACAGGAAATATATAATTCAGATGATTTTGTTATTTTTGTTATTTTAAGAAGAGTAGTAAGAAAAAAAAGTAATCTAGTTTATGCTTCTTCTACAGGGGCAATGTGCCTGGAAGACAACCATATCAAAGTAATCTAGTTTATGCTTCTTCTACAGGGGCAATTGGGGTGGACAACCATATCAAAGAGGAAACCAATGCACTGGATGTGTGGGTGAATGCAAAGGGCAGCTCTGTCGTAAGTACTCTTCACAAACTCAGTCCAGATAGACCGACATGTTTGTCAGGCTCTAAAAAGCTCAGTAAAAAAGCTGCAAATCTGCATTAAAAAAAGAAAAGAAAACATACATAGGAACACAGGGACATAGGGACACAGGGACGGACAAAGCAGGGCATTGGAGTGGCTGCACCCTATGGTTGCACCACTCAAAAATCCAAACCACTTTAAAATGTTTTACTACATTCACCAATTCACACACAAGGTGGAGCCTTCTGGTGCTTATAGACAAAGTTGCTCAACTTAAAGCCCAAAGCACACCAAAGGGTCTTGTCAGGACTAAATGTTTTTTAAGGTCAACCACACCAATGCAACTCACACCTTGCAAGTCAATGAGTCGCATTGGTGTGGTTAAAAATCCCGTGCGGTATTGTCCTGACCCGACCCTTTGGTGTGGTTTGGGCTTAAAGCGGTGTTTGTCAGTCCATCTTAAGTGTTTTTCTCTCTCTCATTGCAGACAACCAAACACGAGACAAACAGCAAAGTAAGTAGAATATAACGTTCATTGTGGCTCAATATAATCAAATCTGGTGTATTGATTAGGTAGGACAGTGGTTCCCAAACCGTGTAGCGAGGCACGCTGCTGAGAAAAGTCCAGGTGTGCCTTGGGATTCTGTGACAACCACCCATTATTGCAACATACAAAAGGTTCTGAATATTTTTTTTCATTTACTAAAACAGCCAGACCCTACTTTTCCCAATACAGACGAAAATGTAATAACCTAAAAACCTGGTACTATTTTGGGCATTTCATTATAGGTGTAAATATGAATAATTGATTTATAATTTTTTTCACACATTTAATTATATCGTGGAAATAGCTACAATCTACAAGCTCACACCGCAGCACATTGTGAGCTTGTAGACTTGCTATTTTCGCTATAAATACAGTGTGCGCTTGGGAGTTTGACTTGCCCATTAGTGCACCTTGGTGCATTACCAATAGATAATGTTACAAGGTTAACCCATTCTGAACAGGAACCCCTTTTGGTGTTTTAAGCATTACGTTATACTTTAGCTATTGGAAAAATAGCAGATCTACAAGCTCATAGCGCGGCACCGATTGACGCGCTACGAGCTTGTATATCTGCTATTTTTCAATGTGGCACAAATCTTTGAATATATATTCTTTCAGAGCGAACATTTTTAACTCAAATCCTTGCTTCTGGGGGGGGTCCCTGGAACAACATATTTTCAGGCTACAACTGGAGCCCTGACTGGGACCCTGCCCTATCTAGCTGTGGCCCCTCCTGTGCGGCGGTGCTGATCATCCGACCGTTGGCTCTACTCGCTACCTTCCTCGCTGCCTACATCGTGCAGAACTGTTACCCCAACATCTTCTGCTATGAGTAGCCAACATTTCATTGCATCTGTGAACCGCCATTAAGATGCTACGTAATTAAAGGACAACTTTAGTTTTTTTCAACCAAGGTTCATGTTTTAGGTTGTTATTAGAGAAAGTACAAGATGAGTTAGTTTTTAATTTGCTGCTTTCTTTCGTTTTAGGGATTTTAGCTGTTCTTGACAGGGGGGGGGGGCATTTTATAGCGGTTTATTTTATTTACCAACTATAGTCCTACTAGACCTCAAGAAATTACATCTGGCCACAAAAGATCACAGGATCTACTGAATGTGAAGGCCTACTGGGGGGAAGCCACACTGTGTGTCATAGGCTCAATATGTCAGTTTGACACATTCAGTAAATCCCGTTATCTTTTGTGGCCAGATGTCATTTCTTGGGGTCTAGTAGGAAGGACTATAGTAAATTAATTAAAAAAATGAAATTTAGCCCCATGCTCGAATGCCCCCGCCCCCCTGTCAAAAAGAACCATGGTTGAAAAAAAAAAAAAAACTAAAGTTGTCCTTTAATGACAAAAAAAGGAAAAAGAAAAGAAAGAAATATGTATTTTTTTATTTTCATTACAAATCCATTGTACCTGTACAGAAGCTGCTCTTCATGTTATGTACAGTCTGGAACAGCCTCAATGTAAAATGTCTCAAAAGCAGTAATTTATATTATGCACTAATATAAATACTCGCCATGGTATTTAACGGTGGAAAAAGTAAAACCTTCTATATGGGTGAGAAAAAAGACCAGCTGCGAGCCTGCTACAGTACATGGAATAACAGGTGTTCACAGAAAATGATGTATGTTAATGTATTGTATTAATACATGTATTGTCGCTGTTGGACAGAAACCGTGTACCTCCATCTTGTTTTTAAACCCATTCAGGACGGGAACCCCTTTTGGTGTTTTAAGCACTATTGAAAAAATCACACCCGTGTGAACTGAGTGGTGTAAGGTTTTATATAGCATGATCAGCTGTGGTCTGACGTAATGTCTGACGTAATGAAATAAGGTAAGGTATTATGTAGCCTGATCAGCTCTGATCTGACGTAATGAAATCACACCCGGATGTGATTTCACAACTGGCTTTTTCTGCGCAGAGAAAATGACCACGGTTGCTACGGTCATCCAGTTCACCCGGGTGTGATTTAATTACGTCAGAAATTATTTTGAACATAGCAACCATGGTCATTTTTTTATGCACACAAAAGCCAGTTGTAGGAGTGGTTTACACCACTCAAAAAAAATAGCAGATCTACAAGCTTGTAGTGCGGCACCGAGTGCCGCACTACGAGCTTGTATATCTGCTATTTTTTCAATATCTTCAAAATGTGGCGCAAATCTTTGAATATATATATTCTTACAGAGTGAACGTTTTTAACTCAAATCTTTGCTTCTGAAACAACATGCTCGCCGGAACAACATATTTTCAGATTCTGGTCCGCAGCCAAATACAGATAATTCTGGTGGTCCTTCGACGTGAAAAAGGTTGAGCACCACCGACGTAGAAACATAGGTTTTTCAGAAAACCGTTAGGATTTAGAAGACATTTTTTTAAGAATCGGCCTCAGGTCTAAATTAATTAAAGCTCCATTTTATACTTTGTCATATGACGGTGTCATGCAAACTGGCCACAGCCACCACCTGACATGCCCAAGAGCTTGTGACTAAATAATAAAAAATAACTACCTTTCAAAGAATGGCAAAAAAATAGAACGCGTTCCAATGGAGACAACACTGTCTGGAACACAGCGACATAAGGTTTCCGCCCAACAGCGATGATATCCCATGTCCTAAATCCCATCATGTGTGGGGTGCCCGGCTGCCTGCTGGCCTAGTGGTCCAGGCGCATCATGCCACATATAGGCTCTGGCCTGACAGTGTGTCGCGTGTTCGAGTCCCGTTCATGACGACCATTGCTGCGTGTCTCTCCCCTTCTCTCTCTCCCTCTTTCCTGTCCGTCTTCACTTGAAACATAAAGGCAGAAAAGCCAAAAACTAATCTTAAAAAAAAAGAAAATTCCCATCATGTGAGCTTATCGAGGATCCCTTCCACCCGATATCCAGTCTCCTCTAAATACCGCACGAAACAGTACAAATATTTACAATAATATTAGTCCGTATAATAATCACTCCTCTGAATTGTCAGCCTCTGCTCTTCTTTTTCTTCCCCTTGTCCGTGGAGGTGGGCGGGGCGGTGTTCACCGGTGGAGCTCCCAGCTTCTTGGTCTTGGCTTTCTTCACTTTGTCTTTGATGGCCTCAATGTCAAGTTTGCCTTCTGAGGGAGCTGTGAATCAAAGTGGCGGACGTCAATAAACTGTTATATAAAACACACTGTCAATTGTATTTATTCGTCTTTCGTCACACGACGACACTCTCGTCCTCAAGTGTAAAAAGAAAACATAATATTTAAAAAAATTCCATTTATTTATTTTATTCTCGTCAAGGTTATGCAATAACTATGCAATGAATCTTTCTCGTTTGAGGATCGGCAGTAAACACATTACACAACATCATAAAATACGGATATTTCTAAATTATTTGAACAAGAAAATGTTTTTTCCTGTACCTTTATTTGTCTTCTTGAGGAGCGGTTTCTCTTTGGGTGGAATGAAGTCTTTATTTCGCTCCTCTTGCTTCTTAGTCACATTCTCTGCTTGTTTAACCTAAGAATGAATAACAGGAACCGTCAGATCAATAGCATGTGCCTAGTATAGAGATGTGCTGCCTGTGGTGGGGTACAAAAAGCTGTCAGGGCATGAGTAGTCTCACGTAGCCAGACAACTATTCCACAATCTCCGAATGCTACATAGAGTCTGGAACTACAGCTCCCGAAATCCGAGTAAGGAAGCTGCCATTTCCTTTTCTGCTAAGCAACAAGCTATATATGCTTAGATGATTTCTATTTAGATTAGGATAAATGTGCGCGACTGTAAAGACGAAACGGAAGTGGGGAGGAGGCTCCACTTCCGCTTTATACGACAGTTGCTCTTCTGTTGCTCCAGACTGTATGATGAAAGCATTTGGAAATTGCGAGAGGCAACAGTCTGGTAACGCAAGACTAGGTGTTCGGTTATTTGGCGATGTTATGCCGGGGCTCCGACCAGCCCATGCAATAGGCAGACAAGAGTGACTAACACGCACAGGTGAACTAAATGCTCCAATAATAGCTTATATTTGATGAACTCAAACGTGCATTTTATAGGGTTTTTATTAATTCATGTTAATCATAAACACTTACAATCATACATTCACACGTTCTGTTCACACTTCCCCTAACTTCCCCCAACACAAGATGAATTCAGTATCCCGGAATCTGGATCACAGTCCTATTGGTCTGAAGTTCTATCTGCTCTGTCGGTAGGAATTCTTGCTATAATTTTACACTCTAAACTCTCCCAGATCATGGTAAAGCTTAGCTTGTCCTTGTTGACTTTCGGACTTAGTTCAGTGATAAGTCACACATTAAGTGTAATTATGTGGTTTTAAATCTACCTTATCATTCAGTCAATTTCCATTAATTGCCATTAATCAATCGGAAGAAAAGAAACACAAATAACACTTGGTTACAATCTAAACATCATATTACATCGATTATGAATAATGCACAATTATATATATATATTAGCATATGATACATACCGCTGGTGTCTGTCTGCTACATGTATCACGTTCGATGGTATTGGTGAATCTAATTCTAATATTGGGCTACACAGCATAGTCACA
Organism: Electrona antarctica; assembly: GCF_951216825.1. Classification (NCBI taxonomy): domain Eukaryota; kingdom Metazoa; phylum Chordata; class Actinopteri; order Myctophiformes; family Myctophidae; genus Electrona; species Electrona antarctica. The sequence continues at coordinate 29,567,866 of NC_136804.1, read as the reverse complement.
GTGGCTCTGACTGAAATCACACCTTCATGCTAAACACTTTCGGCCAATCAGATGCCACTGACCATCCTGCCTCTCTCTGGCCACAGCAGCCGGCTCCTATTACAGTCCCTGTAATGCCCAACTACTTCTGCCTAGATTAAACTGTTTAGACTATTACAGGTATTTATCATTTAGCCTTTTTACCAACCCAATATATAATAGGTTATTAGAACACATTTAAACAATTGAAGAGGAATTAAAGATTGGTTACTTCAATATTTGTATGTTCTAGCTGAGTTGACTTCCCCTGTGAGAAGGAGTCAATAATGGCCTGCCTTACAACAGGAAGAGGCAGTAAAACCCCCATCCACCGGTTATCAATGCAACTGGAGTGCATTGGAATGTGGTCCCAGGACCTACAGCTATCCTGTTGCTCCATGGAGAGTGGTACACATTGATCACTCAATCTGACCCAATATATTTTACTCTAATGTCTGATAATAAATCTCGCACACCCATAAATAACAAGACACTAGGGCATGAGGAAGATGCAGGCGGAAATAGTTTGTACAATAGACCAGTGGTTTTCAACCTTTTTCATGTCAAGGCCCATAATTTGTTCGGCATTTGAGCCACGGAACCACCATTTCATGACATTTAGCCTCTCTGAACCAAAATGTAAGATTTTGTCCACAAATCCATGCTGTGTTGATGTTGTACCATTAGGAGAGATAACAGGAAAGACAATTCTTCTACATTCTCTAATTGTGTAGAAAATGAAACCAATGAAACCAAATGGACCCATGCGGGATTGCGGGCCCATTTGTTTCATTTTACGCTCTCAAGAGTTAAAAGATCTATAAGGGTCCATTTGGTTACTCTCCGTCATTTAGCGGGGGGACCACTGGTGGTCGCCGGACCACCGGTTGAAAACCACTGCAATAGACGGTGCAACTGTTTGAATTTGTGGCTCCCCCCCCCCCCCCCACGGGCAGGAGTGAAGGCGATGAAATCCAATACTAATAGAGGCCCCTCAACATCCAATAACAATTTGTGAATGATTAGATGTTGCGTTCATGTCATACTGTAGGGTGTTTTAGTAAAAATCACACCCGTGTGAACTGAGTGGTGCAAATACCCCCCCCTCTCTCTCTCTCATTAGCAGGCAACAGTGCATCTCTCTGTCTCTGTTTCTGCCACAACAGCGCCCCTACTGGTACTCATGAGTCACACATGAGTCACACACATTAACACGAGTCACATAGGTAGGTGAACACGGACATTGCTGTTCCTTGGAGTGGTTGCACCACTCAAAAATGAATACTGCCCACCTACAGATTTGTGAAGGCAACTACAGGCAAACAGTATGTAGTGTCAAAACCCTGTTCATAATGGCTCAGTGAATATGGGCTTTAACAGTTTCCAAGACACAGACAACAAACGGACGAGCTCTAAATGTGATGAAAGTGCCTACGGTACCTTGATCTCCTCCAAACGTTTCCTCTTCTTCTCTCTCTCCCGTAGGAAGAACTCTCCTGAAGCCAGCTCCATGTCAACCTAGAGATACATACAATGCAATTAATAAAGCAATTTTTTGATATTTATGAACATATATAACTTCACACAAATTTAAATCAAATATAAATTGTTACATATTTTTTCTTTTTAAAAAAAATCAGCAGGTTTACAAGCTGACTAAAGAGTGAAAAACAATAGCCGTGTCTCATTCTTGTCAGTAGATTCCATGTGAGAAGGTAGAGAATGGGGGCTCCATTTTCGTGACCGCTAAACCCCTTATCCCTAAACTTCTTTGCCTTTTTTTACTATTTTGCAAATATTTTTGAATAGTTAAAAGTGCCAGTCTACAAGCTCACAACGTGTCAATGTAGATTGGCTAGTTGAACTATTCAAAAATGTTTTTCAAAATAGTACAAAAAGGCGAAGAAGTTTAGGTATAAGGGGTTTAGCGGTGACGAAAATGGAGCCCTGGGTGTCTCTCTCTCTCTCTGAAGCCTTGGTATAGAATGGGTGTCTCTCTCTCTCTCTTTCTCTGAAGCCTTGGTATAGAATGGGTGTCTCTCTCTCTCTTTCTCTGAAGCCTTGGTATAGAATGGGTGTCTCTCTCTCTCTTTCTCTGAAGCCTTGGTATAGAATGGGTGTCTCTCTCTCTCTTTCTCTGAAGCCTTGGTATAGAATGGGTGTCTCTCTCTCTTTCTCTGAAGCCTTGGTATAGAATGGGTGTCTGTCTCTCTCTCTCTCTCTCTCCTCACCTTGCTCTGAGGCGGTTCTGGGGGGAATGGTGTGTACTTCTTCTTAACGCTCTTCTTCTGGGGTTCCTTGCGCTTGGACAGGTTCTTATGGCGGAAGTTGGGCAGGAAGCGTTCCCAGTTCTGTGACTTGAGATCGGGGTCCTTGGCCAGCTCCCGCTTGATCATCAGGGTCTGTTATAACGGGTCACCAACGGACACCATTTATAATAACACAACTTTATTTGTATGGTACCTTTCATGACATGAAATGAGGCTCAAAGTGCTTTACAGAGCAATGGAAAAAAAAGAAAGAAAAGCAAAAGGCATAAAACAATGGTCGCTGCAATTTATTGAGAACCATTTCATCAAGTGCCGTATTGTGGACAGAAATGGTGGAGTAACAGTCAAAATATTGACCCGTTTCTTTAGTAGAGTGCAAAGTATAAATGGCTAAGTAAAGCATCGGATTTGTGCCGATATTAACATATTTAAATCATGCCCTCAGCTCCAGGTCAGGCCAGCACTGGCACACAAACCCAGATATAAAGTTGTGTCAATCATGACAATCAGTACAAGGATGGAAATTATCTTCATTGGGCATGCCTACCATCTCTAAATCAAAATCTAAAAATGCTCATCATTGCAGATTATCATCCTCCTAAAATGTCATGGCTGTGTACACTGTCAGACTTATCATGGATAATTCATATATTTGCATATTGCAGTACTTCAAGACCTACCTTGATGTTATAGATTGGGTGGATGTTCTTCAGGGTGTCCATGACAACTTTGCGCACCTGTACAACAGAGTCAACCATATTAATAATAATAACTGTCACCTGTAGGGGAGATATGACGATATCACGATTATTTCCATTTCCATTCCCTTATTACCATTGGTTGTTGATAAAGGCGCTATATAAATGCACCATTTACCATTTATTTTTGACCAACGGATGAGTTACTGCGCAAAGTGCGCATGTTTGTGTAACGCCCGGGATTCGAACTCGGGTTACCCGCGTGAAAGTCCAACATCTTAACCACTAGACCAAAGGGATATCCCTATGGACCAGGGGAGATATTAGACTTCTGAGGCCATCAGGCAGAGGCTCTGAGCCACTCTGCTACATTTGGACATCGACAAGCTCTTCAAGGACCAGCAAACAATCAGTGAATTGCGCATGTTTCTTTCCTTCCAGGGAGCAACATGGAGTCCACCTCTTCGCTTCCTAACCTCTTAATTAACCTTGCTAAAAACCAGGAATAGAAGAGACGCCTGCCGCTCGCGGCTTTTGGCCTCTTCGTGACGCTACGGTCAGTGTGCCTGCGCTGTATGTGATTCTGGGCTAAGAGGCGCTTCTTACCTCCTTCAGGCCGTTGAAAGGACCCAGGGCGGACACAGTGTTGCCCTGCACCATGACGTAGCAGCCGGTCAACAACTCCAGGGCCTGGAAAGAAGAGGACTGTCAGCTTGAACACAGTTTATTGCATGATTCGTCACAATTCCTTTGGATTGTTGCGAAACCGATAATACACAGTGACACATGTGCTGCCACCTAAACCAGAACGTCGCACTACAGAAGATGGAATAGGTGAAAAAAGTGGTAATTTTGCATCAGTGTTGATTTCGTCGACTACCTTTTTTTCCACTGACAAAAACGAAATGAAAACTAAGCTATGATGACTAAAACTAAGACTAAATATATTGACAATTTCATCAACAAATAAAAACTAGACTAAAATGTTAGGAAGGGACTAGTGGACAAGAAATCCAGTACAAGTCATTTTACACTTGGTTGCATGCTGAAAATAGCACAGCGCGACGCGTTGTGAGCTTGTAGATCTGCTATTTTCAGCAAGTGTAAAAACGGTCATTACGACGGCATCAAGGCCTGCCAAAATAATACGTTGGTTTAAATCAAGCCTCCCTTGCTCGACTCCAGCTAGTCCAGAACTCGGCTGCACGACTACTCACGCACGTTTCACTGAGTTGTGAAACAAAGAACTTGTTTCCAGCCAGGCCCTGCTCATAGAACACATTTCATCGTAGTGTTTCAATGCCTTGTTCAAGGGCACTTCAGCGGTGGTAATTTTAACGTGTCGGACCGCTGATTCGAACTGGCGACCTTCCGGTATCAAGACCGCTCCGATATCCGTTCGGCCACCGCTGCCACTGTTTCTCCATCGGTCTTCCGAAAAGCGCGTCCAGTGTGCAACCACCTTTAGTGAAAACTATTCAAAAGACTATGACTAAAACAAAAATCAAAACAACACTGTTTTGCATTGGATTTTAATTTGACCCTGTGTAACCATTCCGAGTGCAGGAAACCCTGAGACCAGGAAGGGAAACCCCCTTCTTGTACAGTACATTTGAAATGCTGCCGTTAATAAAGGACTCACTTTAAGTGTGGAGCCTTTGGGCCCAATGAGCCTCTGTCTCCTCTTCACAAAGCGCTCTCTGTTCCTCACCAGCGTGCCCACCTTGATTATGTCACATGCCATGTCATCCTGTAGTATCCGAACTGCCTGCATGATAGAAAACAAAACGATAAAAACAAAAACGGGGGGGAAAAAGAAGAAAAGATTACAATAACTTACCTAGTCTATCATTCTATGTCCAGAGCTCAGGGTAATATTTTATTTAAGTTGACAGTTTTTTGTTTTTTTTTTGTTAAATGTATGGAGGGACAGACAGTAGGCTGACAGGAAATGGGGAGAGAGATGGGGGGAAGACATGCAGTAAAGGCCGTCGGGATCGGGAGTCGAACCCGCGGCACACTGCCAGACTGGATCACCAGCCACGGTGCCTGGACCGCTGAGCCATGGCCCAGGCCTAAGTTGACAGTTTTAATCGCTGAATATAAATTACAATGACAAGCAGGAACGATGAGGGAGGTTACGTATGTTCAACAAGAAAACAAAGTGTAAACACAAACAAAACTAATATAAAATTAAAATGTGCCACTATTAACTGAAAAATAAAAAGATTGTTCACTCTTTGGTACAAACTGTATTCTGGCAGTCCCTCGTTTCCCAGAGTGACATTCCAATAGAGAATTACTTCCAGTTGCGCCACATTTCCACGATTTTTCAAAAAATAGCAGGTCTACAAGCTCGTAGCGTGGCACTCGGTTCTGTGCTATGAGCTTGTAGATCTGCTATTTTTCCCCGTCCAGAATGGGTTAAACCATGGTGCATAATAATTCAATTGTGATGCACATCATCTGTTCCTGTTGTGAAGCCAAAGACGTGGATGGACATCAACAACAATTACCTGCTCAAATGGGACGCTCCTCGCCAGCAGCTTGATGAGATCTCTCGCCCTCAAAATGGCGTAGGGGTCAAAAGTCTTCTTCGTGGTGCAAACAGTCAGGCTGCCCTCAATCAAGTCCAGGGTTCCTTTGATGTGCTGCGGGTGAGGGAAAGGCCAAGTGTGAGGGGCTGTGTGTCCACAGACTGTGAGGGGCCGTGTGTCCACACACTTTCCTTTTCTTTTATTTGAGTGGCAGAGCAGCACAAAAACTTCTATCTCCACATTTCAGCTTGTACTTGTAGATCTACCATTTAAAAAATTTAGAAATGTTTTGGAAGACTTTTTTTGTAAACTTTTTAACATTACAGATTGTTTTCATCATCATAATTTTTCGACCACGGTCGAGATCGTGGATTTCACAATATAACGCCAGACATCCCGGTCCTTCATTGCCATCCCCATTTCCTGCTTACTGATGCCTGTGTCCCTAGCGATGACATCAGGGAACGACAGTTTTCTACCTCTGGTCTGCTTTGAGGCAGGACTCCAGAGAAGAAGGGAAGATATAACCTCCATTGTCAGCTCTGTAGCAGTGGCCGGCAAACTGTGTTCTTCTGGATCGGACTAGTGAAGAAACACAGGGAAGGTTGCCGTATAATAGATTGTTTTAATTAAATCGACTAAATCTCATTTGATGCGTGGACTTGAGGTGACCACTGCTTGTGGTCATGTCGCTCCAACCCTACACATCATAGGAAACGAGACGGTGATGAAGCGGCACTGCTCTTAAAAGGTTTTTAACTATTCTACGCAAGGCACTCGTGTCCCATTTGCGCTGCGGTGCTGGTAAGAGGAGCCGTACTACTAAATGCAATGCATGGCAGAAAGGCTTTGGCAGCTCAAAAAACACTTTCTGTAGCTACAGACCCGACCCCATATATTAGACGTCAACACCAATGTTTTGGGCAACTGGGCAAGCATATGTTTTACCGCCTCAGTCAGACCTGATGCTGATTCTACAAATCTACATCTTTTCACATGTTCAAAAGAAGCTTGCAGCGCGGCACAAAGTGAGGGCTATTTCTGAATAGCCAGCACTAGAATCTAAAATGGCATGGTTTGAATAGGGTTAAGAATTAGGTTAAATTGGCCCTTCGGGGATAAATCCCCTTAAGTTGGGACACAAAACATACAGTTCAAATTAGGGATGTCCCGAATCCCGATGGACTTTTTTTCGTTCCCGATCCGATCCCGATACCACAATTTCTGTTAGCCGATACCGAATACCGATACCAGTGTTGTGATCTCGTGTTGCGTTTATAGCTATCTAGCTATATATCTCGTGTTGCGTTTATAGCTATCTAGCTTATATCTCGTGTTGTGTTTATAGCAGACTCCTCAGTCATATGTGCACTTGCAGTTTGGGCAACTCCAAAGCAAACTCCACATGCCCCAACATTTTATTTACCTGCCATAGTGTCAACCCCTTGCCCGTGTGTGGGATCGGTGGTTAGACTGGCATATTCGCCGATACCGATATGATAAATAAGGGCCGATACCGATACTTTTCAGATACCGATACAGTATCGGGACATCTCTAGTTCAAATATACACAGTCATACCATTGTTCACGTATGCATTTGTAACTTGTGTACAAATGGCACGTAACAAATGGAGTAAAACTAAATGTGTGTGTCGCTTACTACTTCTCCCAGGGCAATATGGACTAGAGGCCAGCACTCCTTCAGATAGGCTTCTCTGTACTTTGGGAAGAGCGTGGCGAAGCTGCTCTCCTCCAGAAGACCCTTGGGGTTGTCGTCTTTACTGAACGTGGGCTCCTTCCAGCCGTCAGGAACAGACACCAGATCTGCATCGTCAGCTGTAAGACACACAGAATCAGGTCCGTCACTATAATTAATATAATCAAATCAAACAGACTTTCCACCTCAGAGGAAAGCGTTGCTTTGTTTTGGTCCCCCCTGTTAGTTTTTAGTCTCGCCAGTCGCTACGAGTTGGAATAAAAGATGGATGTACCAAACGAACTATTCCAAGAAGTACTTGAAGAAACTTGTCGGATTCATATGCCACATCAAGGCTTTTCTTGGGTAGGCCCTAAAATTATGATGCAGGAATTATCATTTGTACGACAACCGTACAGTCAACTCAATACTCAGGATCATATACAGTCAAATACAGTATAGAGTGTTAAAGCTGCAAACTTTATATATATATATATATATATATATATATAAGCCCCCACCCCGATAAGCACTTGAAATGTAGGAGTTGAGCGGCATTCAATTTTGTCTGACTCGGTTCCACATGAAAATACGACTCATAGGAGATCTACAAGCTGGTAGATCGGCTATTTTCAAAAACGTTTTTTTTTTTTTTAAATCTTTTATTATTTGACACTGTAATCTGGGGAGTGGGCCTAGCTCTGGTCCGCCAGCAAAGGGCATTAGGGCTATGGACCAGAGCTAGAGTGGACCTAGCTCTGGTCCGCCAGCAAAGGGCATTAGGGCTATGGACCTGACCTAGAGTGGACTGTTTATAATATACAACTGTATATGGAGGGGACGTGCAGACAGGTTGGGAGGAGCCCTCACGTCAAGTCGGCAATATTTCGCTGTGTCAAGGGGCAGCCTAGGCGCAATTTGCAACTCTAGATTTATTTTTAATAATAGGATGAATCTGGAGTTGCAATACACTTATTAACGGGTCGTGCTGCTGCCTCCTGCATTATGTGCAGGGATTCAGACAGAAAAAAGTGGGTACACGGCTGGACATGAAACTTTAAACTAAATAGCATGTGTAGTTGTGTACACCCCTCGAGTTACACATCGATAAATGTACTGTACAGTAGTGGTTCCCAAGGTGGGGTCCGGGGACCCCGGGGGCCCTCGATGGAGTTCCAGGGGGTCCCCAGCTAAATGATAGTTGGTAACCAAATGGACCCTTATGGGTCTGTAACTCTGAGTGTACAAATGGCGTAGTGTACAGATTCTGTACAGTAGTGTACACATTCTAATTAGTACACTCTCAGAGTTAAATTAACATTGTTTTTACAATATAAATTGGGGGGTCCCAGAGATAGAAATGCCATTAAATGGGGGTCCGTAGACTAATGCATGTCAAACTGGGGGTCCTTGAAATTAACCAGGTTGAGAATCACTGCTAGAGCTGTAAATATCTTCTCTTATGACGGGTCCCTGGCATAACTTTTCAAATGGGGGTCCGCGGGGCTAGTTAGTATCAATGTGGGGGTCCTTGACATGAAAAAGTTTGAGAACCACTGCTGTACAGAACTGTTTAACATATTATTAGCACATAAGCTTCACGTTGCTGGGCAGGATTCTATACGATAAAATGCGTTACATCAACAACACGTTATTACAGTAAAATTCAGCATTTTATACCTTTGTTTTTAACCTTCCTCTGTTTCTTTCCACCGGGCGCTTCAATCACGCCGTCTTCATGCATGGAGGACGCCATTGTTGTTTCGCGTGCGGCGTCATCATGAGCGGTCGTGACGTCACACAGCACTTGGGTTTTTCTTTTTTTTAACAGAGCGCGTTGGCATTAATGCATTGGCGCCACCTTCTGGACTGGAGTGAAACAGCCCTGAACTGAACTGCAGGTGTGCTTATTTGTAGCACTCCATATTAATCTCTCATCTATTCTAATCAGGCTCTTTTCTCTACTAGTCCTGTTGTACTAGTAGGTCAAATTGTAGGTAGCTTATTTCCTGTTTTTGGCTATATAGAAGTGTATATTTGTACATCTCTAAATGTTATGATGAATTGAACATGGTGGACCCTATTGTAAACGTGTGTAATGCTTTATGGTCGTCCACAGTTAAGTTTTGTATTGAGTTGCGCTTGAAATGTACTGTAATTCTCCAATGTTAATAAATCTTTCAATCAATCAATTATATATACTTTAAACTTTGGTCAAGAAAGATTACGTTAGGATTATATTGGTTTGCAGTAATCACAACTACCACTGATGTTTCACATTATTGTTATTATTTTATTTTATGATGAATTCCTGTTCTGTTCTTTGACTATATAGTAGTGTCTATCTGTACGTCTCTAAATGTTTTGATGAATTGAACATGGTGGACCCTCTTGTAAACAAGTGTAATGCTTAATTGGGTCGTCCACTCACAGTTAAGTCTTTGTATTGAGTTTGTGCTTGAAATGTACTGTAATTCTGCAAACTGTTAATAAATATTTCAATCAATCAATATAGCCTGCCGTTTAACCCATTTAGCCAGATTCTAAAAAGGCCTTCTAAATCCTGACCTAAGTTTTCTGAAAAACTTCAAATATGTATAGGCCTATAGCAGCATCAATTTATTTAACATTTTTGATTACTGTACATACTGTACAGAAACCAAAAATGGGTTCCCGGCCTGAAGGGGTAAAACACCAAAAGGGGTTCCACCGAAGCAAAAATAGCAGATCTAGAAGCTCACATTGAGAGCTGTGGGCTTGTAGATCAGGGGGCCTTGGACAGACAACTTGAGGACTCCAGTCGTTGAACATGCAGCGTATGACGTACAGTATGTGCCCAATTGCAAGCTTACTTTTTACTTTACTTTATTTTGACGGGACAAGGATATAAATGAACATTACAAATAAATGCAACGGGGCAGCGGTAGCATTAGGAGCGCCCTTGTTGCCGGTTCGATTCCCCGGCCGGGCAGGAGAAATCTGGGTCGGGAAGTGCCCTTGAGCAAGGCACTGAACCCCCACCTGCTCCAGTGGAGCTGCTTAGTGGCCAACAGTATCAGACTGTGGTTGTACTGGTCAGTACAACAGTATCAGACTGAGGTTGTACTGGTCAGCTCCCAGTACAACAGTATCAGACAGTGGTTGTACTGGTCAGCTCCCAGTGCAACAGTATCAGACTGAGGTTGTACTGGTCAGCTCCCAGTACAACAGTATCAGACTGTGGTTGTACTGGTCAGCTCCCAGTACAACAGTATCAGACTGGTTGTACTGGTCAGCTACCAGTACAACAGTATCAGACTGTGGTTGTACTGGTCAGCTCCCAGTACAACAGTATCAGACTGAGGTTGTACTGGTCAGCTCCCAGGTTTTAGTGTGTGTCTGTCAGTGTGTTTCTATGTGCAGGGCGTTGCTGAAAATGAGCACTTGTGCGTTAAAGATTTTTCTTTTTAGCAAAGATGCTAAATTTTATCTGTAGTCCCCCACAACACAAAAACAAAACAGGCAGGCAGTGAAGCACATTACGAGACAAAGCGAGATTCATTCTTAATCCACCAGCATCTCTATAATCTGCCCCTCTTGTGTATATTAGGGATGCACGATTAATCTGTCATAATATCGTTATCTGTATCATAACGGGCATCAAAACAGAATTTTAGCCATGTGTACCTTTCCTTTATGACAACAGGGTGAGAACAGAGGCTGAGGGAAGACATTTAAGAGGGCAAATTACTTGACAAAAATAATCCCATCTCCTAACTTTTTACAGTACTTTTGGCTTTGCCCCGTCTCAGAATATTGATGTGCACGAGTTATCACATACATTACAGATTAGTGTTGCACGATTAATCGAAAACATTGCAATCTAGATTCAGACACCTGCGATCACATTTCAAAATTTTAGCACGAATCGTGCAGCACTAGTTGGCTGTCCAAATAATTTCAGTTAGTCTTGTGTTGTTTTTGCTACGAGAGACTTTGAGAGGTTTAAGTCAAGCTCTTTGATGTTGTCCGTTTAGTAGTTGGCTTCAGGTGACACATTTTGAATGTAGTAATGTTCAGCAACTACAGACCAATGTCTGACAATAAGTATTTTCATGGGGGGGGGGGAAATAGAATAGTGTGAGAATCACTTGAGGAAAATTGATATTCACGTTTGAGCAAGAATCGTGCGACACTATTACAAATGAAACAAATCCAAGGCATTCTACAAAACATTAAAAAAAACTTTAATTGATTCACACACAAATACATATTTTGTGCAAGTCATTTTATTGAAGCCTTAGCTTCTCATAATAAGTCATTATTGCTTTAGTGGCACTCACACCAAGCAACAGCAAGAAGCCTACTGGTCCCACCACAGCAGCAATCATCTCTGCATTCTCTGTCCCTGCAAGGAAAGAAGCATTAATATATATTATAATTCATTCAGTATCATGGAATAAACTCATTCTAAACCTACTGTACCGATGCTGCTGCTATACATAGAGCCAAACGGTTGAAGAAATCACAGTTTGAGGCTTCGCTTTTAGGTAATTTCTGACACCATGGTTTATGGAGGATGCTTCTGAACATCCATTCTATTCAATCCACTTCAAATATGAATGAATAGTTCATTTCGATCTTTTCCTTTTTCAGAGAGACATTACAAAATAGGCGGAAGCTTATAGCTTATTAGTGCCTATCCATATCCCAATATATTCGATAATACCCTTTAATCTTAAAATAACCGATTACAGAAAATGGCCGATCTACAAGCTAGCAACATGCTTCCATAGAATTGGATCCTATGGAAATCAAATGACTGAAATCAGTCATGGCGACTGAGAATTTAAACCATGCAGTATCCACATTGCACAAGAAATGCACTATTACATAGATTAAAGGTATATTCAGTGATTTCCTCCCTACTATAGAGTGTGCTGACCATATAAGGAGTTCCTCCCTGTCCCCAGTTAACCCCTGGGGGTCAAAAAACCTTTCATGAAACCGTTTCATTTTTGTCTAGGTGGCAAAGCCTTCATCCAATCAGAATAGAGAGGGGGGCCTTCCGCCAATCATGATCGAACGGGGGTGGGCCTTGGTGTGTGTGCTGTTGGCCTGTTGCGTGCCCACTGTAGTGCGTGCATGTGCACATCTTGTTACCGGGGTGGACCGGGGGGTTTGCCAAATCACCCAAATCACTGAATGCTCCTTTAAGTACAGTATAAAAACAAGCTACTGTATATTTTAATATCTGAACTTACACTACCAAGGAATCTCAGCAAGCAAATGTAAAGCTCCTTTATAATAGACACATTGTGAGCTTGTAGATCTGCCATTTCTGACCATTTGTTTTAGAAATTAAATCCTGGATCCTGATCTGATCAAATCTTCACTTCAAGGACAGCTCTCATTCTATCGTCACTGTTATGTGCTGGTACAACTTTGTAGTTATAACATCTTGAGAGGTGCAACAGTTAAACTAATCAATTTGATTATTGAAAAAAGAAAATACACTAGCATGTCAGGTCATTTTGACTGTTTTTTTTTTTTAGATTTTGAGGTTAATTCTTTGCCCATGAAGCTTTTAGAAGGTTCCCCTTCCATGACCATCATCATCCATCACCATTCTATCATCTCAGACATTTTTGACATCTGAAACATTTTCTAAATATGAATTTAAGCACATGCTACTTGTGTCTGATTTTACTTCAGTCATGCTAGTGTTTAAGAAAACAAAACATGTGACATATGGCACATCTATAAGGTGCCACATTGCAAAGCGTTGTGAGCTTGTAGATCTGCCATTTTTTGCTATTCTTCATGACACCTTCTGGAAGAGAGAAACTATTGCCCCAAATGTTATGGACTCACAGCTAGATGGCTGGACATGTGGTTTTCCCACGAGTGACAGAGGTCCCACTGACACAACGGTTTCTCGTTCACTATGGACGTCCCTCTCGCTCAGAGACCTCCTTCTCCTGGCCTCCTGGCTGCTGTCGGTGCTGCAGTCCTACAAGACAGACAAGAAAGTGATCCATTTATGAGAACGGAAACAAAAATGAGCACGTTAGCAATCCTCAAACAACCATAGATTCTATAAGGCATTTCTCCACCTGGGGTCTAGGCTCTGGCAACATATTTGGACAAAAGTACTACTCCTTCCCTGCCGCCACTAGATGGCACTATTGGCTCAGAGTGCCACGGTTTTCAGGTCGCACAGCTCCTATTTGAAGCACCACTAAAATTGATGCACTTCTGGGAACACGGAATCATGTCCGGGGCACAGGGCACATACTTTTGTTTTCATCATAAGTGCTGGAAACGGCCCCACAATTTTTTTTTTTACTTAACTCCAAAAACATGGATGTTTTGTATGATCACCTCAATCGTAGCTCAATTCCAATACAAATAGTTTTTTGGATACACGCTAGCCGGGGACCAGTTGATGGAAAATAACCGATCATGTCGCCGACGCGGTTGCCTGGTGACGGTGACGCCAAAAGCTGGTAAAAATCCTTATTAAACAGTATAAACACTTATCTCGTCCAAGGCGATCTGTGATCATTAATTCATCTATCTGTGATCATTAATTCATCTCGTCCAATCTCGCCCTAGGCGGGGAATGAGTTAAATGTTTTACCACAAAATTCAAAATTGACCCAGGGCCAAATACATAAATTGTGGGTCCTTGACGTGACAGAAAGCACTTTGGTTGGGGGCACGGTGGCACAGTCGGTAGTGCCTCACAGCTAGAAGGTCCTGGGTTCGATTCCCGCTGGGGACGCGGTGGGTGCCGGCGGCGTGTTCCCTCCTCCACGTCAGTGCCCATACCCGAGGCGGGGTTGGCGAAAGGGCCTTTCTGTGTGGAGTTTGCATGTTTTCCCCATGTCCCCTAGGGTAGGTACCCCCACATGTCCTCCCTGTGTCCCCTAGGGCAGGTACCCTCACAAAAACATGCAGTAATCCTGGTCTCTAAACTACCTCCCCCTGGTCAGTCGGGGCGCCTGATGGAGGGGAAAGGAACTGGTCGGAATAACGTGTTCCTTCCACACGCTACGTCCGGCCAGGGAAATTCCCCCGTCAGGTGAAAAGAAGCAGCTTGGACTCCTCATGCATAGAAGGAAGCATGAGGTCAGTCTTGCAAAATCGTGGGATAAAAATGTAAAAGAAAAAAAAGAAAGCACTTTGGTTTACCGTGGTGCAATCTTCATCATGTCCACATATCCGGGCCAGGCAGTGGACGTAAATGTCCTTACTGCCATTACTCATGTCCATCCAGAACATTTCCATGGAAAACCTGGTCGACTGGCTCAGGCCATTTGGAGTGAGCCAATGGAAAGTGGGGTCAATAGGGCATCTATAGGGACACATAGGCACAGTCAGTCGATATTGGTTCCCAATCCAATTCATTGTACACAAAATAAGTATTTACTTTTGAAAAACAAAAAAATATATAAAATATCAAATGGGAGTCTGTGGCCTAATGCTGCGTTCACACTGGCAGCTACAAAGATACAGGCTACCATTCTTTTTCAATGGAAGTCAGCAGTGGCGTGCAGACAATTAGAGGGGCAGGGGCTCAAGTGAAAAAAGGTGGTTTCAACTTCAGCTACAAAGATACAAATATGCTGTGTAGCTGTGCTAATATGTATATTTTGTATCTGCCAGTGTCTTTATATCAAACCGGTGGTCCTTGCAATGCAAAAGGTTGAGAACCACTGTGCTAAATGACCGCCTCACCCATCAGTGTTGTTTCCGTCGACTAAAACGAAAAATGTTCGTCGACTACCCTTTTCCACTGACGAAAACTAAATGGAAACTTAATGAAAACTAAGGTATGATGACTAAAACTAAGACTAAATATATTGACAATTGTCAACAAATAAAAAAGACTAAAATGTTAGGAGGGGACTAGTGGACAAGAGATCAAGTACAAGTCATTTTACACTTGGTTGCATGCTGAAAATAGCAGATCTACAAGCTCACAACACGTCACGCTGCGACGTGTTGTGAGCTTGTAGATCTGCTATTTTCAGCAAGTGTAAAAACAGTCATTACGACGGCATCAATCAAGGCCCGCCAAAATAGGCTACATTTTAGTCGACTAAATCACCTGTAGATTTAGTCGACCAAAATCTTATATTCAGTCTAAAACATTCCAGGTGACTAAGATGTGACTAAAACTAAATGAAAACTATTCAAGAGACTATGACCAAAACTAAAATCTAAATTTGCTGCCAAAAACAACACTAGTGTTACCCATCAAGGAGGATTACACCTGGTTCCGGGTTCTCGGGGTCCGGGACGTCTGTGGTCCAACACGACACCACCTCCATGGTGACATCCGAAGCAAAGGTGTCATTAACGTCTACCGCCAACTCGAAGAACAGTATTTCTTCCTTATAGAGTTCTGTGGCACTGTGATACTGCCATGAGTAGGCCAAGTCGGCGTACAGGTCCAGGGACAAGCGCAGCACCTGCGATGAGTTGAACACCACTACCGAATAGATGTTTAACCTAGAATGACAGACGGGGGTGGGATTAAGTATCAATTTCAAGACCTTCATAGGAATTCCATGTTTAAAACTAGCCTGGCTTGGCCAGCCTCATAGCGGGGATTCACTGAAGATTCTTCCCCGCATATGCGGGGAGGAAACATCAGTGAACCCTCACTATGAGTCTGGCCGCGCCAGGCTAGGTTAAAACCTCACCTCAATGGCCTCATTTGCAGATAATTTCCGAACTACGCGGCTTCAGAACAAGAGTTTAAAACTGAAAATGATGTGTGCTCTTTGTCATATTCAACACACGGTATATGAAACTGTTAATCAGAAAGAGAGCAATTCTGTTTCAATGCAATCTACAGCGATAGATTGCAGTGATACAGAAGAAGTTGCTGTCTTCAAATAACCAAAAACTAATGACATGAAATTACAAAACGTTGTGTTACCTGTTAATCTAACTTAAACCACACACACATTTATCAAAAGCATACATTTTATCTCTGCCGTCGGGAGGAAACCTTTTTCAGGAAATGAAAAATATAAATTGTTCAGGAAATTAAGACAAACCTAAAAACAAAGCAATACAGCCTCATCAAAGTTGGTGTTGTAACTCTATATATTGTCAATTACTTCCGTGAGAGGGGGAGAGGTGGTGGAGTTAGTTGCTTTAGCAGACAGTTTGAGGGTCCAATGGAGTTAACAGGTTTTGTCCAAAGCACTTTTTACTACTTTCCATTGGTTCAATATTTTCGAAACACAGACGTAAAGGGTGTTCAGTAGCACTTGGATGGAGTTATGAGGTTTCCTCCCGACAGCAACGAATTATAATATAAACATCTGCCTGAAATCGTGCAAATCAAGCGACATTACAAAGACTAGTGTTGTGTATTTTCTACACTGACCAACCAAACTATAGATGAAATAATGTTCTCTAAACTACCAGGCAAAGTAGTAAAAATCACACCCGTGTGAAGTAAGTGGTGCAACTCCGTGTGGGGGTCCAGGGGGGAGGGGGGGGTTCCAGACCCACAGGAACGCACCCAGGGTGCCGGCCCGATTCCGGCGAGCCGCCCCACGTCCGAAACGGTTGAGAAATGACAGAGTACCGTGTGGGGGTCCCTCTACTGTACTGTACTGTCACTGTACAGGCACACCCGAAATCACCATATATACAGTTAATATATGCGTGTGTGTTTGTGTGTGTGTGTTCGGTTGCGCACAGGTGGTGAAAACCAACCATGCTGTTTTCGTGCTCATACCCAGCCACCCACCCAGCCACACACATAGTCACTTAAGGAAGTGGTTGCACCACTTAAAAAAAACCATGTCATCAAAGCATCAGATGAAGATGAAAAACAGGCAGAGAGAGAGGTTTCCTCGGAGTGTTGAATCGACCATTTATTGAAACCAAGACAAAGAGAGGGCTCATGGCTGATCTGTATTTTGTACTCTGCAAATAAATGGAACTCCGGAACCATCATTCATCTGCCTGTCTGCCTCCGACTTCTTTCTCCTCCAGTCTTTGTTTGTTTGTGTGCGTGCTATATAGGGAGAGAAAAGCAGTCTCCTCTCTCTGTTATCTCAGTTACTTCACTAGTCTCACCACTGTGGCTGCAGGCTGGTCAGGGCCTTTGCCTTGCGAGGATAGACAAACTTCCACACGATCTTGTGTTCACGTCGGACGATGGTTGTTGCTTTGCTCAAGGTCACCGACATAGTGACCCGGTACTCCGTGTGCGTTTCGTTCGCCTAAACAGACAGACAAACCTTGTCACGCATTGGGTTATTTAATGCTGCTATAAGCAATAATGTCAATTTTAACGACTTTTTTGGTATTCAGACAGCCAGCAATGGGTAAAACTTTTTTGGTATTCAGACAGCCAGCAATGGGTAAAACTTTTTTGGTATTCAGACAGCCAGCAATGGGTAAAACGCTCACAAAAACAATTAGTTTCTGTGACACATCTAGGGGCCATAATCTCAACTCAACTTTATTTATATAGTCACATCATGACCAGGTCAACCACAATTCTGTACAGGTTAAAAGAAAAACAAGAGAGCAAACAATGCAATATAAACAACAACATTAAAACTTAAGCAGGCATTTGAAGTAGAAAAACAATCAATACAATGTAGACAGATTTTAGCAGGCAATCCAAAAAGCAGTAATCTGCATTCAAAGATTTTCCTAGAAGCTTTGTCATCGGTCGATTTGCCGTGTCTACTTCCTGATTGGTTAGTCATTGCGACCAGGTTTTTTTCGACCAATGACAAAGCTTCTAGGAACATCTTTGAATGCAGATTGTGGACCCTAGATGTGTCAGAGACAAAAAAAAATTGGGAGCGTTTTACCCATTGCTGGCTCTGGCTGTCTGAATACCAAAAAATGTAAAAGGTCATTCAATTTTGACATATTGCTTATAGCTACTTTAATCTGAACCGAGTACTTTGTACAGTACAAAGTCAGAATTTCAATGACACGCACACATCTCTGGAGGAGTCTGGCACATTTCTATCGAGAGTATTTAAGACTCACCATCCTCTTGGTGCCACATGCCAAGTATTTGCGTGGAATGCGGAAGTAGAAGAACGTGTCCGTCTCGTTCACAGTGCACCGGCCGTCATTTAGCACCGCCGTGACGTTGCCTCCTAGTTGCTCCATCAGGTAGGGCTTTGCTATACCGCTGGCGAGGAATTTGTTCAGATGCTGGCTGAAAAGGCCCCGCTCTGTACAAAAAAAGCAAAATCACACCCGTGTGAACTGAGTGGTGCAAGGTCTTATATAGCCTGATCAGCTGTGGTCACTGACGTAATGTCAGTGACGTAATGTCTCCTTCCGGCCAATCACAATGCACCATGCTAATTTCTTGGTACGAACAGACACGGGTACATTTTTTGTAATGAAATCACACCCGTGTGAACTGGGTGACCATAGCAACCATGCTCATTTTTTGGTACGAACAGACAGACACGTAAACTAACAAAGCCAGTTGTAGGAGTGGTTTACACCACTCTGGGTTGCATGAGGATGAGAATAAGATGCAGATTTCCTATTCGAGTTTTAACTTATTTTCTTTTTGTCAACAGCTCATTGTATGTAATCTACGATCATAATTATATCGTCACTAATGGCCTACCGGTCGGGGTCATTGCCATTCTGGTTTATAGTGGACATATGTCAAAATTATTATTTTTTGCCACGGACATACAAATGAGTGTACAAGAATATTACCAGAAACACAATAAAGAGCTAACCTTGAATGACCAACAACAGGTCTGTAACTCAGACTGTTCAAATGGAACCAAATGGACCCTTATGGGTCCATTTGGTTCCATTTGTACACTCTCAGAGTTAAGGTAGGTCCTTGCAAATAAAACATTTGATAACCACTAGTACTAGTTGGTCTCCAAATATGCCAGTGTCATAGTAAATAAGGTTTAGACATATTCTGAAGAAAACCCGAGTCTTGACATTCAGTAAGTGGGTTACATTATAATGGCAGGACCTTCTAGCCTGTGTTGCGATATAGCACCACCATGAGGCCGGCGGGGATCTACCGTGGGGTCCTTGAGGGAGTTCCAGGGGGTCCCCAGCTAAATGATAGTTTGGAACCAAATGGACCCTTATGGGACTGTAACTCTGAGTGGACAAATGGAACCGGGGGGGGGGGCCTTGAAATTAAACGGGTTGAGAATCACTGCTAGAACACTAAGAATCTTCTCTCACGGGGGGGGGTCCCTGACATATCTTTTCAAACAGGGGGTCTGCAGGCTAATTAGTGTCAATTTGGGGGTCCTTGACATGAAGACGTTTGGGAACCACTGATGTAGAGCAGGGGTTCTCAACCCGTGGGTCGCGACCCCTCGAGGGGTCGCCAAATTATTTTGAGGGGTCGCCAAATTATTATTATTATTTCTTTTTTTGCTGTAAAGTGGAAATGAAGAGTTTACATATAGTACACATAGTACATGCATACACCTTCCCTAATGATTATGGTTTCAGTATTTATTTATGGTGTATTGTCTCTATTATTAAGGTTATTGTAGCAGTCAATTTATATTGGGGGTCGGGAGGGGGCGGGGCGGGGGTCCCGAGACGTTGCCAAAGCATTTCCGGGGGTCCCCGGCCAAAAAGATTGAGAACCCCTGATGTAGAGCACCACTATACCGTTGCAAACGGGACGCTCAGCCAAGACTACTGGAGGCAGGAGGACAGGCCCCACGTTATAGTATCCATGGTGACACACACACGTGTAGGAGCCCAGGGTGTTGATGCACAGAGAACTGGGGGGGCAGCGGTGGCTGGACAGAGCACACTCATCTGGACCTGAGAAAAGAAAAGACAGACTTTAATGATAGTATCAATCAATCAGTGTTCATTTCGTCGACTAAAACTGACAAAAAAAAGGTTTGTCGACACAAATGTAGTCATTTAATGGTGACGATAGTCGATCTACAATCTCAATGCGTTACAGAGGATTCCGGGGGTTTCTTCCTAGAAATGTAGTGATGTCAAAAAGTACAATATTTGTCTTTGAAATGTAGTGGAGTGAATCCTTTTATTATTATTTTTAAGTAGGCAATAAAAACAAATTGCCTACTACTGTACAGTAGAGAAAATAAAATAATGAAGCATTACCAGTCCAGTATATAATCCCCTCTCTGACTTTGATGTTGGGCCATTGCACTTTGTAGTCAATGTAGTCCAGCTGATCTTCTATGGGTGAGTCTCCATCTGATGCAAATATGATGTTGGTCTCTCCATCATGGGGTGCAAAGTCAATGATGTGCGCCCTGGCTGGTGGTTCCAACAGCCCATCAAGCTATAGGACACAAAGAAAATGATCTACTTTATACAAAAAAAAAACCATTGAGATAAAAAAATAAACTCTTTTATAAGAGACCTGGTCAAGTTAGCAGCCGCTTAAAATCACACCACGAATCACTACACATATGCACCATTATATAACAAACTAGAAAAGTGCACTCCTCTGAACCCAGGTCCCCGATCTCAAATATACGATCTGCAAGCTCATAGCAGAGATAATTCATTTTCTACTTTTGAACATTTTGTATCTGTATTTTATTTGTGAGAAGATCTTTGCCTATAGTGACATGCCCAAAATGGGCACACCAGTTTGAACGGGTTCATGTCTGTCAATGGGTTTTAAAAGCCTTTAAACCAGTGAAAAGTATTAAGAGCAAAGGGACGGAATTATAACTACATTGGCTCCATTGGAATAAAGGTCCTTTTTCTAAATTTCCTGAAATGTAACAGTTTTTAAAAAGAAACCTGGCTTTGGTCTCACTTTCTCTTTCACAATCTTCTCCATTGCGGCTCTTGGCTCCGACAAAGTGTCCCGTAGAGTCTCCGCCAGTGACCACGGCACAATCATCTGTAGAAATTGTCCCGAGGGGCCGCCAAACGGAAATGCTGCAGAAACAATAAAATGGAGAACTAAATTAGGTATATTATAAATGAATGACATGACTACTACCCGTCATCACATTTGTATTAGAAATAAACGTTACACTTAAGGAGAATTCCATACTAGAAGGCTTTCTTACCTTTATTTGTAGTTGTTACGTCCACCAAAGAGGGTTTTGTATATATCCTCTCTTCATAATGTAAATAGTATCCCAAGCGGCGCACTTTACTACTTATTTCGATGGAGCGAATTAGCACGAAAACCCAACCCCCATTGAGGGCTTATATTAGGGGAAATAGCCAATAATGCACTTTTGCACAAAATAACACCTGGACCTCTTTGGTGGGGACGTAACGACTACAAATAAAGGTAAGAAAGCCTTCTAGCATGGAATTCTCCTTTAAGAGTCCTAGTAATATACAGTATACTTTGTTGTGTGATGAATAGCAAAAATAACAGATCTAGCTCACAATGCCTTGTGTGAACTGAAGTATATATATATATATATATATATATATATATATATATATATAATATATACTGTATATATATATATATAATATATATATATATATATATATATATATATATAGTTTCAGAAATGTAATTTTCCTTCTCAAAAGGACATACAACATTAGACTGACCTCCGAGTCCCGTGCGATCCTCGTAGTCGAGATCGAGATTGTCGGGCACGTTAACCGCGACAAAACACAACAGGGCCGGGTCCGACTGCCAGCCCAGGCCGTCACATTCCGCCCACACGTTAAGCTTATACGCCATGCCATCTGCCAGCCCTGGTAGATGCAGCGGTGGCTCGGAGACCACCCCACTGCTGATGGCGGTGTCGTTGTCAAAGGATAGTTCATACAAGTAGCCCAGCTCCAACGGTGGGTCTGTGGTCGTAGAAATCCACCAGACGGTAGAGTTCTGTGAGCTGTAAGTGAGGTTTAACACGCGATAAGGTCCTGGGAGAAATCACAAAAAGAGATGTGCGTGAAACATTAATAGTTACAGTCAGACACCATTTCAAATTGTGAACCAGTGCTGGGCTATGGGTTGATATATCGATATTGCGCTACGAGACTCGATATGGTCTGGGATTTTGGATATCGTAATATAGTGATACGGCATAGGTGTTACCTTTTCCTGGTTTTAACCCATTCTGGACGAGAACCCCTTTTGGTGTTTTAAGCATTATCGTGCTACGAGCTTGTAGATCTGCTATTTTTTTTCAATCGTGAAAATCTATCGCAAATCTTTGAATATATATACACTTTCATAGCGAACGTTTTTAACTCAAATCTTTGCTTCCGAGGGGTTCCGGGAAGAACATATTTTCAGATGGGGGTCGGTGGCCAATTTCATATCATTTTTGGGGTCCTTGACATGAAATATTGAGCACCACCGATATAGAAACATATGTATTTCAAGACATTTTTTTTTATTTCGACGTCGGGCCTAAATGGGTTAATCACCAAACCCTTAAACATATGTATAGAAAATTGTACAGTGCAAAACAGTACACATTATGACAACTGATTCAAGATGTGGTATCTGTTGCCATTTTCAGTGTGTAACACCCACGCACAACCAAGTATGAATCAGGTGATAATCACGGCTCTAATGCAGTGCCATACCTGTATGGGCTGCCAAGGTTTCGGCGCTCATAAGCGCATCATTTGCTCCACACAGGGCCTCCACCCTCGCGAGGTATCGTTGGCAGGGTTGTAGACCCTTCACTGTGAAGTTGGTGGTCGGTGTGGAGCCCTGAGGAGCGTCCTGGTGGTAAACTCTGAAGGAGGTGGATATGGAGGAGTTCGTGCTCTTTGCCTTCCAGGATAAGGTGTAGTTGTCAGGACCATACGATGGCAAACGTAGGTCCTCGATATGGAAGTGTTCTGAAGGGCAAAGATGGAATCAAATTTAAACTTGTTTTCTGACAGAAGCTGATTAATCTAAAAATCGGCATAAAAACAAGTTTATTCCTGCACTATAAAGATTCGGATACAGTGACATTTACAGAGCGCCGAAGTCCTGACGTCACTCGCTCATCCCCTCGATTCCCCTGGTTCACAAAGTAATTTCTCTATGGAGAATAACTTGATCTTAATATCGTCTACTATAAGCATTGTGGTCCAAAAATAAACAAGCTGTCTCAGCATTATTGTCAGGGAGGTGTCTCTGTATCGTTTGCGACAGTCAGTCACTCATATATGATACATGTCTGTTTCTAGCGAAAATTAACTACTAATTCAGTAGAAGTAACAATAGCGTTTTCTCTCAGTCAACGAACTTGAATCAAACACAATTCTATTGCCTTCATGTGACAAGCATTAACCTGAAAACCCAATAATTTTTAAGAGTGCTTGTTTTGATTCACTCAACGTCCTGTGAGGCACACCTGGGGGAGCCACTAGCCACCGAGCCGCTGTCATTCACAGTAAATTACGCCACTGTGTGATTCCCAAAATGGTTGTAAACATTGACGGGCCCAGACGCCATGGAAGCCAAAAATAATTAAAAATTAATAAAATAAGAGGCAATCCAATTTTCAATTAACTAGCCTAACCCTCCTCCTCCCTGCCCGGTCTGGCAGTGAGTTTAAGTGTTGCGAAAGTAGCCGATCTACATGCTAAGACACACCCCTCGGTCCCACGATAGCTGTAGGCTATTTGCATGCATCTCACGGTGTGCTTTCATCACGATCGTACGCCACTGGAATCACTTACACAATTAAATAGACAAAGAAAACAATAAGTTTATGTAAAGGAGGAGAGGTCACAGTACACATCCTAAGCCTTCTTCCTCCACACTGGGAGGAAAACTGCAGCCGAAGGTACAGTATATACACATACGTTTTTATGTATGTATGTGTTTTATGTATTGCCATGCTTTTTGTTCTTGCTTAATGTAAATCGCTCTGGATTAAGAGCGTCTGCTAAATGCCTAAATTGTAAGGTTTTATGGAATGCATGTTAACACATGACATATTTTCCACCGCAGTCTACATCGTGAGAGCATTTGGGTTCTTTTGCAACATGCCTGCATGATGGGTCTAATAAAAGCTCTATTCGGAATCATTCTGCAGTAGCCTACAGTTTGAATATTACTTCTTCACTCTTTCGGTGAAGCTTACCCGAGTTCCCATCCATCAGGACCATCTCACTGTAGCTGGAATCCGCCCCTAGTACTTCGCACACTGATTGCAGGCCAAACGTGACTCTGCTGCACGGGTCGAGGCCAGACAAGGTGAACACCAAACTGGTCCCGCGGTGCAAGAGAGCTTGCTCCGACACCACCAGGTCGGCGGTGTCGAGGAAGAAGGCGGTGACGAGGAAGAGGGAGAACGTGCTGTTCTCGGGAAACTCCCAGGCCACCGTTATGCTGCTGTCGTTCCAGGATGTCATATGAAAGTTTCTTGGGCTGTCTGGCACTGAGGGAGGAACAAACAAACTCAGAAATAAGGCAAACATTTTTCTCGAGATACACCGTGAGACTGACCCATTGACAGTACACAGCTGTAGAAACGTCTACAAAGCAGTCAGTCATTTACCACTGCCAGTGAACACACAGGTCCCATACTGTACCAGCGTTGATTTTGGCTGCAAATTTATATTTTAGTTTTAGTCGTAGTCTCTTGAATAGCTTTCATTTAGTTTTAGTCACATTTTAGTCACCTGGAATGTTTTAGTGTTATTCTAGTTTTAGTCGACTAAATATCATTTTAGTCTAGTTTTTATCCGTTGACAAAATTGTCACTACATTCAGTCTTAGTTTTAGTCATCATAGCCTAGTTTATTTAGTTTCCATTTAGTTTTCGTAAGTGTAAAAAGGTAGTAGACGAACATTTTTCGTCTTAGTTTTAGTCAGTGGTGTGCTGTGGACTTTTTAACTAGTAGGGCTGTATTTTAATGACGTTGCGTGTGTGCATAAAGCTCATTTGTATTGCATGTGGGGGGCGTGCAACGGTGCGTGCGGTGTCTGAACTACCGGGGCAGCGCCCTGGACAGCCCTACCGCCCGCTCACCACTGGTTTTAGTCGACAAAAAAAAAACACTGGTCATACAGTACTGTATATACAGTAATTAGTGAGGATCATCCCCTCCATCCATACCTGTGACGGAGGACACGCATGTGAAAAAATGAGTGCCGGCTTTCTCCACACAGGCCAGGTAGGACTTGCACGACTCCAGGGCTGTGAAATGATAGTAATTTTCAGAGACGTCGGCGTCGTCACTAAGGCTGGTATAGGCACTCCCCTTGGGGTGGTAGAGGGTCACGGCGTGGGTGCCAGCGGCGCTACCGTTGGGGTCCGCGTCGGACGGCTGGTCGTTCTCCTCCCAGGACATGTACAACGCAGAGGGACTCTTGGACTCCAGCGTGACAGGATGATGTAAGGTGTATCCTAGGAAAAATGGCAACGTCAGGAAAAAAAAGACTGGAGTTTGCATGTTCTCCCCGTGTAGGTACCCTCACATGTTCTCCCCGTGTCCCCCATAGGGTAGGTACCCTCACATGTTCTCCCCGTGTCCCCCATAGGGTAGGTACCCTCACATGTTCTCCCCGTGTCCCCCATAGGGTAGGTACCCTCACATGTTCTCCCCGTGTCCCCCATAGGGTAGGTACCCTCACATGTTCTCCCCGTGTCCCCCATAGGGTAGGTACCCTCACATGTTCTCCCCGTGTCCCCTAGGGTGCAGGTACCCTCACAAAAAAAAACATGTAGTAATCCTGGTCTCTAAACTACCTCCCCCTGGCCAGCGCCTGATGGGAGGGGAAAGGAACTGGTCGGAATAACATGTTCCTTCTACGCGCTACGTCCGGCCAGGGAAATTCCCCCCCGTCAGGTGAAAAGAGCCAGCTTAGACTCCTCATGCATAGAAGGAAGCATGAGGTCATTCCGCTGCCTGCCTGCCCCCCCCCCCCCGGTTGACAGAGGAAGTGTAGCGCCCAGGATTACATTAGAATCATTGACACTGGGTGAAAAAATGGGTTGCAAAATCGTGGGATAAAAAATATTTTTTTAAAGAAAAAAAGAGACCGGGAGAGATACAGGGATGATGTCTTTTGGTTGGCCAAAAATATATTATATAGGACTCACAAGTTCAAAACCCACGGTTGAGATCATTTACATAATGTGTCTAGAGTCAAGTTAACCACACCAATGGCAAGAATCAGATTTTCATCCTGATGAAAGAATAGCGTCCCATCTTCACAGGCAAACACCTCGTTGGTGGCTGTAACCGTCTCCATGGCCTCCTGTGAGAGATTGGACAAGACATCTTTAACAGAGCTAATGTTGGGGGTGTTAAAGGACAACTTTAGTTATTTTCAACCAAGGTTCATGTTTTAGGTTGTTATTAGAGCAAGTAAAAGATGAGTTAATTGTTTTTCATTTGCTGCTTTCTTTCGTTCGAACATGGGGCTAAATATAGCTTTTTTTATACAATTTTAGAGCGTTTTTTTTTAAATTATTTCTATAGTCCTACTAGACCCCAGGAAATTACATCTGGCCACAAAAGATCACAGGATCTACTGAATGTGAAGGGGGGGTACTATCAAGGGGCCAGTGAGGCTTTCCAACGTTGAAGCGTTGGGCCCTAGGGTGCACTCACACGGTTAATGCAATGCTCTGTGCTCGTTGGATGCATTTTGTGTTGTGTCATGGCCGCCCAATGTATTTCCAATGGAGGTCACATGGTTTGACACAACATTGTGTTGTGTGAGGGGGAGGGGCGCAGCGAATGCACCCCTCCCCCTCACACAACACAATGTTGTGTCAAACCATGTGACCTCCATTGGAAATACATTGGGCGGCCATGACACAACACAGCATTGATCCAACGAGCACGAGAATTGCATTAAAGGTGTGAGCTCAGCCCTAGCGGTAAGAGGGACTGCAGGCGGACCCGTGGAAGTATGACGAGGAAACCCCGTGCAGCTGGGCTTTAACATTGAGCGTGTTTGTACTTCCGCATTTTGGGGACCAAATTTGTGCCCAAATCGAAAAAAAGGCGGAAGTAGACGGTCCTTCAGGGTGCTTCAAAACGCCACTGAGCAACTTCCACTGACATGAATAGGGGGGGGGGGTACTATGGGTACTATAGACGAATTCACAGAGGGGTGCCCTGGGTGTGGCCATTACTGAGGTGTAATCCATGGAGCAGGTGCTCCGTAGGCCAGGTGTAGCTAATCAGTGCTGCTGCACTTAATGGTACACCTCAGTAACCCTGTGAATGGGATGCCATACAGTGTTGTATGGCTCAACATGTGAGTTTGTCACCCCTTCACATTCAGTAGATCCTGTGATCTTTTGTGGCCAGATTTAATTTCCTGGGGTCTAGCAGGACTATAGTAAATAATAAAATAATAAATCGCTATAAAATTGTGGAAAAACAATACTTTTAGCCCCATGTTCGAATGCCCCCCCCCCTGTCAAAAACAAAACGAAAGAAAGCAGCAAATGAAAAACAAATAACTCATCTTTTACTTTCTCTAATAACCTAAAACATGAACCTTGGCTGAAGAACATACCTGGTTGCTTGGAGTAATTTCGGGTCGTTTACTACCAGTGACGGCAACAGACTGTGTACCTTTGTGTGAGAGATTGAGTTGGTAAATATTTGGTATAAAGAAAGACGATCAGATAATCAGGCTGAATATAAATGTACAGAGACAAGAACATAACTCACTTTGGATTTCGAATGTCCATGTTAGGTCATATACTTGTGGATATTTGAGGGTAATCGAGTTGTTGACATTTGGGGACACCGTCACAGAGGTAAATATACCCTCTTTTGAAATGGATTGCAGAGCAATGTCGTTCAACAATAGCTTTCCATCTGACCTGGAAAAAGCAGCAGACATTTCAACAGACAACAGTACAGGCTATAGACATAGCCACACGTGTTCAAAAAGTGGTTAGATTTAAGGAGGTGCCTACCTATGGAAAGAACTGTTTGTCCCTCTGAACATCCAACACATGGAGTAAAATAAATTGTCGCAACTACCTGTTTGTTGTGAAAGTATACATTTGTATTACTCCAGAATCAAAAGGCTTAAAAGTAGCACATCAATGACATTATGACGAATGAAAAAGATTTTAAGTTTTAATAGGGGTTATTCTTACTCACCAACAGATATGAGGCAGGACAAGAGTATGAACATGAATGAAGACGCAAAATAGTCCCTGAAAACGAATAAAGCAAAACAAAAGTTTAGCTACGATTAACACTGTTGAAATGGGCTATAATTTGCGACACAATGTGAAGTATTTTGACCCACATTTTCTTAAAAATGTAAAGCTACACTCCAGTCGACTCGTCGCCGTCTCGCCTGAACGGAGGTAATGATGGACTGATGAGCTGCAGGTGTGCAGTGCGGTGCGTCCTGTGCGTAAATATCCGATTGCGCGTCAAGCAGTGGTGGAAAAAGTACTCAAATGTTTTACTTAAGTAAAAGTACTTAGTTACTTTCCACCACTGGCGTCAAGTAACTCAAAACATCCTTTTTGGGCCTTGGTGTCCACTGTAGCGTGCGCGTAACCTCGCCTCACCAGGCTTTCCACCACCTCGGAGGAAAGCGTGCGTGTGTTATTGACGTGTAGGGCTCTGGGCAGGGCGAACGGAACAGTGCGTGACCCACAGACCACAGTATGTGTATAGAGAGACAGACCTTCATCATTTCATTAAGCAAAGGACAGACGGTTTGTCTTCCATTAGGGGGACCCGCATCACAGGGCCCGGCCGGCCGCTGGACGGGTCTCAGGCCAGCAGGCAGATCACATGGCACACTGGACGGTTTTGTCTTTGTCCAATTTGGCTAAATTGGTGTCACAAGTAACGTCCCACGGCTGAGGAGAGGAGCTGGATTCAGGCTCAGAGTAGACGGCAGATTTCTCTCTCGACCGCTGGGATATACATTTTAAGTCAAAAGAATGGTCGGATAATATAACACTACCCCCGAGGACATACAGTATACTACAAGTAGGCCTATCTTAAAATGGAGAGTTGTCTGTGTTTGTTCCTGATGATGCAGGCGATGCTGGCTTTTGGAGAGATGACATTAAATGACGAGGAGGAGATCGACCCTGTCAGCCTCCTGGGGAGCATCATCTCCCCCTCGGGGTTCCTCGTCGCCAGAGACGACCCTGTCGGCCTCCTCAGGCGCATCATCTCCCCGGGCGGGTTCCTCGCCAGAGGCGAGCCGCTCGTGATCAATCGGGACATCATGTCGTTCGAGGAGGAGAAGTTCCCCAAAGAACAGGGCAATGACCCAACGGAGGTCACATTTTCAACTGAGGATCATTATCATCATCATAACGGGGAGAAGTCAGACCCAAATCGGATGCCTGCCGATCCCGCTCCAATAGTCATGACCAAGGACGGCTTGATGAGGGGTCTAGTTGACGAGAAGTCGTATATATTCTACGGGATACCTTATGCGGATCCTCCCGTGGGAGCATACCGCTGGAAACCCCCCCGGCCGCTCAGCTCGTGGCCCGGGGTGTACGATGCCACCTTCCCCAGAGCAGCGTGCATGCAGGGATGCAGTGGGCCCATCTCGGATGAGTGCCCTCAGAAGGTAAGGATGGGAAGGACACGTGAATGGTCACTGTCATACAATAGCCTATATATTCATGTTATTATTATTATTATTATTATTATTATTATTATTATTATTATTATTATTATTATTATTATTATATATGTTTTATTTTAAAGCATTCTATACAGGTAAAGTGTGTTCTGTACTTCTGCTATTCCTTTGCTCGTTGCAACAATTTAATCACATTATGATATTGCTTGTTCAATTAACTCTGTTGTTTACTTTATGTGTAGTGCATGTAAAAAGGTGCTATACAAATTAAGATTAATAATGAATTGCATTTTTATGTGCCTACTCAAAGAGCTTTACAATGGTTCATTCATTCATACATTGGGAGGTGAAGTGGGGAACAGTCGACGCCAGCATCCTCACTTCCCACATTCACACACCAATGATGGCGAGCTCACACCGACCGACTCATTGATTAGGTTAGGTTATTATGCTATGATGATATAGCATTAGCTGGAGACAACACACACACACACACACACACACAGTCACACACAAACACACACACACACACACGCGCACACACACCAAGAAAGAGAATAAATAAATAAAAAACGCTTGTACTTTTATTCCCATTATTAAACCAGGAAAGCATCTGTGTCATTTTAGATTTTCTTTGCATTGGCTATTCAATAGAAAGCAAGGCTTCTGTACACCTACAGCAACAGGTGCGTAGAGGAGAGGGACGACCAAGTGCCCGACGTCACGAAACAGCAGAAACACCCGCACACTGTCTTCAAATGCAGTGAAAATGTTTAAAATGGTAAATGGTGCATTTATATAGCGCCTTTATCCAAGGCGCTTTACAGAGGATTGTGCATTACATTCATCCATTCACACATACATTCACACATACATTCACACACCGATGCCGGAGGAAACCATGCGAGGCACCAACCTGCACATCGGAGCAATTTGGGGTTCAGAGTCTTGCTCAAGGACACTTCGACCCTAACTCTGGGGGAAGCCCACAGGGTTCGAACTGGGAACCTTGCGGTCAGGGCCGGTCCTGAGCAATCTGGCGCCCCAAGCAGGATTTTTCGCGGCGCCCCCCCCCCCCCCCTCAAAAAATAAAAAAATAAAAAAAGTTTTTTTTTTTTTTTTTTTACTCTGTCCCAAAAATTGAGGAGACACTGTGGAGGCACTGGGGGTCCATTGGGGAGGCACTGTGGGGACACTGGGGAGGCTCTGTGGAGGCACTGGCGGGACACTGGCACTGGGGAGACACTGGGGAGGTACTGGGGAGGCACTGGGGGGGCACTGGGGGGACACTGGGCAGACAGAGTTGGGACAGAGTAAAAAAAAAAGTAAAAAAAAAAAAAAATGTTTTTTTTTTGTTTTTTTTTGGCGCCCCTCCCCCATGGCGCTCGAAGCCGCCGCTTCGTCGGCCTGTAGGAAGAACCGGGCCTGCTTGCGGTTTCCATCCGGTCACTCTACCCCTGAGCCACTGCCGCCCAGCAACATTTCGGCCTATAGAGCCAGGCCCAGGAAATAATTCCCAATGCATTTTTCCCATAGACATTTCAAAAAGTATTTATTTAAAGACCTTTTAAGCATTAGAATTATTAATTATTCTTTCTAATTATTTGTTCGGCCCAAAAAATTGTGTTTGTTGTCATGATTTCTCACAACTCGAGTTGGCTTTGTACGAGGCTTAAAAGGTCTTTAAATAAATACTTTTTGAATTGTCTATGAGGAAAATGAACAGGGAATCATTTCCTGGGCCCTGGTAGGGGGCGGGACTGCGACGCTTACTGCCTTCATCAGGCTGTCTTGATGTAATATGCATAAAGATAGCCTGATGAAGGCTGTATAGGCAGAAACGTTGCTGTTTCCCTGTTAAACATTTTCACTGCATTTGAAGACGGGTGTTTCTTCTTTAGCATTGGCTATAAAAATAGCAGATACAAGCCCCCACCCCCCCTGTTTTCTTTGTCTGATTTGTACTGTTTATGTTTGTCTATTCTGTGTTCTTGTGTTTTGTTTTGTTTAGTTTTTTATCTATGTTTTGGTATTTATTGATCTCTGGAATCCCCTTGAAAACGAGATGGTTCATCTCAAGGGGCTATTCCCAATAAAGAAATTTCAACAACATCGTTGTGCCACGCTTACATCGTTGTGTACATCTGCTATTTTATTTTTGAACATTTTTCTCGAGAAGTACTAATTTTAGAAGGCATTGGTGGAATTGGCCTCAGGCCTTCATTTATTTACACCGGAGTCCTTGTTCCGAGTTGAAAAAATATACGACACGTGGCGTGCTCTAATCGTGTGTGTTGTCGTTGTTCCCTAAAAGGTGAGCGAGGACTGTCTGTATCTCAACATCTTCGTGCCCCTGGACGTGAACTTCAGCGCCCCGCTGCTGAGACATCTGCCCGTGATGGTGTGGATCCACGGAGGAGACTTCATCGTGGGCACGGCCTCCAAGCCCCTGTACGACGGGCGCTTCATCAGCAACTTCACCCACACCCTGATCGTGAGCATGGAGTATCGTCTGGGTGAGAACATAACCCATTTCGACCTGAGGCTTCTGTTTTCAGGTCGAAAAGGTCTGAAAAACCTCATGTTTCTATGTCAGCCTTTTTCATGTCAAGGACCCCCAGAATTATCTGTATTTGGCCACGGACCCCCATCTGAAAATATGTTGTTCCAGGGACGCCCCTCCCTCCCCCCAGAAGCAAAGATTTGAGTTAAAAACTTTCACTGTGAAAGAATATATATTCAAAGATTTGCAGCTCATTTTCACAATTGCTACGAGCTTGTAGATCTGCTATTTTTCAATAGATAAAGTATAACATAATGGTTAAAACACCAAAAGGGGTTACCGTCCCGAATGGGTTTTGTCATTGTGTCTGTCGTTTCGCCAGCCGGGGCTGTAGTGTAATGAGTGGGGGAGGAGGAGGGGGAGGGGGAGTATGGGGAGGAGGAGGAGGAGGAGGGGGAAGAGGAGGAGGAGGGGAAGGAGGAGGAGGAGGAGGGGGAGAGGAGGAGGGGGAGAAGGAGTAGGAGGAGGGGGGATTCGCTATGCCGCTGTGGGACAGGACTGGGTGTGCGACTCGAGCGCCTAACAGGGGTCTCGTGGAAGTCATCAGTGTATAATGTCATCATATTGTGTGTGTGTGTGTGTGTGTGTGTGTGTGTGTGTGTGTGTGTGTGTGTGTGTGTGTGTGTGTGTGTGTGTGTGTGTGTGTGTGTGTGTGTGTGTGTGTGTGTGTGTGTGTGTGTGTGTGTGTGTGTGTGTGTGCATGTGCGTGCGTGCGTGCGTTTACTGGCATTACTATACTTGTGCAGGCCAAATGTCTCCACAAGTACACTATTATTAAATTGTTGTTTTGTAGAGTCTGACTTCCAGAAATAGAAGCTGTAGATTGACAATTCTCAGCCCTAAAAAACCCTACAGACGTGCGACAGTATTATAACTCAGGCTTTAGGTGTAAAAAACTAAGTATGTCCTTGTGCGTGTGTGTGTGTGTGTGTGTGTGCGCGTGTGCGCGTGTGTGTGTGTGTGTGTGTGTGTGTGTGTGTGTGTGTGTGTGTGTGTGTGTGTGTGTGTGTGTGTGTGTGCGCGCGTGTGTGAGAGTGCGCAAGTGCGTGTACTCGTGTGTTCGTCTTTGTGTATAGTATGTGTGTGCAAACATCTGTGTGTGCATTTATACTCATGTATATCTCATGTCTATGCGAGTGTGTTTGTGCGTGCGTGCGTGCGTGCGTGCGTGCGTGCGTGCATGCTCGCTCATGTATGTGCTGCAGCTAGAATGTGATCATTGTACTATGACAAATACCTGAGCATGCATGTTCCCAATGTCATGCGATGGAACGGCCACATGCAAGTGATTTGGCTCCCAAAAGAGACGACAAGGACAAAGACATAGACACATTAATAACAATATAACATAATAGAACACGAGTTCAAACATGACTAATGTCCACCTCGTGCTTCACTCACTCATCATGTAAACATGACTAATGTCCACCTCGTGCTTCACTCACTCATCATGTAAACATGACTAATGTCCACCTCGTGCTTCACTCGCTCATCATGTAAACATGACTAATGTCCACCTCGTGCTTCACTCACTCATCATGTAAACATGACTAATGTCCACCTCGTGCTTCACTCACTCATCATGTAAACGACACGTATGTATTATGATTAAAGGTGCATTCGGGTTCCTCGTCTCGGGAAAGGATCCCAAAACCTCGGCTGCAGGGAATTATGGGATATTGGACCAGCAAGCAGCTCTTCTTTGGGTCCAACGGAACATTGCAATGTTTGGAGGTGACCCCAGCAAGGTAATCGCGCACGCACACACACACGCACACGCACACACACACACGCACGCACGCACACACACACACACTCTCCCACTTGCTACAGCAATACACGTCCCAGCAAGCCAAATTACGTCATGATAACGTTATGATGACGTCCTCCAGTGACTCCAGTGACGTTCAGGACTAGGCCAGATCACAGCCCATATGGGGATGATCTTTACGTTCAGGACTAGGCCAGATCACAGCCCATATGGGGATGATCTTTACGTTCAGGACTAGGCCAGATCACAGCCCATATGGGGATGATCTTTACGTTCAGGACTAGGCCAGATCACAGCCCATATGGGGATGATCTTTACGTTCAGGACTAGGCCAGATCACAGCCCATATGGGGATGATCTTTACGTCATTTCCAGGACGTCTTCACCAGTTGAAATAATATAGTTTATTCTGGGCCAGATCTTATGACTGAACTTAAGTTGACCTGGCCTCGATCCGTCTTAATGGGCAGAATTTATGTTGGTTGAAATCAGGTGATATTCTTGGCCAGATCTGACTGGTCTTGGTTTGACCTGATCTGGCCACAATCGAGACCGTCACTAATTTGTCTTGACTGTGCTTGCTGGGGTACTGTAATCACTAGCCGTATTTATGAAGTGCTGCTGTTAATTATCCAACTTTAGAAATCTCTATGAGGCCATTTTTCTGCAGCAATTTCTGCTGATTTTTGTTTTTTTTATGCAAGACGTAAAGCCAGACGTACGTATACCATATTATCCATCCATCCATCCATCTTCAACCACTTATCCATAGTCAGGTCGCGGGGGCAACAGCTCCACCAGAGTGCTCCAGACTTCCCTCTCCAGAGCAACATTAGTGACTTCCTCCTGGGGGATCCCGAGACGTTCCAAGGCCAGTGAGTCGATGTGTTTCCTCCAACTGCACCTTGGTCTGCCCCGGGGTCTCCTCCCAGTGGGACGTGCCTCGACGACCTCCCTAGGGAGACGCCCGAGAGGCATCCTAACCAGATGCCCGAATCACCTTTCGAAGAATTCGAAGAAGCAGCGACTCTACTCCCGAGTCTCTCTCGTGTGACTGAACTGCTCACCCTATCTCTAAGGGAGATGCCAGCCACCCGTCGAAGAAAACAAATTTTGTATACCATATCACTGTATCTAATTTACTAGCATCCTATGGCCATACTGTACACACAGGAAGCTGTAACCACTTTACCTTCAAAAGACACAATGACTATTGTGTCACATTTGATATTTATTTCCCATCAGACCAGACGTGCTTATATCTTTATTCCGTTGCCGATGTGCTCGGCTAGATTGAATTGGATGTAAGTCTGGAAAACAAATTGTTCCTTGTTTTTTATTTTTTTATTTTATAATATTTTCTCCCAGGTAACGATATTTGGGGAGAGCGCCGGGGCCCAGTCTGTGAGCCTCCATTTAATGATCCAGAGCAGCAAACCTCTGTTTAAACAAGCCATCTTCCAGAGCCTTCCTTTCTCCATTCCTCTCAAGACCAGGTGAGGAACACACTTCTTATCAACTGGCCCGGGGTTTCTTAATCTCAAGGTCGGGCACCGGTGAAGGCCCCTAGAATGTTCCTTAATATTGTCCTTTCTACTTAATCGTAGCTGGTACGTATAGGTACAGTATGAGTTTATTATCGTATTAGCCTGAACCCATTCAAAAGACATTCTTTCAATTGCACTTAATTCTCAGGACGCCTGGAGACGTCTTGGGCACAAATTAGGTTAAGTCTTTCGATTATTATATGACATGAATTGGGAGGAAGTTTTTTAGGATTGCTGAAAAGGTAACATCTAAATGTTTGAGAAATGCACATATAATATTTGTATTCAAGCCGTGCAACAGTGTTCAGTCTTCATATTATAGGCTTAGACTACAGATTAGTTAGACTTAGAGCTGACCAGAGATACTGTGTGTTTGTGTTTTGTTGCTTAGGCACGATGCCCTGAAGCTTGGTAAGGGTTTTGCCAAACAGGCCAACTGCACCGTGAGTGACATCGTGTGCCTGCTGTCTCTGAGTCCACAGGCTGTCCTCGCTGCCCAGATAAAGTCAAGTAAGACACCACACCACACCACCCCCTGCCTATAGAAACCTAAAACACTATAGTGGGGTCCCCAGGGGTCCTTGAGGGAGTTCCACGGGGTCCCCAGCTAAATGATAGTTATATTAACTGATTGTAAGAGCGTCGAGCACACACACATGCAATATATGTCCTAATAATGATGACTGAACCAGGCTGGGTACACTTCCCTTTCTTGAGATTCAAACTCCTTTTTCTGTGGAATTTCTTCACCTCCAACTTCCAAGTAAACACAAGGTGGCATGACTTGCCTACCTACTATAGTAGTGATATTGTCATATTGATGCATGGACATTAACTCATGCAGAGAGTCTTGTGTTCACAGATATCGCTGCAGTGCTATACCTTCATTTATACTTCTGTAGAATGACTGTTTCAGTCGCCAAAGATAATAAGCATTTTGGACTATAGTCTGTTTTTCTTTGAGTTTTTGTTAAGGTGGTTGTAAACTTGTACTGTTAAGTAACTTTAAATTAACCACCTGTGTGCACCTAACAAACACACACGCTCATATTAACTGTATATATGATGATTTCGGGTGTGCCAGTACAGTACAGTGACAGTACAGTACAGTAGAGGGACCCCCACACGGTAACTCTGTCATTTCTCAACCGTTTCGGATGTGGGGCGGCTCGCTGGAATCAGGCCGGCACCCTGGGTGCGTTCCTGTGGGTCTGGTAACCTGTTCAGTCTATACCAGTGGTTTTCAACCATTTTGATACCAGGGCCCACTATTTATTCTGCATTTAGCCACGGAACCACCATTTGATGAGGTTTAGTCTCTCAGACCCAAAACTAAAGTTTTTTTGTTGTTTTTGTCCACAATTCCATGCTGAGAGATAACAGGCAAACTGTCAAAATAACAATTCTTCTACATGTTCTGATTGTGTAGATTATTAAGTAATTCAGATGTTTAACAATAATGTAACTCTTGGGAGTGTAAAATGAAACCAAATGGACCCATAAGGGTCCATTGGTTTCATTTTACACTCTCAAGAGTTAAAGAACTATAAGGGTCCATTTGGTTACCAACTCTCCAACATTTAGCCGCATGGGGACCACCTGGAACCCCCTCAAGGACCACTGGTTGGAAACCACTGGTCTATACATTTCTATAAGTAATACACTGATTCCAAAGACTCGTCTCACATCCCCCCCCCCCCCCCCCCTCCTCCCCTATCTCTCTTTCAGGTTCCAAGATCATAAACCCATTCCGGTTCCTGGAGATCTTTGAGACGTGGGGGCCGTACATCGATGGAGAGCTGATTAAAGAGCAGGCTGTCACTGCCTTCCAGAAGGGCCACTGGCAGAAAGAGAAGTCTGTACTCCTCGGTATGACACCCACGTACGCATGCACGCACGCGTACATTTAACATCCTTATTTGCATTCACATTTTACAAGAAATTTCTTGAACACAAACAATAGTGGATGCGCAAACTTGAAAAAACTCTACAACAAGTGCTTCAGGATACAGATCACGGGTACAGAAAGCATCGCCTTCTCCATATATGGCGACTGCCAATTATTGAATTTTGCCGATGCCTTAGCTCTCGGCTTGGGCATGCCTGCAATCTGCAGGCCCCTCACAACTGATTTATGGACATTACCGGTTAAAGGTTGGGTGTTTTCGATTAATCTATCATGGTTAACAATTCTTATCGCTTTCAGGCACGACCTCGGAGGAAGGGGTGATCTTTGTGTATGGCGTCTTCACCAAACCCGTGTCGGCAGTGGAGTGCACTGTGTACACGACGGCCATCTTCAAACAACACGCCCTCCGCGTCCTGCACAAATACCTGCCCATGTATGTGGATGCTGACCGCAGGGACATGCTGGCTCAGGTGAGACGCTGACCGCAGGGACATGCTGGCTCAGGTGAGACGCTGACCGCAGGGACATGCTGGCTCAGGTGAGACGCTGACCACAGGGACATGCTGGCTCAGGTGAGACGCTGACCACAGGGACATGCTGGCTCAGGTGAGACGCTGACCACAGGGACATGCTGGCTCAGGTGAGACGCTGACCGCAGGGACATGGCATTGGAAGGACAAGGTATTATTAGCCCTGCTCACTGTATATTTCACTCAAAATGGCTACAGAGCCACAACACACCACAATGTTAACTTGTGGTGATATGGCAAACATTTTTTCTTTCACTTAATTTTTATTGAGAAGAAAAAAGGACAACAAAAAACACACAAAGGGCTGCATTTTTCATACATTACAATACACAATAAAAAATACTGTACTCATACATTGGCAATGGGCTGGAGGGAGAGATCCCACTTTTCCCATTTTGTTTTATAGAACTTGTCCTCTTGTAGTTTTTTCCATGATGTATATTTCCTCTATAATGACCATCCTTTGGTTGGTGGGTCCTGTTGGTACCAGCGCCTTGAAATCGCTTTCTTACTTGATGCTAAAAGGATCTTGATTAAATATTTGTCACATGTTAGATGTATCTTCAGGTATATTCCCCAGCAGTAAAACATGTTGTTATAACATCTTTAAGAAGAACATTGATTATTTTATTACGATATATCATCACAATATCAAGAGGTATATTTTATATATAGGGTTAGGGTTGACTCCGCCAGATTGCGGCAGTATTGAGTTCACAAGTTCCCTCCTCCTGCCTGGATCTTGGCTCTCAAGCAGAAACCATACCAGAAGCAGCGGGACAAATATGTCTAGTCTTGTTAGGTTGTGTTTTTATTTGCACTGTGGCAGCGCTTCAATACGTCATCAGTATCGTGTTGATCCCGCCTCTAGCGGCCGCATACGGCCGTATATCTCTCCGGTCAGAAATGGCTCGGAGTACATCGTGACATCGTCTCTGCCCGAGAGATGGGAGCAGGAGGAACTCACTGCTGCCACCAGCTGGCGGAGTCAGGTTAAGTCAGTCCTACCATGTACTGGATTTAGCTAAATTCACACTCAAGACTTTCAACAACAGTCAGTCACCCTGTCTCCGCCTACAGCTGTCCCCAATCTGTCCACAGTTATATTTTGGTTTTAGCCTACGTAGTTTGATGTTAAACACAATGGACCAAAACAACACACCAAAGATCAAAAGACATACTCCTGCCATTGTCCTTGACTAATGCGACGGCTGATCCTCCCATGCTGCTCAGTGGCTGTCCACTGCTCCCAATACCGGTGGTTAGGATGGGTCAAATGCAGAGAACATTCTGAGTAGCCGCATTGTGCAAATCTACCAGAGCCTGGCGAGGCCAGAACTTTATGTCGGTGGTTGCGACGTAAATACAAAAGTCGTCAAATAAAGTTAAATAATGGCCAGTATATCGGCCAGACCAATGTATCGCCCGGTCTGGTAACAGCAACAGTGAAAGAAAGAATATTCAGGGAAACTAATATGTTAACTAACTAGTATGTTAACTAACTAATTGAGTATCTGCTGCCATCCATGTACAATCCTCTACTCTTCCCCCAGATCGTCACAGACTACGTCTTCCTGTGTCCGTCCCGCAAGGCGGCGCGCGCGGGCAGCGCCGTCGGCAGCGCCGTGTGGATGTACGTGTTCGACCACGTGGCGTCGGACCACCGCGTCTGGTCGGGCCTGACCTTCTGCTACCAGCACGCCTGCCACGGCGCCGAGCTGCCCTTCCTGTTCGACAGCGCCTCCGTGGCCAACTTCTCGCTGTCGCAGCCCGAGAAGCTGCTGTCCAACCGCATGCTGTGCTTCTGGGGCGCGTTCGCCCACGCGGGTGACCCCTCGTCGCGCGTCCAGCAGACGGCCTTCTGCAGGCAGCAGCGCGTGCCGGCCTGGCCGCGCTACTCCGACACCAGCAGCTGGCTGGTCATGAACCTGACGGTGCGCTCGCACTCCCAGGTGGGCACCAGGGACCATATATGCGACTTCTGGGACAAGCTGGGCATCTACTAAGCTTAGTGGTTCCCAAACCTTTTTTGTGTCAAGGACCCCCAAATCTGGCCTGGGCCGTGGCTCAGCGGTCCAGGCACCTTGGCCGGTAGTCCAAGTCTGGCAGTGTGCCGCGGGT
The DNA here is from genome assembly GCF_951216825.1 of Electrona antarctica. Classification (NCBI taxonomy): domain Eukaryota; kingdom Metazoa; phylum Chordata; class Actinopteri; order Myctophiformes; family Myctophidae; genus Electrona; species Electrona antarctica. Next base: position 29,527,692 of record NC_136804.1, on the reverse strand, counting down.
TCGACTCCCGATCCCGACGGCCTTTACTGCATGTCACTCCCCCATCTCTCTCCCCCATTTCCTGTCAGCCTACTGTCTGTCCCTCTATAAAAAATATAAAATAAAGGCGAAAGCCAGCAAAAAAAAACATTAAAAAAAAGGACCCCCCCCCCCCCCCCATTTGAAAACATATGCCAGTGACCCCGATAAGGGAGGATTTTTTACGGCTCTAGCAGTGATTCCGAAACATATTACCGGTAATTTCATGGACCACGCATTATGCTACGGACCCCCGATTTAATGGCATTTCTATCTCTGGTACCCCAATTTATATTGTAAAACCACTGTTAATTTAACTCTGAGCGTGTACAAATGGAACCAAATTTGGTTCCTAACTATCTCTAATTGAGCTAGGTACCCCCTGGAGCTACCCCTAGGGGTCCGCGGACCTCACTTTGGGAACCCATGTACTAGCTAACTGCTCTACTGCACGTGAGCGCGTAGATAGCTACGCGGAGACAGCTGGAAGAGCGTTTTGTAATATAATCTTTTCGTCGAAGATTTCTTAGACTGACATTGAGTCTCAACCCCCAGTTTGATATGCTGAGTCTAGGCCACGGACCCCCATTATTTATCCCTGGGACCCGAATCCACAGTGTTGATTTATGTGTTTATGTGTCGATGGGTACCATATCGAGAATGGTACCCATTTGGTTCCATTCTCTCTGAGTTACAGACCCGTTTGGGTTTGGGTCCCCGGGCCACACGTTGAGAGCCATGTGATCGTATCATGTTTTAGTTTTAATCCATTGAGACCTGGAACGCATCCATGTCACGTTAGCGTTTAACCACATTAACCATTAACCCATTTTGGGCGGGAACCCCTTTTGGTGTTTTAAACATTATGTTATAATTTAGCTATTGAAAAATAGCAGATCTACAAGCTCATAGCGCGCCACCGAGTGGCGCGCTATGAACTTGTAGGTCTGCTATTTTTGAAAAATCGTTAAAATGTGCCTCAAATCTTTCCGAAAATTGTCATGATTTAGAAAACTTTTTTTTTTTTAAATTTCGACGTCAGGCCTGAATGGGTTAATGGATATTAATTGAATGCCATTCATCACAGTGAGAACACGCAATCCACCTTGAACTTCATAGTATGAGGAAAGAATGCAGGGCAGTCGTTTCTTACATAGACATGTCATTTTAGAGGGAAACTAAATCACAATACACCGTTTATTTAACCCATTTTGACCTGAGATCAGATTCTAAAAATGTCTTCTACATCCTGACAGTTTTCTGAAAAAGCTATGTTTCTATGTCAGTCGTTCTTCGATTTTTCAAAAATAGCAGACCTACAAGCTCGTAGCGCGCCACTCGGTGGCGCGCTATGAGCTTGTAGATCTGCTATTTTTCAATAGCTAAAGCATAACATAATGCTAACACCAAAAGGGGTTCCCACCCAAAATTGGTTTATGGAATCCAACACTGTCAAACAGGACAATCTGAAAAGGCATCATTGTAGATTTAATGTGCTCAATGTTTCACTTCAAGTAGCATTTTGTGATCATCCTTATGTCATATTTCTTTGCCTAGAGTCCTCTGTCTCGCTACAGTATTATAAACATACCATTGCTGTTACTGTGTCTGTGAAATCCTTTTTAGATTTTGTGTTAATAAAGATCACTTTTTTTTTAATTGAATGGATCAAATCCACTATAATTGTTGTTTGTTCTCAAAATGTAATGCCATAGTTCATCATACAAAAGTATAGTGACAATAGGAGACCTAAAAGCACAATTTTAATGTTTTTAATATAATGAACGGTTTTCGACAGCAATGATGTAAATTATGTTATCCCTCAGGCTTCATTATCCAGCCTGTGTTTATCACACTCGTATGTATTCACAAAAACAAATATCAACAGTTGAATGTAATATTTGACCTTTACAGTCCACGAGGACATAGTTCATATGTTTTGTTTTAACCTAAGCTGCATTGAAAAAGATTTTTCTTACATAAGTATGTAATAAAATGTCATGCTATGTCCGTCCGATTCATCACATTGTCTACACTTACATTTAACAGCAGGATAACCCTTAAATGAACACGTCGCACATTCTAAGCATGTCATAATATAAACAAGAGATTTGGTCCTATATCTTGCGCCACCCCTTACCCCTTATCCCTAAACGTATTTGCCATTTTTTACTATTTTAAAACATTTTAAAATAGTTCAAATAGCCGATCGACAAGCTAACAACGTGTCGATGTAGATTGGTTAGTTGAACTATTTTTAAATGTTTTAAATTAGTAAAAAATGGCATAAGTTTATGGATAAGGGGTAAGGGGTGGCAAGATGGAGCCTATGGTGTAAAGCAGTGGTTTTCACCCCTTTTCATATCAAGGCCCATTATTTATTGGGTATTTGAGCCACGGAACCACCATTTGATGACATTTAGCCTCTCAGACTTTTTTTTTGTTTTGTGGACAAGATCTTGTCCACAATTCCATTCTGTATTGATGTTGATACCATTACGAGAGATAATAGGCAAACGTTGAATTGTGTAGACTTCTTGTAAATTAAGCAATGCAGATGTGTAACAATAGTTTAACTCTTGAGAGCGTATTTGTTTAATTTTACGCTCTCAAGAGTTCATCATACAATGAACCTCTCAATGAACCTTGGGCAAGACATTGAACCCCAAATTGTTCCCAATGTGCTGGTTGGTGCCTTGCATGGCTTCCGCCGCAATAGAGGGTATGCGTGTGACATCATCAAACCAGGAAGTTATGCAGGAACGCCTACTGAGTGGCAAAAAACTACTTTCTGGCCTTGACAGCCCATACATCCACACAGAAAAGTCTTATCTGATTGCATTAAACAACATTAAACAATGTTAAACTCACTTTGCCACTCGATGTGCCATTCACTTTAAGCATGCGCATACTCTCTATCGGTGTATGAATGTATGTGTGAATGGGTGAATGTAATGCAATGTAAAGCACCTTGGATAAAGGCGCTATATAAAATGCACCATTTAGGATAGCAGCCTGGTCTGGGCAACCAACACCTCATGGTGTCTCGTCTGGGGGTAACCTCTGTTAGGTTTCTGAAGTATTGTATGAATGGATTCCATTTTAAAACAAATGTACCGTTGGAGAATAGACAAAATTATAATTTTTCAATACAGAATGAGATCATAAACGACATTTAATTGGTAATATCAGTTATCGGCCATAACAGCAATTCTATTATATCGGATATCGATATCGGCCAAAAATGTCTCATCGGCACATCCCTAGTTTAAATGGTTCAATGTTAGTGAGACATTCAGGACACACAAGTAATAAGTATCACAATCACAATCGGTTTTATTGCCTGGGAGTTGTTTTTTTTTACACAAATGAGGAATTTGTCTAAGTTGAATATACTGTAGTTGAATATAGAAACATCTCACTTATTGATGTCACATGCAGATGGACAGGCATGGACTGAGATGCACTCAGCGTTGATCTGAAATCAGATTAAGAAATTCAGAGTTAGGGAAAATAATATGCATAAAATAACTGAATTTGGTTGAATGTGAACACTAGGGGGTGGCACTGTGCCGTCAGCAGGGTACTGATTCTAGTGTACTCATCATCAGGGTGCATTTGTTAAAATAAAAAAGAAAGGGAAAAGGGACATTTTTGTGTCATCTTAATTAATCCATACTAGTATATACACAATAATACAAATAGATGATCTACAAGCTAACAATGCATCACATTGTGAGTTTGTATATCTGCTATTTTTGCTAGGGTCGTGTTTAAATCATTTAAAAAATATAAAGTCAAGAGGTTTTGACAAATTTCCCCAACGGATGCCAGGCTTAGTGTGGTTAACGTGCATTTTCTTTAAATTCTTAAATTGTGATATTATAATATCAAACGTAACTATCAAACATCAGTATACATGAATGAGATGACACTCAGAGAGATGACACTCAGAGATGGGGCGGCGGTGGCTCAGGGGTAGAGTGCCTGGATGGTGCCTGGATGCCTGGATGGCAACCGTAAGGTTGCCAGTTCGAACCCGGGCTCCCGCAGAGTTACTGTCGAAGTGTCCTTGAGCAAGACACTGAACCCCTAATTGCTCCCGATGTGCTAGTTGGTGCCTTGCATGGTTTCCGCTGCCATCGGTGTATGTATGTGTGTGTGAATGGGTGAATGTAATGCACAATCTCTGTAAAGTGCCTTGGATAAAGGCGCTATATAAATGCACCATTTACCATTTTAGATGACACCCACAAAGAAGAAAAACAAGAAAAAAAGTGTTGTAACCTGCCGTTATCTTCTTCTTTCTAATTATTTGTTCGGCCCAAAAAATTGTGTTTGTTGTCATGAATTCTCACAACTCGAGTTGGCTTTGTACGAGGCTTAAAAGGTCTTTAAATAAATACTTTTTGAAATGTCTATGAGGAAAATGAACGGGGAATCATTTCCTGGGCCCTGGTAGGGGGCGGGACTGCGACGCTCTATAGGGCCCACCATTTTCAATTAATCAAAACATTAAGAGACGTACGAATATACACAACTATATAGTCAAAACAGGAAATCATCATAGAGGAGGTAAAAAGGGAAAAGAAACATATACAGTGAGCTGAGTGAGGAGGAAAAGGGGTGGGTGGGGGAATCAGATTTTACGGGGCCAGTTTCGAATTGCAGCCGTCCGTAGGTGCCCTTTGAGAGCAGTTTTGAAGGAGTCAAGGGATTCGCATGTCTTAATGACTAAATTAATTTAGTCCCTTGTTTGTGCCGAATCTGGGTTGCAAATGGTTTGTTGAACTCCCTGGTGTTGTTGGTGTGGACTTCGTTGACATTAAGGAAGTATTTAGACAGGTACATGGGTATCTTGGATCTTGGTGGTGTATCGAATCTTGTGGACCAGACCCATTGCAAGATGCTGTACTCTGTCGTCAACCCTAAGCCATTCCAGCCTGTCAAAGTGGGCAGGGGTGAGGTGGGTTCGGGGAGTAGTAGGCCAAGTAGTAGCTTGACCAGTTTGTTTTGGGAAGTCTGGAGCCTTGATTTTTTTTAATTTTTATAAACTTTATTTTTACATTTCTTCACATGACAATACACATGTATGCAAGAAAACACACAAAACACACAAACATATACAACCCCCCCCCCCCCCCTCCCCCCTAGGCTAAAACAAAAACAAAGTGGTGGGACAAAGCAGCGGACAATCGTAGATCAAAAAGAGTCAAGACAAAGGGCCTTAGAGGTGCTGTGGTACCAGGAGGTGCAAGCATAGTCGAAGAAACCTTGTACGAGGGCTCCTGTTAGAGTCTTCAAGGTGTTTTTGTTGACCAGTGAGGAGATCCTGTACAGGAGCCCTCGTACAAGGCTTCTTTGACTATGCATGCACCTCCTGGTACCACAGCACCTCAAAGGCCCTTAAAACTAGGCTCCAGACTTCCCAAAACAAACTGGTCAGGCGCCTACTTGGCCTCACCCCCCGAACCCACCTCACCCCTGCCCACTTTGACAGGCTGGAATGGCTTAGGGTCGACGACAGAGTACAGCATCTTGCAATGGGTCTGGTCCACAAGATTCGATACACCACCAAGATACCCATGTGTTGAGTTGCCCATGTCTGTTTACTCCAACTTGAGATACAGTGTACTTGATATGTATTGTGTACTGCCTGTACTGTAGCATACTTTATAGATAGGCTACGAGAGACATCTCGGCGGCAGCGAGGTCAGCCTTGCTGCAGTAGGCACGTTCTTCTGTCTCATATCTTATTGTCACGTCATTATGATCCAGCACTATATATGTTCCTGTTTGTGTAATAAACTTTGTGAACCTTAGCGTGATACTGTCTCGTGTCCGTTAATTTGTTCTCCCGGGCCCGCCGCCGCAGTCGCCGTACCAAAGGAATACTTCAACTGGATTGTCACACACCACCCAGCCTGCACACACCTGTCTGTCAGAACCAGACGAGGGTCCAGTACTTAGAGATTACAACACCATGTACCTGTCTATATACTTCCTTAATGTTAACGAAGTCCACACCCACAAAACCAGAGGAAGTGCAACGAACCATGTACAACCCAGATTCGGCACAAACAAGGGACTAAATTATTTTCGCTCCTATGCCACCAAAATGTGGAACGCCCTACCAACAGTCATTAAGACATGCGAATCCCTTGACTCCTTCAAAACCGCTCTCAAAGGGCACCTACGGACGGCTGCAATTCGAAACTGGCCTCCGTAAAATCTGAATCCCCCCTCCACCGCCCACCCCCTTTTCCCCTCACTTTATACATTTCTTTTCCCTTTTTACCTCCCTTATGATGAATTCCTGTTCTGTTCTTTGACTATATAGAAGTGTTTATTTGTACGTCTCTAAATGTTTTGAACAAGGTGGACCCTCTTGTAAACAAGTGTAGGCTAATGCTTAATTGGGTCGTCCACTCACAGTTAACAGTCTTTGTATTGAGTTTGTGCTTGAAATGTACTGTAATTCTGTTTACTGTATCTTGTACGTACAAGATACAGTAAACATACCTCTGTCTGCATACAAAAACAAATGTAAAGGGAATGAGTCCATTAAGTGTCCACAACACACAAACCGCAATGGCATCACTCCGTCAACCAATACTAATTAAATAAACAACGTAATAATGACTTTTAGACGTTTATTTAGTTTAGTTGCTTTAAACTGAGAACGGAAGAAACAACAACAAACGGTCCGCGCCATAGGGTCGGTCCCCGCGCGGGCATTGTTTTACTGGCAAATCTAAGCTAGCAAATATAAGACTTCCGGGGGACGATCTCTTCAAAATAAGAGTACCCTCTAGAGTATTGAAAAAAAGATTAATTTGCACATCATTCAAACCATTAATTAAGCATTTAAACGATGCTATAGGACACACATTATGTTTCTGTGTAAAAATAAGTAATAAGTAATGTTTCTGTGTAAAGATAAGTAATTAAAAAGTTATCTAAATGGATAAATGCTATTCACTGGAGAGCATGGACTTTATAAAGTGGACGCTGGACAAAAATCCCTGCTATGTTTCGACTAGTGTGACATAGGCACGCGTCCGGGGAGACCTCCTCTACAACACCACACTGTCCGCTAAGCAGCAGAGGTGTAAAACAAAAATTGGCACCAGGTCACAGGTCAAAAAACTTCAAAAAACTTCCCATTTCCAGACTACAGTGGACTACAGTGGACTAAAGTGGACGCTGGACAAAAATCCCTGCTATGTTTCGACTAGTGTGACATACACACGCGTCCGGGGAGACCTCCTCTACAACACCACACTGTCCGCTAAGCAGCAGAGGTGTAAAAAAATTGGCACCAGGTCAGATGTAAAAAAACTTCCCATTTCCAGACTACAGTGGACTAAAGTGGACACTGGACAAAAATCTCTGCTATGTTTCGACTAGTGTGACATATGCACGCGATTTTTGTCCAGCGTCCACTTTAGTCCACTGTAGTCTGGAAATGGGAAGTTTTTTGAAGTTTTTTTTACCTGTGACCTGGTGCCAATTTTTGTTTTACACCTCTGCTGCTTAGCGGACAGTGTGGTGTTGTAGAGGAGGTCTCCCCGGACGCGTGCGTATGTCACACTAGTCGAAACATAGCAGAGATTTTTGTCCAGTGTCCACTTTAGTCCACTGTAGTCTGGAAATGGGAAGTTTTTTTTACATCTGACCTGGTGCCAATTTTTGTTTTACACCTCTGCTGCTTAGCGGACAGTGTGGTGTTGTAGAGGAGGTCTCCCCGGACGCATGCGTATGTCACACTAGTCGAAACATAGCAGGGATTTTTGTCCAGCGTCCACTTTAGTCCAGTGTAGTCTGGAAATGGGAAGTATTTTTACATCTGACCTGGTGCCAATTTTTGTTTTACACCTCTGCTGCTTAGCGGAGGGTGTGGTGTTGTAGAGGTGGTCTCCCCGGACGCGTGCATATGTCACACTAGTCGAAACATAGCAGAGATTTTTGTCCAGTGTCCACTTTAGTCCACTGTAGTCTGGAAATGGGAAGTTTTTTTACATCTGACCTGGTGCCAATTTTTGTTTTACACCTCTGCTGCTTAGCGGACAGTGTGGTGTTGTAGAGGAGGTCTCCCCGGACGCATGCGTATGTCACACTAGTCGAAACATAGCAGGGATTTTTGTCCAGCGTCCACTTTAGTCCACTGTAGTCTGGAAATGGGAAGTTTTTTGAAGTTTTTTGACCTGTGACCTGGTGCCAATTTTTGTTTTACACCTCTGCTGCTTAGCGGACAGTGTGGTGTTGTAGAGTAGGTCTCCCCGGACGCGTGCGTATGTCACACTAGTCGAAACATAGCAGGGATTTTTGTCCAGCGTCCACTTTATAAAGTCCATGCTCTCCAGTGAATAGCATTTATCCATTTAGATAACTTTTTAATTACTTATCTTTACACAGAAACATTACTTATTACTTATTTTTACACAGAAACATAATGTGTGTCCTATAGCATCGTTTAAATGCTTAATTAATCGTTTTAATGTGCAAATTAATATTTTTTTCAATACTCTAGACTAGAGGGTACTCTTATTTTGAAGAGATCGTCCACCAGAAGTCTTATATTTGCTATCTTAAAGATGGCTCCGTTCTTTTGGCAAATCTAGAACTTCCTGCCAGAGAGCTAGCAAATTTAAGACATCCGGTTGCTTTCAGAATAAAAGCGTGGTTAATTAAATAATTATTACATTACATTATTAGTATTGTTATTACATTACAGTTATTGTGAAGACACACATTATGTTTCTGTGTAAAAATAAGTAATTAAATAACGTAAAAAAGTTATCTAAATGGATAAATGCCCAAGTCCATGCACTGGAGTGCCCAAGTCCATTCACTGGAGTGCATGGACTTAATAAAGTGGATGCTGGACAAAATCCCTGCTATGTTTCGACTAGTGTGACATATGCACGCGTCCGGGAAGACCTCCTCTACAACACCACACTGTCCGCTAAGCAGCAGAGGTGTAAAACAAAAATTGGCACCAGGTCAGATGTAAAAAAAACTTAAAAAAACTTCCCATTTCCAGACTACAGTGGACTAAAGTGGACACTGGACAAAAATCCCTGCTATGTTTCGACTAGTGTGACATATGCACGCGTCCGGGGAGACCTCCTCTACAACACCACACTGTCCGCTAAGCAGCAGAGGTGTAAAACAAAAATTGGCACCAGGTCAGATGTAAAAAAACTTAAAAAAACTTCCCATTTCCAGACTACAGTGGACTAAAGTGGACACTGGACAAAAATCCCTGCTATGTTTCGACTAGTGTGACATATGCACGCGTCCGGGGAGACCTCCTCTACAACACCACACTGTCCGCTAAGCAGCAGAGGTGTAAAACAAAAATTGGCACCAGGTCAGATGTAAAAAAACTTAAAAAAAACTTCCCATTTCCAGACTACAGTGGAATAAAGTGGACGCTGGACAAAAATCCCTGCTATGTTTCGACTGGTGTGACATACGCACGCGTCCGGGGAGACCTCCTCTACAACACCACACTGTCCGCTAAGCAGCAGAGGTGTAAAACAAAAATTGGCACCAGGTCAGATGTAAAAAAACTTAAAAAAACTTCCCATTTCCAGACTACAGTGGACTAAAGTGGACACTGGACAAAAATCCCTGCTATGTTTCGACTAGTGTGACATATGCACGCGTCCGGGGAGACCTCCTCTACAACACCACACTGTCCGCTAAGCAGCAGAGGTGTAAAACAAAAATTGGCACCAGGTCAGATGTAAAAAAACTTAAAAAAACTTCCCATTTCCAGACTACAGTGGACTAAAGTGGACACTGGACAAAAATCCCTGCTATGTTTCGACTAGTGTGACATATGCACGCGTCCGGGGAGACCTCCTCTACAACACCACACTGTCCGCTAAGCAGCAGAGGTGTAAAACAAAAATTGGCACCAGGTCAGATGTAAAAAAACTTAAAAAAACTTCCCATTTCCAGACTACAGTGGAATAAAGTGGACGCTGGACAAAAATCCCTGCTATGTTTCGACTGGTGTGACATACGCACGCGTCCGGGGAGACCTCCTCTACAACACCACACTGTCCGCTAAGCAGCAGAGGTGTAAAACAAAAATTGGCACCAGGTCAGATGTAAAAAAAACTTAAAAAAACTTCCCATTTCCAGACTACAGTGGACTAAAGTGGACACTGGACAAAAATCCCTGCTATGTTTCGACTAGTGTGACATATGCACGCGTCCGGGGAGACCTCCTCTACAACACCACACTGTCCGCTAAGCAGCAGAGGTGTAAAACAAAAATTGGCACCAGGTCAGATGTAAAAAAACTTAAAAAAACTTCCCATTTCCAGACTACAGTGGACTAAAGTGGACACTGGACAAAAATCCCTGCTATGTTTCGACTAGTGTGACATATGCACGCGTCCGGGGAGACCTCCTCTACAACACCACACTGTCCGCTAAGCAGCAGAGGTGTAAAACAAAAATTGGCACCAGGTTTGATGTAAAAAAACTTAAAAAAACTTCCCATTTCCAGACTACAGTGGACTAAAGTGGACGCTGGACAAAAATCCCTGCTATGTTTCGACTGGTGTGACATACGCACGCGTCCGGGGAGACCTCCTCTACAACACCACACATTGTCCGCTAAGCAGCAGAGGTGTAAAACAAAAATTGGCACCAGGTCAGATGTAAAAGAACTTTAAAAAACTTCCCATTTCCAGACTACAGTGGACTAAAGTGGACGCTGGACAAAAATCCCTGCTATGTTTCGACTAGTGTGACATACGCACGCGTCCGGGGAGACCTCCTCTACAACACCACACTGTCCGCTAAGCAGCAGAGGTGTAAAACAAAAATTGGCACCAGGTCAGATGTAAAAACTTAAAAAAACTTCCCATTTCCAGACTACATTGGACTAAAGTGGACGCTGGACAAAAATCCCTGCTATGTTTCGACTAGTGTGACATACGCACGCGTCCGGGGAGACCTCCTCTACAACACCACACTGTCCGCTAAGCAGCAGAGGCTATGTAGATCACTACTATCACACATCTGTGCCATATGTGTGAAACATTGATAGCTCTAAATTAGGGCTTTTAGGGTTTGACAAGTTGTTAACGGCATGCATGCACACTTGAGTACAGCCATTACTGCCCCCCCCCACACACACACACACACACCAGGTGTTAAGTAACCAAGTACTTTTACTTAAGTACAATTTTGAGGTATTTGTACTTTACTTGAGTATTTCCAATTTCTAGTACTTTTACGTGTACTCCCCTACATCTTGGAGCCAAAATGTGTACTTTACTTCACTACAATCATTTTAAAACTTTAGTTACTAGTTACTTTGGAGATTTTAATTTTGATTAGAAAACATACATTAACCACTTCAAACCTATACATTTCGGCCATTTGAAAATAGCGACGCATTGAGAGCTTGTAGATCGGCTATTTTCAATTGATTTTCTACACATGCTACAGTTTCCAGGTTGAACGCCGCTCAGGATATAGTTCTCACACAGAGGTCATTGAGGTCAATCTGACGACATCCCAAACCCAGTAGCATGTGTGTCCATTGCAAGGCTTCTTCTATTTTATGTCATTACATACTTATTATTTAATTAGAAATATAGCTTTTGTCACAAAACGTTTTTTTTACATCTGACCTGGTGCCAATTTTTGTTTTACACCTCTGCTGCTTAGCGGACAGTGTGGTGTTGTAGAGGAGGTCTCCCCGGACGCGTGCATATGTCACACTAGTCGAAACATAGCAGGGATTTTTGTCCAGTGTCCACTTTAGTCCACTGTAGTCTGGAAATGGGAAGTTTTTTAAAGTTTTTTTACATCTGACCTGGTGCCAATTTTTGTTTTACACCTCTGCTGCTTAGCGGACAGTGTGGTGTTGTAGAGGAGGTCTCCCCGGACGCGTGCGTATGTCACACTAGTCGAAACATAGCAGGGATTTTTGTCCAGCGTCCACTTTAGTCCACTGTAGTCTGGAAATGGGATTTTTTTTTGACATTTTTTGACCTGTGACCTGGTGCCAATTTTTGTTTTACACCTCTGCTGCTTAGCGGACAGTGTGGTGTTGTAGAGGAGGTCTCCCCGGACGCGTGCGTATGTCACACTAGTCGAAACATAGCAGGGATTTTTGTCCAGCGTCCACTTTATAAAGTCCATGCTCTCCAGTGAATAGCATTTATCCATTTAGATAACTTTTTAATTACTTATCTTTACACAGAAACATTACTTATTACTTATTTTTACACAGAAACATAATGTGTGTCCTATAGCATCGTTTAAATGCTTAATTTATAGTTTTAATGTGCAAATTAATTTTTTTTCAATACTCTAGAGGGTACTCTTATTTTGAAGAGATCGTCCCCCGGAAGTCTTATATTTGCTCACTTAGATTTGCCAAAAGAACAGTGCCCTTAAAGGCTGCTTTGCTAAAAAAAACAGTGCCGCTAGCTTAGATTAGCCAAAAACCACTGGCTGTTCGCCAGACTGCTGATTCATATACAAAGAAAACTAAAACGTCGTCGTTAAGCAGCAGGAGGAGGACGTTTGTTAGCAGCACAATCAACTGAAAGAAACACAGCTACAGTTTACAGGTGAAAAGATGAACTGATTCATGTTGTGTTTTTCATCTATTTGTTTGTTATACATGTGATTATAAACAACCAGTAGTTACTAGCAGCAGTAATACATTGTTTGGCTAATTGACTGCACTGTGTGGTTACTTTATGAATACCAGGCCGCGCAGTTCCACCGGCTGTACGCCCGGGCCGAGTTGGTATATATACCTTTATTGAAAGGATAAGCCCTAGCCCAAGATTTAGACTCTCGTAGAGGTTTTTTTCGATTCTGACGAATCTCTCTCTGTCCGAAAATTCGAGTCTAGTTTTTACGTTTGTGCCTCAAAATCACTCTTACCTTGTACAAATGCAAAATCTAAGCTCCTGTATGTTTTGCCCCACTTGTCCGGTGGGTGTTCGGCAAACAATTACACCGCGTACGACCGTAGTTTTCAATAAAAAATGTATTTTAATCCACTCTGTCCATACTCTGTCTCGGAATCTGGCGGCCATCTTGGTTTTCTCTCCATTGTAAATGCGCAACAGAACCCTGGCCGCTAGGGGCGCGGCCAATGTTCTGTTGCGCATTTACGATGGAGGATTCCGAGACAGTATGGACGGAGTGGATTAAAATTTACATTTATACAAGGTAAGAGTGATTTTGAGGCACAAACGTAAAAACTAGACTCGAATTTCCGGTGAAGAAGATTAACATGAAATCAGATCAACTTGAAACCGCGTCTCCGTCGTCCTAGTAACTGCAGATGTTCCATTGTGGTCCTACACGGACCCTACACTGCGTAGCTGTCCTCGTCAATACCAATTTAAACAAAACATACCAACCGATCTGATTCTCGTTTGGATTAAGAAGCGTCGGGGAGACGGACGGACACTCACATTGCGTTGTGGTTGCACACCTTTTGTTTAGCCTTGTGTTTTGTTGTTGTGTTGTGATTGTTGTTGAGAAACCAACAGGAAGACACTAGCCTTCTTCCTGTGACTGTCTATGTACAACACTTCGTTTTATAAATGCAAGCACAAACTCAATACAAAGACTGTTAACTGTGAGTGGACAACCCAATTAAGCATTACACTTTACAAGAGGGTCCACCTTGTTCAATTTATCAAAACATTTAGAGACGTACAAATAGACACTTCTATATATATAGTCAAAGAACAGAACAGGAATTCATCATAAGGGAGGTAAAAAGGGAAAATAAACATATACAGTAAGGGGAAAAAGGGGGTGGACAGGGGGGGGGGATTCAGATTTAACGGAGGCCAGTTTCGAATTGCAGCCGTCCGTAGGTGCCCTTTGAGAGCGGTTTTGAAGGAGTCAAGGGATTTGCATGTCTTAATGACTGTTGGTAGGGCGTTCCACATTTTGGTGGCATAGGAGCGAAAATAATTTAGTCCCTTGTTTGTGCCGAATCTGGGTTGTACATGGTTCGTTGCACTTCCTCTGGTGTTATGGGTGTGGACTTCGTTAACATTAAGGAAGTATCAGACAGGTACATGGGTATCTTGGTGGTGTATCGAATCTTGTGGACCAGACCCATTGCAAGATGCTGTACTCTGTCGTCGACCCTAAGCCATTCCAGCCTGTCAAAGTGGGCAGGGGTGAGGTGGGTTCGGGGGGTGAGGCCAAGTAGGAGCCTGACGCCCTGACCAGTTTGTTTTGGGAAGTCTGGAGCCTAGTTTTAAGGGCCTTTGAGGTGCTGTGGTACCAGGAGGTGCATACTGCATAGTCTGCATGCATAGCATGCATAGTCAAAGAAACCTTGTACGAGGGCTCCTGTTAAGGTCTTCAAGGTGTTTTTGTTGACCAGTGAGGAAATCCTGTAAAGGAATCTTGTTCTTTGGTTGACTTTTTTGATTACGTTGGTGGCCATTTTATCACCGGAAAGATTAGCCTCCGATTTCCAAAACGGCTGTTTAATAGGCCTACAGATTTGTTTCTAACATCTCTCACCATCATCACCTATATAAGTTCACCTTATGGTAATTAATGTTATACAGGCCACATAGAAATAGTAAATATGAACAACATATTTTCAGTTGGGGGTCAGCGGCCAAATAGGCTACATATATTTTTGGGGGTCCTTGACATGAAAATGTTTGAGAACCACTGACATAGAAACATAGGATTTTCAGAAAACTGTCAGGATTTAGAAGACATTTGTAGAATCGTCCTCAGGTTAAAAGGACTCATCCATTTGGTTACACTCTTCGGAGCAACGTCATGACGTGTCCCGGGGAGCTAAAATGTTACACTGATATTAGCCCCATATGTGCCCTCTCCCTACGCTCATTCTGTAGCTCCGAGATGAGGTCACACACAGGGCCCCTCCCACATCTTTCAGAAACGGCGCATGTTTCCACAAGGAACGATTCTTACCCTTTTCTAAACAATGAATCGAAAACGTGAAGCGGTAGAAAGGGTTTACACTAATTCAAACTTAGCAACGTCCAAGAAAATCCGAGTTTAAACGGTTACGAGCGTTACAGCGGTTGGTTTAGTCAGCCGCTTCCATGTTTATCAAGGGATTTGTGCGTGTGCGCGTGCACGTCGAGTGAACTGAAGTCAGTTGGAAATTTTCGTCCAGGGGAGGCGCCGGGGAGGCGCTAAAGCTTTTCAACTTCCTTGAATAACATGCTAAACAACCGCTAGACGCTCGTGTAACCGTTTAAAGTTGGATTTTCTTGGACGTTGCTAAGTTTGAATTAGTGTAAACCCTTTCTACCGCTTCACGTTTTCGATTCATTGTTTAGAAAAGGGTAAGAATCGTTCCTTGTGGAAACATGCACCGTTTCTGAACGGGGTGGGAGGGGCCCTGTGTGTGACCTCATCTCGGAGCTACAGAATGAGCGTAGGGAGAGGGCACATATGGGGCTACACTATATAGACAAAGACAAATCTTACCCCTTATCCCTATAAGTGTATTTATATTGTTTTTAGTGGTGCAACCACTCCCTTACGGAGCTATGTGTGTGTGGGTGGGTGGCTGGGTTAAAGTGTATATATGATGATTTTGGGTGTGGTAGAGTAGAGTAGAGTAGAGTAGAGTAGAGTAGAGTAGAGTAGAGTACAGTACAGTACAGTAGAGGGACCCCCACAACCGTTTCAAACGCGGGGCGGCACGCCGGAACCGGCCCGGCCCCCTGGCCGCATTCCTGGGGGTCTGGATGTTTGGTTGAAAATCCAATTTGCCCTCACGTCTTCAAGGTGTTGGTTGAATGGAGTTCTCTCCAAGCGCACCCAGAGGTATTTTGGGGCTTGTTTGGAACTCAAGGCGCTTGACCCACACTTCATGACCATTGGTGAGAGTAGGAACGAAGATTGCTCGGTAGACAGGTTCCACCAGAATCGGAACCGGATGTAGAATTAACTTGTGACAGACCCCTGACACACTCGGAGAAGACATTGTCTTAGACTTGACGTAGATCTACGTCATCGGCGGTGAATGTGTTTAAGTGATCTTCTTCCTATCTGTTATGTGTTCTATAAGGTTACTGAATGTAACCACTGTTCTATGAAATACTGTATGTATGTAAGGTTACTGAATGAGAACTAAAAGGTATTTTATTTCTACAGA
Organism: Electrona antarctica; assembly: GCF_951216825.1. NCBI lineage: Eukaryota > Metazoa > Chordata > Actinopteri > Myctophiformes > Myctophidae > Electrona > Electrona antarctica. The sequence continues at coordinate 29,511,503 of NC_136804.1, read as the reverse complement.
TCGCCACAGGGAGAGATCTACTGGATCAACACATGGCCTCCAAAGAGGAACCGAGAGAGGTGGACTGATTGATGCAAGGATGAGACCTGTAGTGACGTTGTACAGGATAGGTATGTAATGGTGATGCGCGGGTCAGGTGATGCGTGCCCTGGGAGCCAACTTGCCCCGCCAAACAAATGAATCAACATCCCGCCTGCCCTGCAAAAACAAAAAGTACCCTACCGACCGGCTTTTCAACACACACACACAAGTCCTCCATCAAGTGACATGATTGCGTCCTTTCTCAATTTAGTGAGTCTATACGCTGCCAATACAGACGCTCTATCGTCTCCGGTGTTTTGGTCTGTCTCAGTGGTTCCGGTAGGCGAGTTTTTTTTTTCCTAGCATAGCTGCGTTTTTTACGGCTTGTGATTGGTTGTTTGTCAGTGGAGTAGGGAGCGCTGGTCTGTGTTTTGGACCGCACACAAGTGGTATGCCTAACCTCACAAAACTATGCCTAAACCTAACCCTAACCTCACAAAACACTATGTCTAAACCTAACCTTAACCTAACCTCACAATAACTACCGTATTTTCCAAAAAAAGTAGTCTGGAGTTGTAGGGAAAATCGTAAAAAAGTAGTCCATGGTTGTTGTTAAAATAATGATAGTAACGGGATTTGAACTCGTGAGGTGTGGATTCAAAGTCGAGGGAGCAGTCCACTAGACCAGCGAGGCAGCTCGTCTAGTGGACTACTAACCCTACTAGTAGTAGCCCGGCGGCGTAAAACAAACGCTCCTTCCCGCAGCTATCCTAGGGAAAAAAATCACACCTGTGTGAAGTGAGCGGTGCAACTGTAGTGTGTGGGGGAACCCGGGGGCAACATCCAGATCCCCAAACAATCTTTGAATATATTCTTTCAGAGCGAACGTTTTGAACTCAAGTCTTTGCTTCTGGGGGGGGGGGGGGGGGGTCCCTGGAACCACATATTTTCAGATGGGGGTCCGCGGCCAAATACAGATAATTCCGGGGGTCCTTGACATGAAAAAGGTTGAGAACCACTGACATAGAAACATTGTTTTTTCTGAAAACTGTCATGATTTAGAAGGCATTTGTAGAATCGTCCTCAGGTCTAAATGGAAAGTCCTTCCTTGTTCACTTGTTTTCAGACCGGTGTGTGGAGTCCAGACTGCAGGTGAAGATGAACTCTCCAGACTCAGCCAGGGACGTTTCTATTAAACAGGAGGAACCTGAAGACGTTTCTATTAAACAGGAACCTGAAGAGGTTTCTATTAAACAGGAACCTGAAGACCACCCACACCTCAGTAAGTTTCATGTGCTCTTCCTTTCTGTTTCTGTAGGGCTGCCACAATGTCTGATTTTCAGTTTCACTGTACAATAACGATGGCAAAAAAATACTAGGACACTCATAATATAGTCCGGTCGCTTGTGTAATTTCAAACCATATTGGATTCTGTGCAAATGGAATCATGGACTTTCTGATTTGTCATACTCTGAAGTTTTCCTAATCTCCTGAAATGTTAACGAACATTAATATTTTGGACAAACCCATTTACAGACGTACAGAGCTACGCCATGAAACTGTTCTACATAGATTGTTAAGCTACCATTGGTCCACATTTAAAGCTTTTTCATTGTCAGAAGTGCTTCTGTTTCATAACGTCATGTGGCATGATTAATTTACTCCCAAATCAGAGCTCAGGTGTGAAGTAATTTATTTTTAAATTGTTTGACAATTTCATGATTCAAATATAATATTTGCTGTGACAATAAATTTACAATTTAGGCATTTAGCAGACGTTCTTAATCCAGAGTGACTTACATTAAGCAATAACAAAAGCATGGCATACGTCACATATATAAAAAGTAGTTAACATTAATCATGTGTAAACTAAGAATGTAACAGTGGAGTATCTATGTAAACTATACATACTATACTATATTATATATTATACATGTGTACTATAAAGTGCTATGACTACATAAAATGCAATTCTAGTGCCGTCTACTAGGGATCGGAATCGGATCGGAAATGAAAAATGTGTATCGGGACGATACACATTTTTCATTTCCGATCCGATTCCGATCCAACAATTTCTGTGTTAGCCGATACCGATACCAGAGTGCTTTTTAAAAAAAGTGTACATGTACCGTAAATCCTCATTTATAATCCGGGGGCTTTTATTTGTCTCAACCGATTCTGATACCGGGCTTTTATTGGAAGGAGGCAGCTATAAGAAGGAGGCCTATATTTCTACTTTTCAAACTGATCATAATGAATAAATCACATTTTGGGTCTGTTAGACAGTTAGAACCCTGTAAAATGTACTGGACTCATTTATTGAAACCAAGTCCTCATAAAATATTAAAAGCTGCAGTTGCGGGTGCTCACTGGTCATTTTAACTTTTTATAACAATATTGGCATATTGCCTATGGTAAATACCATAATAAAATCAACACATCAATTTTAAACCAGGATTCCCTGCTTTCATATGACATGAAAAAAAATCCAATGGCAGTCCCTCAGTCAAATCTGGTCACAGTAATATTTACTATCCTATTTACTGCAGTTTAGATGCAAATAATAACAAACATAAAATGTATGGTGTATGGTAGGCCATTTCCTATAATATCAAAGCAGCTAATATGAACAGTGCAACACTGCAGTGATCCAACTATTGCAACTTCAACGGGGGGGAGAGAGAGAGAGAGAGAGACGCGAGAGAGAGAGAGAGTGAGAGAGAGAGGAGGGGGTCACGTTAGCAACAGGCTAAGCTCACAGCATATTGGTACGTTCGTTCTATAAAGGGTAGATCCGCTCCCGTTTGGGGGCTGCTCCCAGCCCCTAAACGGTAGCGATCTACCCTTTAATAGAACGAATGTACGGTACAGGGCGGCTGTGGCTCAGGAGGTAGAGCAGGTCGTCCAATGATCCATGGGTCAGCGGTTCGAATCCCGGCTCCTCCTGTCTACATGTCGAAGTGTCCTTGGGCAAGACACTGAACCCCAAATTGCTCCCGATGTGCTGGTTGTTACCTTGCATGGCTTCCGCCGCCATCGGTGTATGAATGTGTGTGTGAATGGGTGAATGTAATGCACAATCTATGTAAAGCGCCTTGGATAAAGGCGCTATATAAATGCACCATTTACCATTTACCATTTACATTCGTTGCATGAAGCGTAGATCTGCGAGCTCGCAGCACGTCATGTCACAAACAGAAACAGCTCTCACTTGGTTTTGTCATTTTCCTCCCTCCGCAGTTAGACTGCTGCTCTGTGCTGAGTGCTCTCGTTAGTTTTATTGTCCGAGTCCATGAAAAGTTTCGACTCGGTGCAGACATGCACAGAGTTGTATTAAACCCAAATGCGATACATTTGGGTTTAATACAGTGCATTATTGGCCCAGTCAGTTTAGAGTTTATTTGTCCAGTCTAACTTCGAAGAGAGGGGGAGAAAGAAAAACAACAAAAGATAGCCTACTTGGCAGCCCTTGTGCATGCAAATTTATGTTCGTCGCAAACTACAGCAAGCCGCCTTTGTTTTAAATTGTCCCCTATTCGCACGTCGGCAAAGCCGTTCACACCTACGGCTGGAGATGCGCGTTTTCAATACCGGCGGCCCCGTCTCACCGTGCTGCGCGCATCACGTGATTAAATAAAATGTGGTATCGGATTGGTGCGGGGCGTACTTGCCGATTCCGATATGACCAAATAAGGGCATATCGGAGGGCATTCCGATACAAGTATCGGTATCGGGACATGCCTACTGTCTACGTAACAAGCTATAAGTCTGTTTAAAATACTATCTAAGTCTACATAAAGTGCTATCTAAGGCCAGTGGAACTCCCTTTTGCTTAATTAAATGTATTACTACTACTTTTTTTCCTTTTTTTGTATTTAAAAACAGCTCAAATCTATAAAAAAAAAAGAAAGCTCAAATCTTGCTAAAACATTCAGAAGTGTAATCTAATCTGTTGTTGGTAACGGTTTAGTCAATCTTATCTTGGTATGTGATACAGTAGTCATTTTGCACATGGAACATGGAAGAAGAATGGATTTACATTTTAGGAATCCAGTGTTGACCATCATGTTATTTTTCTGCTCCTAGACATCATGCACATGGTTGTGTGTAAAGAGGAGGTTTCCCCTAAACAGGAGAGGAGCCCCAGTCTGCTCCAGGAGAAACCAGTGCATCCACACATTAAAGATGAACAGGAGGAGCTACTTCAAAGACCAGAGGAACCTGTCGGGTCAACGTTGACATTACTAGCAGTGAAAGGTGAAGAAGACGATGAAGACATCTCTTCGCACTGCTCTGAAGTTGAAGTCGAGCGTGAATCCGACACTGAAGACAGTGATGATTGGGCGGAGACAACTGGAGGTCAGTCATTGTTAAACACAGGCACAGGAACTACATGTGTGGGGAACACTGGCAGTTGGCATAATGACTAAAAATAAATATTAACGGGGAAGCCGTAGGACTGCCAAACACGATGATGGAAGCTTTTCGAGTAATCTGTACTCACCATTTTTATCCTGCCTCTCCCCTTCGCTCCCCCCTCTCACACTCCGACCATCTTTGTCTTTCTGTATCTCTCTCTCTCTGTCAGGTGACCTGAAGAAACGCCAGCGTGTCCACACCGGAGAAAAATCTTTCCAATGTAAACATTGTGACAAGAGTTTCAGTAGGTCATATGCTTTGAAAAGACAACATTATTTGCACACCGGCGAAAAACCTTTCCAATGTAAACATTGTGATAAGAGTTTCGGTAGGTCATATGGTTTGAAAACACACCAGGTTATCCATACTGGAGAAAAACCTTTCCAGTGTAAACATTGTGACAAGAGTTTCGGTCAGTCATATCAGCTGAGGAGTCACCGGCGTGTGCATTCTGGAGAAAAACCTTTCCAATGTAAACATTGTGACAAGAGTTTCAGTAGGTCATATGGTTTGAAAACACACCAGGATATCCATACTGGAGAAAAACCTTTCCAGTGTAAACATTGTGACAAGAGTTTCGGTCAGTCAGGTACACTGCATAAACACCAGCGTGTTCACACTGGAGAAAAACCTTTCCAATGTAAACATTGTGATAAGAGTTTCAGAAGTTCAACTGCTCTGAAAAAACACCAGGTTATCCATACTGGAGAAAAAGCTTTCCACTGTAAACACTGTGACAAGAGTTTTACTGCATCGTCTACCCTGAAAAGACACCATTATTTGCATACCGGCGAAAAACCTTTCCAATGTAAACATTGTGATAAGAGTTTCGGTAGGTCAGGTGGTCTGAAAACACACCAGTTTATCCATACTGGAGAAAAACCTTTCCAATGTAAACATTGTGATAAGAGTTTTTGTAAGTCATATCAGCTCAAGCGACACCGGCTTAGCCACACTGGAGAAAAAGCTTTCCACTGTGAACATTGTGATAAGAGTTTTACCTCATCGTCTGACTTGAAAATACACCGGCGTGTGCATTCTGGAGAAAAACCTTTCCAATGTAAACATTGTGATAAGAGTTTCGGTAGGTCAGATGGTCTGAAAACACACCAGTTTATCCATACTGGAGAAAAACCTTTCCAATGTAAACATTGTGATAAGAGTTTTTGTACGTCATATCAGCTCAAGCGACACCGGCTTAGCCACACTGGAGAAAAAGCTTTCCACTGTGAACATTGTGATAAGAGTTTTACCTCATCGTCTGACTTGAAAATACACCGGCGTGTGCATTCTGGAGAAAAACCTTTCCAATGTAAACATTGTGACAAGAGTTTCGGTAGGTCATATGGTTTGAAAACACACCAGGTTATCCATACTGGAGAAAAACCTTTCCAGTGTAAACATTGTGACAAGAGTTTCGGTAGGTCAGGTGGTCTGAAAAGACACCAGCTTATCCATACTGGAGAAAAACCTTTCCAATGTAAACATTGTGATAAGAGTTTTTGTAAGTCATATCAGCTCAAGCGACACCGGCTTAGCCACACTGGAGAAAAACCTTTCCAGTGTATACATTGTGGCAAGAGATTCGGTCAGTCAGGTGACCTGATTAAACACCAGCGTGTTCACACTGGAGAAAAACCATTCCAGTGTGAACATTGTGGCAAGAGATTCGGTCAGTCAAGTGACCTGATTAAACACCAGCGTGATCACACTGGAGAAAAACCATTCCAGTGTATACATTGTGGCAAGAGATTCAGTCAGTCAAGTGACCTGATTAAACACCAGCGTGTTCACACTGGAGAAAAACCTTTCCAATGTAAACATTGTGATAAGAGTTTCAGTAGTTCAACTGCTCTGAAAAAACATCAGGTTAGCCATACTGGAGAAAAACCTTTCCAATGTAAACATTGTGATAAGAGTTTTGGTAGGTCAGGTTGTCTGAAAACACACCAGGTTATCCATACTGGAGAAAAACCTTTCCAGTGTGAACATTGTGGCAAGAGATTCGGTCAGTCAGGTGACCTGTTTAAACACCAGCGTGTTCACACTGGAGAAAAACCATTCCAGTGTATACATTGTGGCAAGAGATTCGGTCGGTCAGGTGACCTGATTAAACACATGCGTGTTCACACTGGAGAAAAACCTTTCCAATGTAAACATTGTGATAAGAGTTTTGGTAGGTCAGGTGGTCTGAAAACACACCAGCTTATCCATACTGGAGAAAAACCTTTCCAATGTAAACATTGTGATAAGAGTTTTTGTCAGTCATATCAGCTCAAGCGACACCGGCTTAGCCACACTGGATGAAATACTTTCCAATGTACACAATTGTGACAAGAGTTTCAATGTATCAAGTAATCTGAAAGTTACACCTTTGTGTCCACATTTCTCACAGGACAAAACAAAAACAGTGTTGCACTATTCATTCATTATTGTGTTGCCTAAAATCATTACCCTCTGCTCTTAAACACTGCAGCCCCCTTTAGCTATCCTTGTGTGCTGTTCAAAGTAGTGTTAAGGGAGAATCTGGTCTCATTATTTGTGATCAGCAGACAGAGTTGGAAGCAGGACCCAGCATCAAGATCGTGGCATCGTTCTTTATTTCAAGTTGTTAGCTCATCTCAGTACAGTCAGTCGTAGCATCACCCCGTCCATTCTCCCTCAGTCCCTGATTTACCTCCCCTTTATTTCCCAAACACCCCCCCCCAAATAGACAGTCAGTGACAGGTGTTTATTCAAATACAACAGGAAATAGACAGATGATAACAGGTGGTGGTTCACGTCTCCGTTTATGGTCGACATTAGAGCAAGCAGGAAACAACATGCTATTCTCACAGCACTTGTTGACAATGGTCTAGTAAGCATGGGAACTCCAGCTGTCAGATTTACAGCTATAGTTGGTTCTGTTCTAAAATGGAACTCAGTAAATGTGTATTTGCTGACATGGTGTTTTTACAGTAGGATAAAGGATGAGATGTGGTAATATTAACACCTTAATTGCCTGGCTTGGAGCTACAGCTTCAGCTGTTAGGTGACAGCTGTTGGTCAGTCTGAATGCATAGTGAGTGATCGTTCCCTTCTATTTGACTGAATGGAATACAAAATAATACTTATTGAATAGTATAATTGACATTCTAAAATTGCCATTACAGTAGCCCTTTGCTAATATTGAGCACCACTGATATAGAATATATATCAGTATACTCAGTGGTGCTCAATATTTCATGTCAAGGACCCCCAGAATTATGTGTATTTGGCCACGGACCCCCATCTGAAAATATGTTGTTCCAGAGACCCCCCCCCCAGAAGAAAATATATGAGTTAAAAACGTTCGCTCTGAAAGAATATATATAAAGATTTGCGCCACATTTTCACGTTTTTTCAAAAAATAGCAGACCTACAAGCTCGTAGCTATGAGCTTGTAGATCTGCTATTTTTCAACAGCTAAAGCATAACATACTGTAAGGCTTAAAACACCAAAAGGGGTTCCCGCCCAGAATGGGTTAAAATGGTAAATGGTGCATTTATATAGCGCCTTTATCCAAGGCGCTTTACATAGATTGTGCATTACATTCACCCATTCACACACACACATTCATACACTGATGGCAGCGGAAACCATGCAAGGTACCAACCAGCACATCAGGAGCAATTAGGGGTTCAGTGTCTTGCTCAAGGACACTAAAATGCCGCAGCTCGTCTGGTCTTCAACCAGCCAAAATTCTCACATGTCTCCCCCCTGCTCCGCTCCCTGCACTGGCTCCCAGTCGCTGCCCGCACAGAATACAAAACTCTGATGCTGGCATTCAAAGCAACCAAAGGTATGGCTCCCCCATATCTTGCAAGCATGATTGAACCCTACAAACCCTCCCGCGCACTCAGATCAGCCAACGCAGGAAAGCTGGAAGTACCCTCACTAAAAACGCCGGGACAACGCTCCACACGTCCCAAACTCTTCTCCCTTCTGGCCCCAAAACTGTGGAATGCACTCCCCGTTGCAATCAGAACTGCAGCATCACTCCCAATCTTCCGCCGTAGTCTGAAGACCCACCTTTTCAGACCCACCTTTTCAGACTCCATCATGGCCCATAGCACTTATCCTACCCCCTTAGATAGCACTTAAATAAATATAAAATAAATGCATTTTATATATGTGATGTATTCCCATACTTTTGTTCTTGCCTAATGTAAATCGCTCTGGATTAAGAGCGTCTGCTAAATGCCTAAATTGTAAATTGTAAATTGTTGACACTTCAACACTAACTCTGGGGGAGCCGGGTTCGAACTGGCGACCTTGCGGTTACCATCCGGAAACTCTACCCCTGAGCCACTGCCGCCCAGTTAAAGAGACCGGCAGACTGGCCGCTCTGCAAGTACAAAGCTATTGACGGTCATGTTATTATTGCGTCAACAATATCGGTGAAAGTTATTTTGAGATCGGATCGATACCGATACGGCATAAATACGCCAATTAATTTGTGCACCTTTAGTTTCCAGTATAATGAGCTCATTGGGAGGATCAAATGAAATGGCTGTATGATCGTAGGGAGGTCGATAGACAAGGAAAATATATTGGATTATTATACTGTCAATAAAGGCCTCCATGCTCCAGCTCCTTTGTTTTCTTCTCATTATAAACCCTTAAAACGTATTAACAAACCATTTATGTTGACTTTTATTATACGTTTTTGCTAGAGGATGCCATTACAGGCATGTATTGCTAATTAAGTTGCTGTTTTTTTTAAATATAATTTTACTGTTTTGTTGTTTTATTTGAATGTAATCTGTGCAGACCACAGAAAATCCACTGAATGTCCAAAGTTCAGGGTTTTGTGGGTGCAATTGATGTCAGAAAAAATAGAATAATAATCGTCACTAGACCTTTAACAATAATTATCATGACAAGCATCTGGACTGGATCAATTGTGACAATTTTATTAAAACAAAACAAAAAAAAGTGGCCAATGTTATCCTCTCCTCTAAGATTTTGCACTTTTAAGTGTGGATAAGATCATGCCTGATGAAGGTCGAAAGGTTGCATATTGTGGACACAAAATACAAGGTTCTTGAACCAGCAAGTGGCAGTGTGTGGGTCTCCCTCCTTCTCCTAAAAGTCTGGATAAGCGCCTCCACTGAATACCTAAATTGTAAGTAAGTGTTGAAGTGTTCCTTCAAGCAGGGTTCTCACGGTCATGACATTACTAGAAATACTTTGAAATTAAACATGGTCCAGTCCTGGAAAAGGTTTTGGAATTTATCAATGTTCCTGGAAAAATATTTTACTACTCATTGTTTTTGCCTATTGATTTTGTTAATAAACAAAAACCTTTCTAAAACATGTATTACGCAAAATATGTAACATAAGTACTTTTTTGCCAAACGGGCTGCATGATTGCAAAGTTGATTTTTTTTCAATTAAAAATAAAACATTTTCCTGAGTTTTCCTGATGTGATAATGATAACCTGTCAGAATCAACTTTTGTTGTGTTCGTTTATGTGCTAAAAGAGTGACTTTGACAGTTGTTGACCCGTTACAATGGAAGTCAATGAGAGCCTATTTTTATTTCTAATATTTACTAGGGCGGGAACCCCTTTTGGTGTTAGCATTATGTTATGCTTTAGCTATTGAAAAATAGCAGATCTACAAGCTCATAGCGCGCCACCAAGTGGCGCGCTATGAGCTTGTAGGTCTGCTATTTTTGAAAAATCGAAGAACGACTGACATAGAAACATATCTTTTTCAGAAAACTGTCAGGATGTAGAAGACATTTTTAGGTCAAAATGGGTTAAACTGCACAACGGAGTGAAATAATTCATGGAATAACCCTAACCCTCATAACAAGGTACAGTGGTGTGTGCCTGTGGTGTTGTAGAGGAGGTCTCCCCGAACGCGTGCCTATGTCACACTAGTTGAAACATGGTACAGATTTTTGTCCAGCGTCCACTTTATTCTGGAAATGGCACATTTTTACCTCTGATCTCACTAGATGGCATGCCCTTTTTTTTTACACATTTTTGCTGCTTAGCGGAGGGTGTGGTGTTGTAGAGCGCGACACGTTGTGAGCTTGTAGATCGGCTATTTTCAGCAAGTGTAAAATCAGTCATTACGACAACATCAAGGCCCGCCAAAACACATTTTAGTCTAAATCAACTGTAGAATTAGTCGACTAAAATCTTATGACATTCAAATCAAAATGTTCTGCCAAAAACAACACTGCCTCTCTGAACTCACTAGATGGCATGCCAATTTTTTTTTTTACACATCTGCTACCTAGCGGAGGGTGTGGTGTTGTAGAGGAGGTCTTCCCGAACGCGTGCATATGTCACACTAGTTGAAACATAGCACCGATTTTTGTCCAGCGTCCAATTTGTAAAGGCCATGCACTCCAGTGAATAGCATTCATCCATTTAGATAACCTTTTTATAATGTTATGTTATTTCATTACTTATTTTTATACAGAAACATAATGTGTGTCTTATAGCATCGTTTAATTCTTGATCTTAATTTATAGTTTTAATGTGCAAATGAATCGTTTTTAAATACTTTAGGTGGTACTCTTATTTTGAAGAGATCGTCCACCGGTAGCTATTTGGCTATTTGCTAGCTTAGATTAGCCAAAAAGAACACTGGCTGTTCGCCAGACTGCTTTGATTCTACAAAGAAACGTTTCGTTTGAAAACAGTGTCGTCGTTAAGCAGCAGGAGAGGACGTTTGTTAGCAGCTCAACCAACTGAAAGAAACACAGCTACAGCTACAGGTGAAAAGATGAACTGATTCATGTTGTGTTTTTCATCTATTTGTTTGTTATACATGTGATTATAAACAACCAGTAGCAGTGATGTAAATAGGTTTTCAATGTAAATGAGTCCTGGGATGCAGGGATGGTCTTTTAGATGAGTCCCAGGGACATTTGATGAGTCGCACTTCAACGACGTTGGGAGTCATATTTTGCCATTTTTACAAATCGCAGCTTTTAACTCCCATTTCATTTTATATGGTTATAATGTGGTTATATTCATGTAGAAAACAGAAGAAGAAACGTTTATTGTAACTATAGCTAGCAAAATAAACTAGAATAAAAAACAGTACAGTACTACAGTAGTGCATCCCGTGGATGCAGAGGTCGTTGTTTTATTGCGTCCCTTAACTATAAACTGCGTTTTGGGATGCAAAGTGCACCCTATTTTAATCTCTGCTCAGTAGTTACCAGCAGCAGTAATACATTGTTTGGCTAATTGGCTGCATTGTGTGGTTACTTTAGGAATAGCAGGCCGCGCAGTTCGCCCGGGCCGAGTTGGTAAATGGGCGAGTAAGTTGTTTGGTATTCTGGATACCAAACAAACTTGCATAACCATAACAACGTTACTGCGGACAAATGTATACATTTGTCCGCGGACCCCCATCTGTACATAATTGTGCCAGGGACTGGTACCCATCTGAAAAGGGTTTGTGCCAGGGATCACCTGAACATATTGTGTCGGATCCGAATATCCCCATCTGAACATATGCTGTACCAGGGACCCCCATCTGAAAATATGCTGTACCAGGGACCCCCATCTGAAAATATGTTGTGCCAGGGACCCCCATCTGAAAATATGTTGTACCACGGACCCCCATCTGAAAATATGTTGTGCCACGGACCCCCATCTGAAAATATGTTGTACCAGGGACCCCCATCTGAAAATATGTTGTACCAGGGACCCCCATCTGAAAATATGCTGTGCCAGGGACCCCCATCTGAAAATATGCTGTACCAGGTACCCCCCATCTGAAAATGTTGAATGCCAGGGACCCCCCATCTGAAAATGTTGAATGCCAGGGACCCCCCATCTGAAAATGTTGAATGCCAGGGACCCCCATCTGAAAATGTTCTGAGGAAGGACTCGTCCATTTGGTTACACTCTTCGGAGCAACGTCATGACGTGTCCCGGGGAGCTAAAATGTTACTGATATAGACAAAGACAAAACGTATTTATATATATTATTTTTTTTACTATTGTGAAAAACATTTTAAAATAGTTCAAATAGCCAATCTAGTGAATCTACAAGCTCACAGTGTGTCGATTGGTCGTCTTTGTTTAATAGTAAAATATGGCTAATACGTTTAGGGATAAAGGGTAAGGCAAGATATGGCCCTAGGACTAGGGTTTCCTGCAGAAATCTCTGAAGCCCGTTAGCTGTGGGTCTGATTACCAGCGTTGGTGTTACCATCCACTCTGGGCTCACCAGTTTATCTCTGTTGAAATTCTCACTTAACCGCCAGCATTTGTCAGTGAAACCCTTATTTTGAAGGTTCCACCATCCATCCATCCATCTTCAACCGCTTATCCGTAGTCTGGTTGCGGGGGCAATAGCTCCACCAGAGAGCTCTAGACTTCCCTCTCCAGAGCAACATTAGTGACTTCCTCCTGGGGGATCCCGAGACGTTCCAAGGCCAGTGAGTCGATGTGTTTCCTCCAACTGCGCCTTGGTCTGCCCTGGGGTCTCCTCCCAGTGGGACGAGGACCTCCCTAGGGAGACACCCGAGAGGCATCCTAACCAGATGCCCGAACCACCTAAGCTGGCTCCTTTCCAGGCGAAGAAGCAGCGACTCTACTCAGAGTCTCTCTCGCGTGGCTGAACTTCTCACCCAATCTCTAAGGGAGATGCCAGCCCGCTGTCGAAAAACTCATTTTGGCCGCTTGTATTCGCAACCTCATTCTTTTGGTCATGACCCACACATCTTCTTTCATGTATCATCCTCAAATGTCCAACTCGGTATCGAGTAGCCACGCCCTTGTCTCTGGTCCCACGTGGAAGAGGCCGGCCTCCGAAGGAGGTCTGTACGTGTGGGCTCCTACACCAGACTGGGGCACAGTATTCAGCTGCAGAGAAGACCAGGGCTTGGGTGGAAATCCGCAATGTGTTGGCGGAAGCTCCCCAGGTCGTACCAGCGAGGCGACGGATAAGTGCGACCCTTGATGTGACCTTTGCCCTCACGTGTTCAAGGTGTTGGTTGAATGACAGAGTTCTCTCCAAGCGCACCCCGATGTATTTTGGGGCTTGTTTGGAACTCAAGGTGCTTGACCCACACTTCATGACCATTGGTGAGAGTAGGAACGAAGATTGCTCCGGTTCCACCAGAATCGGAACCGGATGTAGAATTAACTTGTGACAGACCCCTGTATTTTGTTCACATTCGGAGAAGACCATGGCTGAGGGAAGTAGGGGTGCTGGGGGGGCTGTAGCACCCCCCAGGCACAGCCCCCCCTCGAACAGGAGGGGAAGAAGAAAAAAAAAGAATACAATATGCTGTATCACAGTATTGGCACCTTATCCTGGTTAATTGCCTGTGTCAGTTCGTTCATATAACTTGCGTGTGGAGAGGGAAAGTAAAGGCCACGTTTGCGTGTGAAAATGCGCGAAAATGCGCGTGCATTATGCGCGTGCACGCGCATTTCTGCGGCGCGCGCTATGCGCGCGCACCCCCTACTAGACGCTCAGCCCCTGCGAGTGTAAAGTACTTCCCGCGGGCCTGGAGAAGACATTGTCTTACTGCGATTTAAACTTGACTTAGATCTACATCATCGGCGGTGAATGTGGTAAGTGATCTTCTTATCTGTTATGTGTTCTATAAGGTTACCTAAACTACCTAAACCTAACCTTAACCTAACCTCACAATAACTTCTGTATTTTCCAAAAAAGTAGTCTGGAGTTGTAGGGAAAAATCGTGGTTGTTGGAAAAATAATGATAGTAACAGGATTTGAACTCATGAGGTGTGGATTCAAAGTCGAGGGAGCAGTCCACTAGACTAGCGAGGCAGCTGGCAGAAGTGGGGTTTGTGTTTGTAATAGAAGGTGAAGCTCCGCCCGTGCGGGTGGTGCTTCACAAATGCAAAATGCAAATGTATAATTGCATTTAAGCACTTTTGATGCACTTTTGCTATTGGCACACTTTCTATGCATAAGCATAGTACAAGGTCTTTTCCTAATTAATGTGATATCGTGCCTTTATTTTTAAATAATGTCATTGTGTATAATTCATATTCAGTGTGGTTAATCTGAACATTTACTGATGGTGATGCTACAGTTATAAGAAAATGGTATTGTATCTGAATTCATGGGAGCTACACATAGTGTGCATTTATTTTGACTGTCATTTTGGGGAGAATTCATGGTAACAAGATCACATGCTTATGGCAGTAGTGTTTGCTGCTATTATTGTACAATGATGATAGAATGTAATTGTATGTGAAATTTTTAGGTGGTAAATGGTATATAGTGCCTTTATCCAAGGTGCTTTACATAGATTGTGCATTACATTCACCCATTCACACGCACGTTCATATACACCGATGGCGGCGGAAACCATGCAAGGCATAGATATAAAAAAAATAGATGCCTCATTGGTTGCTGCAGGTCATTGGAGCCATGTGTGTTGACGGGAGGGCGGAATAATTTACACTGGTACCGGAAGAGTGGACGGCACACTACGTCACGCTGCCACTCAAGTGACTACTGGCCAATCACAGCGCATCTTTTCCGGGACTTATCAGACCCCAACATGCACTCTGTGACGCACACTCATGCTTCCGCTGCACTTCACAAGCAATCTCAGGAACGTTTTGCCCTCCCAGGAGCACGTACGCTCCAGAGGCGAAAGGGGCATCTACCTTTATATGTCTATGATGCAAGGCACCAACCAGCACATCAGGAGCAATTAGGGGTTCAGTGTCTTGCCCAAGGACACTTCGACACTAACTCTGGGGGAGCCCGGGTTTGAACTGGCAACCTTGCGGTTACCATCCTCCGCCGCCCGAAGTAAAGTGCCGTCTGTGTTTTGAAGAGAGACACAGCGCTGCGTGATTCATTCACTCACACATTGTACCTTTTACAGGGGCTCTACACACACACACCATTGTAACATATCTTATGGAGTTATGCTTGGATGTGGCATACAGTACAGTGGAGTACAATACTGTACTGTACTCCACTGTACTGTACTGTACTCCACTGTACTGTACTGTACTGCACTGCACTGTACTGTACTGTACTGTACTGTACTGTACTGTACTGTACTGTACTGTACTGTACTGTACTGTACTGTACTGTACTCCTGTATGTATAGTGCAGCAGCACAGACAGGCACTGGAGCATACAACTTTCTCCTTGAGAAAAAAACCCTAAATAAAACATTACGATAAAAACGAATGGTAAATTAATGAACCATATGAATAAAAGTTTTTTTTTTTAAATGACAAGTGACAAGAAAATACTATAATTGTCCGTAGAAAATGACTGACTTACATGCACTCCCGATGGACACGAAGACAACACAGGGGTGATATCCCAACAGGAAGTACCCCTTAGTCCCGCCTCCTACATTGTGCAAGTGAAGAATAGCTGGTGTCATAGGGTGATGGTCGACACCCCCCAGGGGTGGGCTCACCAGCATCCCATGCTAGTCACCAGCATCCCATGCTGGTCACCAGCATCCCATGCTGTTCACCAGCATCCCAGCATCACATGCTATTCACCAGCATCCCATGCTGGTCACCAGCATCCCAGCATCACATATGCTAGTCACCAGCATCCCAGCATCCCATGCTGGTCACCAGCGTCCCATGCTGTTCACCAGCATCCCATGCTGGTCACCAGCATCCCAGCATCACATGCTATTCACCAGCATCCCATGCTGGTCACCAGCATCCCATGCTGGTCACCAGCATCCCATGCTGGTCACCAGCATCCCAGCATCACATATGCTAGTCACCAGCATCCCAGCATCCCATGCTGGTCACCAGCGTCCCATGCTGTTCACCAGCATCCCAGCATCACATGCTAGTCACCAGCATACCAGCATCCCAGCATCCCATGCTGGTCACCAGCATACCAGCACCAAAACACAACATATGCTGGTTATGCTGGTCATACATGCTGTTTTTTCTAGCAGGGGAGATTACTATTTGATCCAAGTGAATCACAATGCAGACTAGGACTAGGAGTGAACCGTGTACTCCGACCACCTACGGATTTGGTCTGAGTACGGTTCACTTCAGAGAGGTCTGGTCTGGGACTTTTCACGTGTTTGTTCACACACACACACGCCCATCACAAAGATAATGTTGCATATTCACTTCCGGGGATGAAAGAGTCCAAAGAGTGAAATTACTTTTCTTTTTTGTTAAAGGCTATATATTATGTGAAAACACCCTCCAGAGGAACCACATTAATTAATTGTTTCATTTCTGCGGATCATGTTCCATTAAATTGTGGTTTGATTGATTGATTGAAATATTTATTAACAGTTTGCAGAATTACAGTACATTTCAAGCACAAACTCAATACAAAGACTGTTAACTGTGAGTGGACGACCCAATTAAGCATTACACTTGTTTAATAGAGGAGTAGAGGGTCCACCTTGTTCAATTCATCAAAACATTTAGAGACGTACAAATAGACACTTCTATATAGTCAAAGAACAGAACAGGAATTCATCATAAGGGAGGTGAAAATTCTCGACTCAGGGTTCAACCGTTCAACCGCTCGCTAATACCTTCACGTTCTTCATCCCGTCGTCTGGATGATAATAATATTGCCAAAACACTATATTCCAAAAATAAATGATGCTCTTTCTTGGAAATGCAGCTCTCGTCTTCCACCCATAGAGGGAGCTGCAGTGCTGTAGTTTCCCCTCAGAACGGAAGGATCTCAGGCCACTAGTCCACACTATTTGTATGGTAAGTGCACATTAATGGGCAGGAACCCCTTTTGGTGTTTTAAGCATTATGTTATGCTTTATCTGTTGAAAAATAGCACACAAATAGAACTTGTAGGTCTGCTATTTTTGAAAAATCGTGAAAATGTGGCGCAAATCTTTGAATATATATTCTTTCAGAGCGAACGTTTTTAACTCAAATCTTTGCTTCTGGCGGGTCCCTGGAACAACATATTTTCAGATGGGGTCGCGGCCAATTACAGATAATTCTAGGGGCCCTTGACATGAAATAGTTGGAGAACCACTGAGACAGAAACATATAGGTATTTCCAGTGGCGTGCACAGACATTTAGAGGGGCAGGTGCTCAAGTTAAAAAAGGGCACCTTGTGCAGCGCGTGGAAATGAAATGAAATGAAATCTATATTTACCCAGGGTATCTGGGCTAAGCTCAAGAACTTGTTTCCAGCCAGGCCCTGCTCATAGAACACATTTCATCGTAGTGGTTCAATGCCTTGTTCAAGGGCACTTCAGCGGTGGTAATTTTAACGTGTCGGACGGCTGATTCGAACTAGGAACCTTCCGGTATCAAGACCGCGCCGCTATCCGTTCGGCCACCGCTTGCCTTAATCCATTTTGGGCGGGAACCCCTTTTGGTGTTAGCATTATGTTATGCTTTAGCTATTGAAAAATAGCAGATCTACAAGCTCATAGCGCGCCACCGAGTGGCGCGCTATGAGCTTGTAGGTCTGCTATTTTTGAAAAATCAAAAAAAAAAAGAGAGAAAAAAATGTTTTTCTTTTTCTTTTTCTTTTCAAAAGGGCACATTGCCAAAAGGGCAATGTGCACGCCACTGGGTATTTCCAGGCCCGGTTCTTCCCAACTCTGTCTGCACCGTGTCCCCCCAGTGCCCCCCCAGTGCCTCCCCAGTGCCCCCCCAGTGCCTCCCCAGTGTCTCCCCAGTGCCAGTGTCCCGCCAGTGCCTCCACAGAGCCTCCCCAGTGTCCCCACAGTGCCTCCCCAATGGACCCCCAGTGCCTCCACAGTGTCCCCACTGTCCCCCCAGTGCCTCCACAGTGTCTCCTCAATTTTTGGGACAGATTTTTGAGGGGGGGGGGGGGAATCCGAGCGCCATGGGGCGCCAGATTGCGCAGGACCGGCCCTGGGTATTTCAGAAAACTGTCAGGATTTAGAAGGCATTTGGACCACCTGACCACCTGAAGTTCATTGGCATCGTCTGTTTAAGATGCAGCCGCACACCTCCAACCCAGACGACACCTGTCTGCTGCAGAGTGCAGACACACACCTGCAGAGTCTGGAGGTGGAGCGTGCATGCGTGCGTGTGCTTCGATAAGCAGGGTTGTAGAGCCAACATTGGCACAGACAGACAGACAGACGGATGACCTCTGGCAGATTATTTCTGGGAGTATTTAGAATGCAGAGTGCAAGGTGAGAGCCTCGGGGAGCTGCAGCGGGGGCAGGAGGTGACAGTCGCAGACGTCTTTAGTATTCATTCACAGTTCACAGCGTGGTCGTGGGTCTGGAGGAGCGAGCGGCCCGCGGTGGCCCGGCCTCCCTTCACAAAGGCCAGCTCTCAGGGGGAACAGACGGAGGGTCAGCCGGTCCGTCGCAGACGGTCGGATTACAGAGCCAAGGATTGTGCCTCGGTCACCCCCAGTGTTGATTTCGTCGACTAATACTAAGACGAAAAATGTTCGTCGACTAATGGAAACGAAATGAAAACTAAGCTATGATGACTAAAACCAAGACTAAATGTATTGACAATTTCGTCAACAAATAAAAACTATAGACTAAAATGCTAGGAAGGGGATTAGTGGACAAGAGATCTGAAAATAGCCGATCTACAAGCTCACAACGCGTCGCAGCAACAAGTGTAAAATGAGCCATTACGACAGCATCAAGGCCCGACAAAACACATTTTAGTCGACTAAATCAACCATAGATTTAGTCGACTAAAACTAGACTAACACTAAAACATTCCAGGTGACTAAAATGTGACTAAGACTAAATTAAAACTATTCCAAAGACTATATGAAACTAAAATCTAAATTTGCTGCCAAAACACTGGTCAAGGGGATCTAGTGGGAGGATGTGAAGGTCCATGCGTGCGTGCATGCTTGCATGTGAGTCTACAGGTGTGTGTGTGTGTGTGTGTGTGTGTGTGTGTGTGTGTGTGTGTGTATGTATGTGTGTGTGTGTGTGTGTGTGTGTGTGTGTGTGTGTGTGTGTGTGTGTGTGTGTGTGCCTGTGTGTGTGCCTGTGTGTTTGTGTGCGTGGGTGGGTGGGTGTCCTTGCATACTGCTGGAAAGACAGACGTGTTTTCCAGGTAATGTACGTAAGAAAGGAGAATCCTGGTTTCGGTAACCCCAGCTAAATGATAGTTTGGAACCAAATGGACCCTTATGGGTCTGTAACTATATGGACCCTAACGGTAACGGGTCCATTTGGTTCCATTTCTACACTCTGAGTTAAATTAACATTGATTTTACAATATAAATTGGGGTCTCAGAGATATAAATACCATTAAATGGGGGTCCATAGCCTGTTGCATAATCAAAACTGGGGGTCCTTCACATGAAAATGGTTCAAAATCACTGCCAGAGCTGTCAAAATCTTCTCTTATTGGGGGGTCCTATTGGGGGGTCCTCCTTGGCATATATTTTCAAATGGGAGTGTCATTTTGGGGGTCCTTGACACAAAAAGGTTTGGGAACCACTGCCTTAAAGGTAAAACAATACCAAGTATAGCCCATAGACTTCAAACGGAAGATTTAACTTCCATCCCCAAAAGATGTTAAATCCCAAATAGTAAAAGCCTTCAAATGCAAATGCGTTTGGCTGAAACCATAGATAGTCATTACTAGAAGTATGGAATGAAACTCTGCTATGAATCTACAGTATATGAAATAAACTGCTATGATGTGGAAAGAGCATTTCCGCTCGCGATATGGTTTTCGTTTCCCCAATATTAGCGGGTATTACAGGGTATATATTGACAATGACGTAAGATTTGGATACGGGACACAGAGATGACAAAAGTTCAGCAAAGTTTGTTCACAGATGCATCTGAAGACAGATCTTTAGGCAAAGAATTCCCTTTGTCAAGTTGAAATAACCTTTACTGCCTTCTCATTTAGCATAAGAGAATGTTTGTTGACAAAAGCAAATGATGTGAAATAATTAAAACAATCCCTCTCTCTCCCGCATCTAATTTGCTTTGTTGAAACAAAGAACATCTGCACCACTTTCTGTTGGATTGAAATTGATTGAAAATTGTATTAACAGTTTACAGAATTACAGTACATTTCAAGCACAAACTCAATACAAAGGCTGTTAACTGTGAGTGGACGACCCAATTAAGCATTACACTTGTTTACAACAGGGTCCACCATGTTCAATTCATCAAAACATTTAGAGACGTACAAATAGACACTTCTATATAGACAAAGAACAGTACAGGAATTCATCATAATGGAGGTAAAAAGGGAAAAGAAACATATACAGTGAGGGGAAAAAGGGGGGGCGGTGGGGGGGGATTCAGATTTTACGGGGGCCAGTTTCGAATTGCAGCCATCCGTAGGTGCCCTTTGAGAGCGGTTTTGAAGGAGTCAAGGGATTCGCATGTCTTAATGACTGTTGGTAGGGCGTTCCACATTTTGGTGGCATAGGAGCGAAAAGAATTTAGTCCCTTGTTTGTGCCGAATCTGGGTTGAACATGATTCGTTGCACTCCCTCTGGTGTTGTGGGTGTGGACTTCGTTAACATTAAGGAAGTATCTACACAGGTACATGGGTATCTTGGTGGAGTATCGAATCTTGTGGACCAGACCCATTGCAAGATGCGGTACTACTCTGGAGATATATAGGCCACGTTATTCTTCTCGAGTGGCAGCACACACACACACACACACACACACACACACACACACACACACACACACACACACACACACACACACACACACACACACACACACACACACACACACACACACACACACACACA
Organism: Electrona antarctica; assembly: GCF_951216825.1. Classification (NCBI taxonomy): domain Eukaryota; kingdom Metazoa; phylum Chordata; class Actinopteri; order Myctophiformes; family Myctophidae; genus Electrona; species Electrona antarctica. The sequence goes on along the minus strand of NC_136804.1, from coordinate 29,490,342 downwards.
CATTGGGTGTTTACCAACTCTCATTGATTGGGAGATGGTGCTGCTGACGAAAGGAAGAAGCGGGTCAACCTCATTATTTCTGCAGACATTGTCATCCAATATCAAAGCATGAGCCGCACTGCAAGTGAGTTGTCAGACTGAGGCGGCTGGCCAACTAATCAATGGCACCTAATCACAGGGTTGAGCCCACGGCCGGACTCGGAGAGCTAGGGGGACCCTTCCCTTCCCTTCCCCCAAATCCTGTGGCTCATTAGCGTGACAACTGATAACAGGGAGATAACATGAGAGAGACAGAAAGGTACAGAGAGAGCGGAGAAGGTGACAGAATTCTATCAATTCCCTGTATAATTGGGGGGGGGGGGGGGGCATGGGGGTTTCAATGTCCTGTTGTCACCAGGGTTTGATTAGTGAAGAAAGAGGGGGAGGACAATTTCTTAACCACTTAAATGCTATATATATTTATCTTGTATGACAAATAAATAGCTGTTTGTCTGTTATTGTCTCCACCAGGCTGAAGGCATGGGGAGAGAGTATGTTTTGCACTATACAATACAAAAAATACAATTAGCTGTACACAGACGGACGCTGTGTACAGCTAATCTCCGGCACCGCTAACCCGGTCGATGCAACATTTTGCACGCACACTCCCTGCATGGATGCCAACGATGAACCTCTGCCCCAACTTTTCCAGAACGGCCTGTTATAGCACCACCAGGAGGCCGACTTTCACATCACAGCGGGGTATCGCCTCTGCTTTTGATGAAGACGATAGGTCTATCCTCTTCATCCTCTCTCCGTTCTCTGATGGGGACGGAGAGGCACAGGATCAATTCCCTGTATAATTTGTGTGTGGGTGGGGTGGGGTGGGGTGGGGGGTTGAATCGATGTCTGGTTGTCACTCACGGACGAGATTGGAATCTAAAGCGTCTGTGTGTTTATGTTGCATTGGGCACACACCAATAAGACCTGATTATAGCCACTGCAGATGCAATTAAAAATCAGATGACGGTCCTCACAGTGCCCAGTCTGGCGGTCAGTTAAAGCCAGACTGCTGCAGACAGGGTGGGAGGAGTGCTGTTGTTTACAACAGGCTTTTCATCCGAGTATAATGGGCAGTATAATACTGTATTATAGGCAAGAGAGAAGATGCTGCAGCTATGTAGGGCAGTGGTTCCCAAAGTGGGGTCCGGGGACCCCTAGGGGTCCTTGAGAGAGTTCTAGGGGGGTCCGCAGCTAAATGATAATTAGGAACCAAATGGATGCATTCCCTGAAGAAGACCTCACCTGGTCGAAACGTTGGTTTCTGTATAATAAATGTATAGCATCGTGGCTACGAGCTTTTTTCTTATTTTGACCCTTATGGGTCTGTAACTCTGCCCGTTAGGGTCCATTTGGTTCCATTTGTACACTCTCAGAGTTAAATTAACTTTGATTTTGCAATATACATTGGGGTCCCAGAGATAGAAATGCCAGGTCTGTAGACTAATATGCATGTCAAACTGGGGGTCCTTGAAACTAAACGGGTTGAGAATCACTGCTAGAGTAAAAAAATCTTCTCTTATTGGGGACGCTGGCATATCTTTTCAAATGGGGGTCCGCGGGGCTAATTAGTGTCAATTTGGGGGTCCTTGACATGAAAACGTTTGGGGAAACACTGGCCTGTACAGTATATGTTACAGCTCCTCCAGTTGAAATTGTCTTCTGAATATTGCCAAGCGCAATCACTGCTATCACTGCTGTGGGATTATATAATTGCAGTACGAGCTCCTAGTTGTTTGAAGATAAGCAAGATATTGCTCTCTGAACATACGGTAGCAGCACAGCCTAATGTTTTTATATTAGGTTATGGGTGGCTGCTACAATGAGTTTAATCTGCCTGCATTGTAAATACAAAGAAGAAAGCGAGAGCAAGCACTCAGTTGAATAATTCCACGTAATAGTGTATTAGGGTGCACGGTTCAGGAAGACATGAAATCTTAAATCTAACTAAGAAGGCCACACAGGCGAAACGGCCATGCTGGGGGAAAACGAAAAATAAAACAAGAATCCTAAAAGGACACAACGCGAGTGCTGGTATTTATTCTCACAGTGCATTGTAAATACATCCACATTACTGAGCGATGTTCCAGCTAGGCAGCTGCACTGGCTTCACGCTCCCACCTGTGAACGAGTTCTTTTACTTCTCATCACGACTCATGAGTCACAGTCTTTATTAAGTGCCATTTCCTATTTTCAATTTCACAGAGAATTGTCTACAGCCATGATGTGTCTGCGACCTGTTGTGGATACCAATTATACTTAGTGTCCTTCAAGCCCATATTATGGGCTGGGCTTCTTCGGAAGCATGACACTTAAATAAAGACAAAAATCTAATCAAATCATATACCAAAAAACTCCCTGCACATTATTTCCTGGAATTATAGTCTTGTGTTCTTAACCACATTAAACCTGGTGTCAATATTTTGGGACAAAAAATAAAAAATAAATAAAATGAAACTATTTTCGCTATTCGTTAAGGTCACTCTTTGCCTTCCTTGTAGCTCGAAAGATACGATTGGTACTCAAGGCATTTAGAATATGGTTCTAGAGGCAATTAAAGGTGTGAAATCAGCCTTTATTAGCACTCTACACCACACACAATGTTGTTTTTGGAAGCAAACTTTGATTTTAGTTTTAGTCATAGTCTCTTGAATAGTTTTCATTTAGTTTTAGACACATTTTAGTCACCTGGAATGTTTTAGTGTTAGGCTAGCAATGTACAAATATCTCCAAAACTCTAAGTACATACTCAATGTATCGTCACTGTCCACCAGTTCATTTTCGCATGTTGAATCACAGAGGGGGAGAGGCTGTGAGTCATATAGTCACAAACACATTTATAGAAACCAAAACCACATCTTCAGTGCAGCCAGACAGAGCTACGCGGCTACCGTGTTTGCAAAGGACACTGCCACCCCAAAACTGTTCCAATATGTTTTTGACAGGTAAAGGTATATTTAGTGATTTCACTTAATTCAAATATCACTTATTTTTATGTTTTGTTGTGATAATCGTCCCTACTATAGAGTGTGCTGACCATAAGGAGTTCCTCCCTGTCCCCAGTTAACCCATGGGGTAAAAAAAAAACCATGGCTAGGTGGCCCAGCCTTCATCCAATCAGGATAGAGAGGGGCCTTCCGCCAATCATGATCGAGCGGGGGCGGGCCTTGGTGTGTGCGCTGTTGGCCTTGTTGCGTGTCCCCCCACCGTAGAGCGTGCATATGCACATCTTGTTAAATGTAGCGAGGCAGCTGTCTCAGTGAAACAACGCTTCAGCTTTTCTCACAAACGCCCACCTGCATCTCAGGTGTTTGCCGACACTGCCTGGGTGGCAGGGTGCCTGCCACTGTGTGCCACGGCACTGCCTGGGTGGCAGGGTGCTGCCACTGTGTGCCACGGCACTGCCTGGGTGCTGCCACTGTGTGCCAGTGTCTGCCGACACTGCCTGGGTGCTGCCACTGTGTGCCAGTGTCTGCTGCCACTGCCTGGGTGCTGCCAGTGTGCCAGTGTCTGCTGACACTGCCTGGGTGCTGCCACTGTGTGCCAGTGTCTGCTGACACTGCCTGGGTGCTGCCACTGTGTGCCAGTGTCTGTCGACACTGCCTGGGTGCTGCCACTGTGTGCCAGTGTCTGCTGACACTGCCTGGGTGCTGCCACTGTGTGCCAGTGTCTGTCGACACTGCCTGGGTGCTGCCACTGTGTGCCAGTGTCTGCTGACACTGCCTGGGTGCTGCCACTGTGTGCCAGTGTCTGCTGACACTGCCTGGGTGCTGCCACTGTGTGCCAGTGTCTGTCGACACTGCCTGGGTGCTGCCACTGTGTGCCAGTGTCTGTCGACACTGCCTGGGTGCTGCCACTGTGTGCCAGTGTCTGTCGACACTGCCTGGGTGCTGCCACTGTGTGCCAGTGTCTGTCGACACTGCCTTGGGTGCTGCCACTGTGTGCCAGTGTCTGCTGACACTGCCTTGGGTGCTGCCACTGTGTGCCAGTGTCTGCTGACACTGCCCTGGGTGCTGCCACTGTGTGCCAGTGTCTGCTGACACTGCCCTGGGTGCTGCCACTGTGTGCCAGTGTCTGCTGACACTGCCCTGGGTGCTGCCACTGTGTGCCAGTGTCTGCTGACACTGCCTTGGGTGCTGCCACTGTGTGCCAGTGTCTGCTGACACTGCCTTGGGTGCTGCCACTGTGTGCCAGTGTCTGCTGACACTGCCCTGGGTGCTGCCACTGTGTGCCAGTGTCTGTCGACACTGCCTTGGGTGCTGCCACTGTGTGCCAGTGTCTGCTGACACTGCCCTGGGTGCTGCCACTGTGTCTGCCGACACTGCCTGGGTGCTGCCACTGTGTCTGCTGACACTGCCTGGGTGCTGCCACTGTGTCTGCCGACACTGCCTGGGTGCTGCCACTGTGTCTGCTGACACTGCCTGGGTGCTGCCACTGTGTCTACCGACACTGCCTGGGTGCTGCCACTGTGTGCCACGGTACAAGTACATATACTAGAAAGCTGCTCCAACGCCAACAGTGACAGAAAATGCCAAATACATCACTGGTTTACATATTGATTCTCCAGCTGTACATGTTGTTGCTCACAAATATGTTAACTAGCTAGCTGTCTGGGCTAAATCAGTTATTGTATCGACAGTATAATTGGGGTCTTAAGGTCTTCCTATAAGTTGCACTCAGCAGATGGCCATAGGCCAGTGCCTGCCACTCCCAAGTAGTGTAAAGCCAGATTTATACTTGCGGTTGCGGAGAAGGAAATGGCAGATTACGTATCGCACACATTGTGACCTGCTATTTCTGGTCTGCAACTCTGTTGGAGCACAATAAAAAAAAAATATATATATATATATATATAACTTGCCGTGTCGGTCGACAGTGGATATGGCGGACAGTTTCATCGTTCCTGACTTGCATCGTTCCCAACCTGTGTGGTCCCGACTCCGAGACTCCCGAATTTCTGTCAACAGAATTGTGTACAGCAACATTAGAATGGCAATGCAATTAGTGACAGAAGTAATGCTAATCACTATGCTGTTTAATGCAGTGTTGATTAATTGGCCTTGAAAAACGTTTGGCTGGGGGGCATTTAGACAGCTATGGTCTGTCCGAGCACAAAAATAGGTTGGTTTTCACAACCAAGTGTCACTGTTGCGCAGCCTAACACACACACACACGCACGCACACACACACAGTATATAATGATGATTTGGAGTGTTACAGTACAGTACAGTGACAGTGACAGTACAGTAGAGGGACCCCCTGGGGACCCCCACACGGTAACTCTGTCATTTCTCAACCATTCCGGATGCTGGGCGGCTCGCCGGAACCGGGCTGACCCCCTGGGCGCGTTCATGGGGGTCTGGATGTTCCGGGGACCGGTCAGATCTTGACCGTTTCGGACACAAGGCGGCTCGCTGGAACCGGGCCGGCACCCTGGCCGCGGCATTCCTGTGGGTCTGGAACTTCCAGGGACCCCGCGGGGACCCCCACACGGAGTTGCACCACTCAATTCACACGGGTGTGATTTTATTGTTTTATTGATGGTTGTTTTGTATATCTCTGCTGTCGGGAGAAAACCTCATAACTCCAAAATGTTCATTTTTCAGGAAATGAAAAATATAAAAAATTCAGGAAATTAAGAAAACCTTATATTTTTAAAACAAAGCAATACAGCCTCATCAAAGTTGGTGTTGTAATTTTATATATTGTCAATTACTTCCATGAGAGGGGGAGTTAAGAGGTTTTGTCCAAAGCACTTTTTTACTACTGTCCATTGGTTCAATATTTACGAAACATTGCCAAAAAAAAAATCAAAAACCTAAAAAATGGGTTAGGGTTATGAGGTTTCCTCCCGACAGCAACGATATGCACTTTGCCTAATATGCACTTTCGTACACTTTTCTGTAGGTATTTATTATCCTCAAATTTGTGATTATGTCTGCAATAAATGTTCCTCCTTTGCTCCGCTCCCTGAACAAAGCCATGTCTTCTCCTCTATTCTCTCCAGAAGCATGCAGCCCTGAAGGGCATGCTATTCAATCTATACATACATCCCTGTCCCACCGTGACTGACAACTAGGAGAGGCCAGCTGGCAAGGCAAGCACATCTTTCTATCAGCTTAACAGATGATGAGTGGCTTGAGGTACTGGCTAGAGGCCACACATCTTCAATCTGTGCCAGACATGGTCTTATACCCAGTGGTACATTTATTTACTTAAATACCATTGTTGTGGTACTTTTACTTTACTGGAGTTAGTGGAGTATGTACATTTCCTACATCTCGTCAAATATTGTACTTTTTTTTTTTTTTTTACTTCACTACAATTATTAGAAAACTTTAGTTACTAATTACTTTGTAGATTTGGATTATTATTACAAAACATGCATGAATCGGGTCAGTATTTAAACTTTGGCCATTTTTTAAACCATTTTTATACAAATGTAATTTAAGCTTTAATTTTAAATTGGTTCTGTCTGTAAACTGAGGATCTCACTGTGAGATATAAGGCAGGGAGAGATGGGAGATGTTCCTTCATAAGGCAGGTAAGGCTGTCGCCTCACAGCTAGAAGGTCCTGGGTTCGATTCCCGCTGGGCCCACGCAGTGGGCGCTGGGGGCGTGTTCTCTCCTCCGCGTCATCAGTGCCACTACCCGTGGCGGGGTTGGCGAAAGGGCCTTTCTTTCTGGAGTTTTGCATGTTCTTCCCGTGTCCCCTAGGGTAGGTAACCTCATAAAAAACATGCAGTAATCCTGGTATCTAAACTACCTCCCCCTGGCCAGCCGGAGCGCCTGATGAAGGGGAAAGTAGCTGGTCGGAATAACGTGTTCCTTCCACGCGCTACGTCCGTCCGGGGAAACTCTCCCCTGTCAGGTGAAAAGAAGCAGCTTGGACTCCTCATGCATAGAAGGAAGCATGAGGTCAGTCCGCTGCTGCCCACCCCCACCCCCCCCCCCCCCCCCAGGTTGGCAGAGGAAGTGTAGCGCCCAGGATTACATTAGATAATTGACACTGGGTGAAAAAAATGGGTTGCAAAATCGTGGGATAAAAATAAAAAAAAGAAAAAAATAAGGCAGGGCCGCAGCCTGAGGCGCCTGAGAGATCGGAGATGTTCCTTCAACCGTCATTAGCGGCTAATTAAACCACAGTGCAAGAGCTGAGGGCCGCACGGTCACACCACACACACTGAATGTGTGTGTGTGTGTGGGGGGGGAAGGGGGGGGGGGGGGGGCAGTGGAAAAGCCATAGAATCCTGGGGAATATTAATCGGATCATTATCCCGAGCATCCTGAGCCGCTTTGATGGCAACGGGAAGAGTTCAAGGTGCATTATGCAACTGCTTGAGTTTAATCCATTTAGACCTGAGGCCGATTCTAAGTCTCCGTCTCTATGTCAGTGGTGGTGCTCATGACCTTTGTCATGATGTCAAGGACACCCAGAATTATCTGTATTTGGCCGCGGACCCCCCCCCCCCCCCCCCCCCATCTGAAAATATGTTGTTCCAGGGACCCCTCCCAGAAGCAAAGATTTGAGTTAAACTCGTTCTCGCTCTGAAAGAATATATATTCAAAGATTTGCGCCGCATTTTCAAGATTTCTCAAAAATAACTCGTACCGCGGCACTCGGTGCCGCGCTATGAGCTTGTAGATCTGCCATTTTTCAATAGCAGAATGCTAATGACGATGCTTAAAAACACCAAAGAGGGTAAATCCGGCCAGAATGGGATAACTGCGGAGCTCATCACGCACGCACAGCCCCACAGGCCAGCGCTTTTATGAGCCCTGAACGTAGCTTTTATGAGGCCATTTCGCCTTTTATATGGAATAATAATGTCAGTCTCACACAGAACTCTAAAGCTTTTCTAGATGGGTTGAAATGAAAGTGGCCTTCATGGGGAGCGCCGCAGTCTGTCAACAGATATTACAGCATTGACCTTGTGTCCGTTCTGCAACACCATGCACTGGCCTGTTCTCCCAGGGGGGGCAGAGAGCGTGTCCGCCTGTAAACCACTCTATATATCAACCCCTTTGTCAGATACAGTCTAATCTAGATCAAATACATTTAAGCTTCACATTCAGTTATTGTTTCGTTTCAGTAGGCAACCTGAATAATTCATGTACAGTATGCATTTTAAAACACAACCTAAATAATGGAGAGAGGTTAAAGCTATAACATTTTGTTAGCAGGACCTGTTAGACATGATTTAGCAGAAAATGTATCCATTTAGGCTACTGTAAATATGAAGCTGTGAAACCTCCGATAAACGTCACTCTCTCATACTGATGAACAAGAACTGACAGACATCCACATCCTTAGCTTAGGGCAGTGGTTCCCAAAGTGTGGTCCGGGGACCCCCAGGGGTTCTTGAGGGAGTTCCAGGGGTCCCCAGCTAAATGATAGTTTGGAACCAAATGGACCCTTATGGGTCTGTAACTCTGAGAGTGTACAAATGGAACCAAATGGACCTGTTAGGGTCCATTTGGTTCCATTTGTACACTCTCAGAGTTAAATTAACATTGATTTTACAATATAAATTGAGGTCCCAGAGATAGAAATGCCATTAAACGGGCTCCGTGCATGTTAAACTGGGCCTGGGGGTTCTTGAAATTAAACGGGTTGAGAATCACTGCTAGAGCCGTAAGAATCTTCTCTTAAGGGGGGTCCCTGCAGTGCAGGCATATCTTTTCAAATGGGGGTCTGCGAGGCTAATTAGTGTCAATTTGGGGGTCCTTGACATGAAAACGTTTGGGAACCACATGGTGACGATTAACATACATCGTACAGAAAGGTTCATCCAATGACCTCGGTGGGGATTTCAAGCTGTTGGAAACTAGAGCGTCTCTCTCCCTGGAAGCTTTGCATAATGAAACGGAAGCCATTGTACAGAATAATGACCCTGTGAGACACAGATCAGCCAGTAAACACAAATGGCACCATCTTATGAGGACCAAATATATAAAGATTAGGTTGGCATGAGAATTAAGTGCTTCTTTAAAGCTGCTATAAGCAATAATATGTCAAAATTATAATTTTTTCTTTTATTTTTTCGGTATTCAGACAGCCAGCAATGGGTAAAAAAATCACACCCGTGTGAACTGAGTGGTGTAAGGTTTTATATAGCATGATCAGCTGTGGTCTGACGTAATGTCTGACGTTAAAGATCTTTGGCTAGGTAGACTCGTCTTCTGATGTGATGATTTGTGACCATGAAGTTGATTCAGCTGGAGTTTTTGTCCGATGTGAGGTATTATATAAGGTAAGGTATTATATAGCCTGATCAGCTCTGATCTGACGTAATGAAATCACACCTGGATGTGATTTCACAACTGGCTTTTTTTGTGCAGAGAAAATGAGCATGGTTGCTACGGTCATCCAGTTCACCCGGGTGTGATTTAATTACGTCAGAAATTATTTTGAACATAGCAACCATGCTCATTTTTTTCTGCACACAAAAGCCAGTTGTAGGAGTGGTTTACACCACTCAAAAAACAACTTTTGTCTCTGTGACACATCTAGGGGCCGAAATCTGCGTTCAAAGATTTTCCTAGAAGCTTTGTCATTGGTCGATTTTGCCTGTCTACTTCCTGATTGGTTAGTCATTTCGACCTGTTTTTTTCCGACCAATGACAAAGATTCTATAGGAACATGTTTCAATGCAGATTGTGGCCCTTAGATGTGTCACAGAGACTACATTTTGGGGTTGAGAGTTTTACTCATGGCTGGCTGTCTGAATAAAAAATAAATAAATAAAAGGTAATTAAACTGTTGACATATTGCTTATAGAGCACCGAAGTCTGACGTCACTTTCAGTAGAGGGCGCCAATAGAGCGTCGCAGTCCCGCCCCTTACCATGGACCAGGAAATGATTCTCCGTTCATTTTCCTCATAGACATTTCAGAAAGTATTTATTTAAAGACGTTTACGCCGCGGACAAAGCCAACTCGAGTCGTGACAAATCATGACAACAAACACAATTTTTGGGGCCGAAAAAATAATTAGAAAGAAGAAAAAAACGGCAGGTTACAACACTTTTTTTGTTGTTTTTCTTTTTTGTAATTATTTGTTTGGTCCAAAATATTGTTTGTGTTGTCATGAGTTGTCACGACTCGAGTTGGCTTTGTCCGCAGTGTAACCGTCTTTAAATAAATACTTTAAGAAATGTCTATGGGAATAATGCATTGGGATTCATTTCCTGGTCCATGGTAGGGGGCGCGCGGGACTGCGACGCTCTATACACAGGTTCATGTATTTTTTTATTTGCAGTGAAATCTCCATAGGGCGATTTTAGGTCGCTTCATATAAGAACTGTGTTTGAAAAATAAACCGACCACCCCGGCCTTTCTGTCAGGGGAGTGGCTGTGCGTCGTTAATGATGTCCATTCATATTTGATACAGCCAGTTTCTGGAGAAAATGGAATTAATGTGGCCGCAAAAGCCTTGAAACTACATAAGGCAATGTCGCTGCTAATATACGTCATGCCCAGCTGTCAACACATTGCGTTCCTGAGATTCCTTGTTGACGTAGGCTCAACTGGTGGTGACTCGACTCGTACTAACCACGAAACATTAAATATCAATAAAATAAAAATAAACGTAATTATCATTCAGTTTCTGTTGTGCGACGGGCAGATGCAGCCACCCTGCCTACCCGGAAATGTAGTCTCTGGGTTGTTTGAATCGTGTCTAACGCTTATTTTGTTACTCTTTGGGTATATTTGTACAGTTCCACCTTCAGTCGATGCTTCATATCCATATCGAGTGAAAAGGCCGGGGTGATCGGTTTATTCTTCAAACACAGTTCTTATATGAGGCGATCTAAAATCCCCCTATGGAGATTACAATGCAAATAAAAAGTACACAAACCTGGGGACTGACGCCCTCTACTGACAGTGACGTCAGGACTTCGGTGCTCTATAGCAGCTTTAAGTGGTTAAGAAAATGTATCCCCCTTTTTCCCCCCCACAAATCGGACCCTATATTAACATATTCGACTCAACTGTAACCTTTATTCTAAGAAGCTGATATCACACCAACCTTCAGTCCAATACACACCAAGTAACTGAGTTGTCTCCTGTAAGCACTTAGTCTTTGACCTTGCAATTCATTACATTTCTCCTTTCATCAGCTGTTTATTTGCTCTTTTATCCTTTTAAAGCCCCATCCAGCCTGTTTGCTCAACTTGCACGCGTAGAAAGATTAAAAATACAAATCAAACAGAGTGAAGTATCGTGGACCTCGTTGGCACACACTACATTTTCTGCTGTGCAATTAGACATTCACTTAACGTCTGTTTCAGGTGCAATTAAGTCATTACCATATACATGCTGATGCAACCGAGGTCGTTAGTCTGAGCTCAGACGGGCTGTTGTGAGAACATTAGCTCCTCTGACTCAGCCAATGCTTTCCCAATGAGGGATATTCTTTACTGCCAGGTCAAACAAGGAAGACAGTAGAGGGCAAGTTGTAAAATAGTACTATGCCTAGCTTAGCTTAAAGGACCACTTCACCACTTCTCAACCTATCTTCATATAATTGGTCCTCACTAATAATTTTTTTCTACTCAGTCTGTGTCTCATAGGAGGGCTGTGGGCAGTTCAGAAACCCGTCCACCTGCAGTGACATCATCGATGGGGAATCCAAGCTAATAGAAACTGCAGGCTTTCTATAGTCCTGAAAAGTTGCAATGCGAAAATGGAAGCCGTCGTTCTCACGATAATACAAATCTAAACATTTTTGTAAAAAAAATCTTGTTTAAAAAAAATGTCTGCCTAACGATGATGACTGTGAACTGTCCACAGTTCTGAGACACAGACCGAGTAGAAAGAAATTGTGCCATTTTATCATGATTATTAGTGAGGACCTATTATATGAAGATAGGTTGAAAAGTGGTGAAGTGGTCCTTTAACCAAATTAACCCCATATACTTCATTGACTGGGTGGGGTCCCCAGGGTATACTTGGTAACTAATAATAACCAACCTTCTTTTTTTGAGTGGTGTAAACCACTCCTACAACTGGCTTTTGTGTGCAGAAAAAAATGAGCATGGTTGCTATGTTCAAAATAATTTCTGACGTAATTAAATCACACCCGGGTGAACTGGATGACCGTAGCAACCGTGGTCATTTTCTCTGCACAGAAAAAGCCAGTTGTGAAATCACATCCGGGTGTGATTTCATTACGTCAGAGCTGATCAGGCTACATAATACCTTACCTTATTTCATTACGTCAGACATTACGTCAGACCACAGCTGATCATGCTATATAAAACCTTACACCACTCAGTTCACACGGGTGTGATTTTTACCTCTACACCATCTCTGCTCACTTTGCTGCACAGTATATACAGAACAGAACCTCAAATTGCACCTTCTTAACCCATTTAGACCTGAGCTCGATTCTACAAATACTTTCTAAATCCTGACAGTTTTCTGAAAAACCTCATGTTTTTCGTTTTCATGTCAAGGACCACCAAAAATATGTAATTGGCCGCCGACCCCCCCATCTGAATGTAGTTCCAGGGACCTCCCCCAGAAGCAAAGATTTGAGTTACAAACGTTCGCTCTGAAAGAATATGTATTCAAAGATTTTCGCCACCTTTTCACAACTTTTCAAAAATAGCAGATCTATAAGCTCGTAGTGCGGCACTCGGTGCCGCGCTATGAGCTTGTAGGGAACACCAAAAGGGGTTCCTGTCCAGAATGGAAAACTAAACTGTGTTGTATACTGTATATGGAACATAACCTACTGTGAAGCTGTTCACATAAAGTTTACCTAACTTTGCTACTACAGGGAAGACATGCACATGTACATATGTTACTATTTTATTTTATTTTCTACTCTTTGAATGCTCGTTCTTGCACTCTTATTCTATCCTTTTGTTTGCTGTGCTTGCTGTGGTTTTGTTGATGTTGAATGTTACGCTATCTATGCTGCTGCATTGTCTGTAAGGGAAGCCAAACAAAAATAAGTTTTACTCTCTTATGGACCTGTACACAAGATGTAACAATAAAGTACAACCTTGAACCTTGAACAATGCGTCACAATCTGAGCTTGTAGATCAGCTATTTTCACTGTTGGCCTATTATGACGCAGGGCAGGGATCGACACTAGCAGGGACGCTAGGGTTGATGTGGCTAAACGTTAAATCCATGACCTCGACACATTATTTACTTAAAACTCAGTTTCTTTGTAATAGTGTAATATAAGTATAGCCGCAGTATGTATTGTTAATAATAAGCTTCAATAGAAGAGCAAAGGGCATAATCACAATGTCTCTTCTGTCCGTCACAACAGTGGTTCACCTTCCACACATGAATGAATCTGGCCTCGTTCTGTATTCTCTGTGGGTTAAACTAGACTCTTTAAGCTGCTATCACCACTACTTTCCACCACTGGGTATAAGACCATGTCTGGCACAGATTGAAGATGTGTGGACTCTAGCCAGTACCTCAAGCCACTCATCATGTTAACCCATTTAGACCTCACACTAGATTCTACAAAAAGGCTTCTAAATCCTAACAGTTTTCTGAAAAACCTACTGTATGTTTCTATGTCAGTGGTGCTCAACCTTTTTCATGTCAAGGACCCCCAGGAATTATCTGTATTTGACCGCGGACCTATTCTTATTATAATTTGTGTGATGTAGTGTAGCTATAGCATGCACAACAGGAAGAAAAACAAAGCCAAGTGACAGCTGTGTATGTGTACGTAAACATGCGTGAGCATGCTTGCAGTCCGCGACTGCATGGTTGCACCGCTCTGGCCCTCATGAAGTCACATTTCGTCCAATGCGGCCCCCACCCCAAAATGAGTTCGACATCCCTGACTTAACACCATCATCACGCTTTTCTCTTTCTTTCTTTCTTTCTTTCTTCCTTTCACCGTAGGCAGCCGGCGATGTATATTATCTTTTAGCAATACAAGCAAAATGGAAAGTCTAATGTGCGTTTGGGGCAGAATATGAATCAAGCTCAACCCCATATATAAGTCAACCATGACCAGTGAAGCTGAAAACAGCTGCATGAGTATAAACCCTGTTAGTTTAGTTCTTTTTAAGTGCTCCCGCGCGCGGCGGGGCAGAATGCTCTATATGGTCAAAGGTTTGATGATGATCATTACAGTCATTATACTGTAGTCATTATACTGTAGTCATTATAGCCACCATGTGTGTGACTTTCATGGTGTATTTGACTGCTTTTTTCATCCAGGGTGACGCACACACAGTGACAGGCCACAGTGTGTTAGTGGGTGCATATTAGGGCATTCACTTCTAGTCATTTTTACTAGTTGACTAGTACTAGACTACCTATTATGTAAAAAAAATAAAAATAAAATACACACACACACACACACACCCCCACACCCACACCCACACACACACACACACACACACACACACACACTTAAAAACTGTGTACATTGGTGACTATAACTATAATCTACCTGATCTTGAGGCCTACAAAATCAGAAAAAAACAACAAAAAACTAGTCAACTAGTACCAACAAGGTCGACTAGTGGATTTACTAGTCGACTAATTGCTTAATGCCCTAGTGCATATATGCAGCGCAAACACACACACGCAAATCGGTATACACTATCACAAACACTCCTATCCTCCTGGTGGAGACCTGTGCCCCGAGGGGCACTCTTTCTACGTTTCTACGTCCTGCATTCATCATCTCTGCACTAAAGTGCCAAAACAAATGGTACCGGTCGAGCATTTCAGATTTCTGACCTGTTCTGCAAAAAAAGTGAAAAGCGTGTGGTTTCAGCACTGCCCACCAACAGACCTCGATCTGTTGCGATTTTTCCCACAGTATCAATCAAAACACATTACGAATACGCTGTCACAGTCCTGACAACTCCCACAGTCTACACAGTTTGTTTTTGTGGTCTCACACACTAGCTGGGCAACACGTGGACATGCAGGCCGGGGCATGAGTGACACCGGGTATATACTTATACTTACTATAGTTGCGCATGGGGTGTCGTGCACCTACCATGGAAGATCTACAAGCTCAAAACGTGTCGCACCGCGACACGTTGTGAGCTTGTAGATCTGCTTAGATTTTTGGTGTGCGACACGGCCGGGTATAAATCACGCATGAAGGATGTGAGGGGGCAGATTTCCTCAGGGTGTGTCCGTGTCTGTGTTTGCTCTGCAGTGCCGACTTCTCTGGCTGTCTCTGAGCGATAGCCGCAAACTGTCTGCCCTCAATGGGTGTTGACACGACACCAGGCACACCATATACAGTCTCTCTCTCTCTCTCACGCGCACCGCACACCCACACACACATGCACATACGCACATTATTTGAGGAAGCCAGTCGTTCACCAACCATCGCTGCATAATCTTCCAACAGAGCCACTGCACAAACATGAGAAGTTGACAGGCCATGGTGTTGGCTGTCATCTGCCACAAGATCAACTGTCAAAGTTTTTGCCTTTGTCACAAAACACAGAGAGAACACACTCGCGTACAGAAACATTAACCTTCATCTTTTCTCAGTGTTTCGCTTTTGTTGCCAACGTAAGCAGCAAAAGCACCCGGTAGATTAATGTGCTGTTTTTTTTTCCTTTAACATGTAAGGTTTGTAATGAATCCAGGCCACGTAGTGACAACGTGACGATGCCAGCAGATTCATTCATTCAACAGTTTCCAATGCAGGTTTTAAAAACCTAATCTGGACTCGGCATTCCACCCTTGGTTGTGAATTTCCGCCGCATTCTTTGTTCCACTGTGCAACTTAACTCTGGCTTATCCCTTAATGGCCCGGGGACGTATTTAGTTTCAGTGACATACAGTTGCCTTTATTTCAACAGTAGTCTCTTCTCTTTAGTCAGCGTCCCCCCTGACGTCTCCTGACTCATGGAGGGAGGGAGGGAGGGGGGGGGGCTCCCTCCGTGTGGAGAATGTGAAGCCGAGGGGTGCACGCCGTCTACCTCACCCTTTTCTGTCTTCATCTCATTATGACTCACAAGCCTGCGTGTGCACACAAATACGCACGCACGCACGCACGCACGCACGCACGCACGCAGATGAATAACTTTAGGTAAAAACAGTCCAGCTGGTCCGTCTTTCCTCACCGCCCGCCTCCTCCTCATCCTCACCTGGTACGTTGATACCTGCACTGTGCTCCTGCCTCTCCTCTCCAGTCCTCCTCCTCCTCATCACCTGGTAACCTGATACCTGTGCTGTGCTCCTGCCTCTCCTCTCCAGTCCTCCTCCTCCTCATCACCTGGTAACCTGATACCTGCGCTGTGCTCCTGCCTCTCCTCTCCAGTCCTCCTCCTCCTCATCACCTGGTAACCTGATACCTGCGCTGTGCTCCTGCCTCTCCTCTCCAGTCCTCCTCCTCCGCCCACACAACTGTAAGTCACCCTTTTTGCCAGGAAGGAACTGAGACCTTATACTGGTGGGAACCACACAAAGAGAATTACAAAGCCTATCATCCTGGCTTTAATCCCCACATGGCTGGCTGGCTGGCACACTACACTACCACACATGGAAATTAAACCAGAGGGGGTAGAGTGGCTGGATCGTAACCGCAAGGTTCCCAGTTCGAACCTGGGCTCCCCCAGAGTTGGTGTCGAAGTGTCCTTGACGCAGAAACCCTAATTGATCCCGATGTGCAGGTTGGTGCCTTGCATGGTTTCCGCTGCCATCAGTGTATGAATGTGTGTGTGAATGGGTGAATGTAATGCACAATCTATGTAAAGCGCCTTGGATAAAGGCGCTATATAAATGCACCATTTAGCATTTTTACACAAACACTCAAAATTGGCCATTCATTGTCAATGGCATTTAATGTTTGTGTACAACTAATTTTGTGCACATACACCAAAAGCTGGACATAGGCCCTCAATAATATCTGGATATTCAATTAATTGTGCACATTTCAGGCAAAAATATATCATAGTAATATATTTTCCCAAAATCATATCAATGTATTTCTCTCTTAATCTCAATAGCACCTCTCTCTCTCATATCTCCCCCTCTCCCCCTCTCTCTCTCTCTCTCTCTCTCTCTCTCATCTCCCTTCACAGTGCTTCTCAGATGGACTGTTCAATAGCTTGTTATTTCTACTCCCTTCGCCCACGTTGTTTCCTTTGCTTGGCTGATGTATGCCTTTCCAGAGGGAGTCGAGAAGAGAGGAGAGGAGCTATGCCTTTCCAGAGGGAGTCGAGAAGAGAGGAGAGGAGCTATGCCTTTCCAGAGGGTGTCGAGAAGAGAGAAGAGAGAAGAGGAGAAGATGGGGAAAAAACCGCCAGGAGGCAACGGCACCACCCGCTGTGTTTCCAAACAGATTCACACCTCGGAATGTGTGAAAGAGGAAAAGACTCAGCTGTCCCTCACTCTGGGGTTGGACTGCAGGCTGGGGTTGGCCTCGCACCCAATCAAACACGGTTTCCATTGCAACATCTCAAGGAACGACTAGAAGGTGTGAGGTCACAATAAAAGGAGAACTGCGAGTTGTTTTCGCCAGTGTCACGGGCCTCATATGCCTCGGGCATATATTTTCAAATGGGGGTCCGCAGGCTAATGAGTATCAGCTTGGGGGTCCTTGACATGAAAAAGTTTGGGAACGTCTGGGGTATCATTTACCTACTATATACAAGCACAGAGACACAGAGAGCGTTTTGGAAAGTGATGGAAGAACACAGGCAAGTGACTAACTCTGCTGGCACCGTGGAACAGTGCACATGATAGTATAGTACTGTATATGAGAAAGCTTATTATGTATACGTTATACTAGCCTACAGTACCTAATCAGCTGTTCACAACCTATTTCAACTTTTGGTTGAACGAGGTCGACATGCATAAGTCTGCCCTGAAACATATTCAGCCAGTTTATTTATTCTCGCACATGATGCGGTGTAGCTTGTAAAAATACCACTAGCCCATCCCGACTACTTCATTTTCTTTTGATCGAGTATAGATAAATTATGCTTTTTGTAACTATGGACAGATGCAGGATTCTGCAGGATCAGCACGGGATACATTGCATGTGTGGTTGAAGAAAACCACGCTGCGCTATACGATGTGTATTCAATTATGACTGATTAATTTAACACCTGGCTGGAATATTTAAAATGTTGTCTGTCACATTGCCCGGCCAGGAAAATGCCTAGCGGAAACCCTGGTGTAATTAGGCCAAATGTAGGCAGCGGCGAGAGATCCCATAGCCTGCAGGGCAGCGGAAACCCTGGTGTAATTAGGCCAAATGTAGGCAGCGGCGAGAGATCCCATAGCCTGCAGGGCAGCGGAAACCCTGGTGTAATTAGGCCAAATGTAGGCAGCGGCGAGAGATCCCATAGCCTGCAGGGCAGCGGAAACCCTGGTGTAATTAGGCCAAATGTAGGCAGCGGCGAGAGATCCCATAGCCTGCAGGGCAGTGGAAACCCTGGTGTAATTAGGCCAAATGTAGGCAGCGGCGAGAGATCCCATAGCCTGCAGGGCAGCGGAAACCCTGGTGTAATTAGGCCAAATGTAGGCAGCGGATAGAGATCCCATAGCCTGCAGGGCAATAAACAGCTAACATTTTGGGAAATTGAAAAAACGCGTGCTTCGTAACTGGCTGCATAATGCTAATGATCAATGTATGTGCAAGTTCAGATCGAAATGCTCAACCTACTGTGGAGAACCATGGCAAACAGAGAGACCTTAATATACCATATTTTGTATTTTGTTTGTATTTTGTTTGGCTGTAGCTTTAACTTAAACTGAACTCAAACTGAAGTGATTGATTAAACTGACATTCATGACTTGTATGCGTGTGTTTTTTGTGTAGTTCAACTTGATGTTTATTTATATTGCCAAATTGTTTAGTGGAATTCGTTTCTAGATCAGGACAGGTTTAAAGGAGCTCATTGCAATTCCCCACATAGGACCACAACAGCATCAGATGCACGCACGCACACACACACACACACACACACACACTCGCGCGCACACACACACACACACAGTTCAGCATAATGTTAACCAGCGCACAGATGTGTCGCACATGAATAATGCAAGCTGGCAAAGGGTAGATTTTCACTTACATCCTCACCAACACTCATGCATAATATCCTTATATCTGTGTACAGTATGTGCATGTTTGTGTGTGTGTGCGAGTGTGAGTGTGTGTGTGTGTGTGTGTGTGTGTGTGTGTGTGTGTGTGTGAGAGAGAGAGAGAGAGAGAGATTGAGAGTGTAAACAGTGCATCAGAGGGGCTGAGTGTGCAGACAGAGTGCATACATCACAGGCAAAAAGACCCCAAAACACTGACAGCTCCAGTAATTGCATTCAGTGGATCATAAAATTGCATGAATTGCATCATTCTTGCCATGATGACAGGGAGGAGGAGGAGGAGAGCGTGGGAAGAGGAGGATGGGGGAGGAGGAGGAGAGTGTAGGAGGAGGAGGAGGATGGGGAGGAGGATGGAGAGGAGGAGGGGGGGAGTAGGAGGAGGAGGGGGGGAGGAGGAGGAGGAGGATGGAGAGGAGGAGGGGGGGGGAGGAGGAGGATGGAGAGGAGGAGGGGGGAGGAGGAGGAGAGCGTAGGGGGAGGAGGAGAGCGTAGGGGAGGAGGGGGGGAGGAGGAGGAGGATGGGGAGGAGGATGGGGGGAGGAGGAGGATGAGGATGGAGAGGAGGAGGGGGGAGGAGGAGGAGAGCGTAGGGGGAGGAGGAGGAGGAGGAGAGCGTAGGGGGAGGAGGAGGAGGAGGAGAGCGTAGGGGAGGAGGGGGGAGGAGGAGGAGGAGAGCGTAGGGGGAGGAGGAGGAGGAGAGCGTAGGGGAGGAGGGGGGAGGAGGAGGAGGAGAGCGTAGGGGGAGGAGGAGGAGGAGAGCGTAGGGGGAGGAGGAGGAGGAGGAGAGCGTAGGGGAGGAGGGGGGAGGAGGAGGAGGAGAGCGTAGGGGGAGGAGGAGGAGGAGAGCGTAGGGGAGGAGGGGGGAGGAGGAGGAGGTGGAGGAGAGCGTAGGGGGAGGAGGAGGAGGAGGAGAGCGTAGGGGGAGGAGGGGGGGGGAGGAGGAGGAGAGCGTGGGGGAGGAGGGGGGGGGGAGGAGGAGGAGAGCGTGGGGGAGGAGGGGGGGGGGGAGGAGGAGGAGAGCGTAGGGGAGGAGGGGGGAGGAGGAGGAGGAGAGCGTAGGGGAGGAGGGGGGAGGAGGAGGAGGAGAGCGTAGGGGAGGAGGGGGGAGGAGGAGGAGGAGAGCGTAGGGGATGCAGCTTTCACCGCAGGTTTGAATGCACGCTGCGTTCCATTGCGGTCTCAGTTAATTAACCCATCCAGGACGGGAACCCCTTATTGGTGCATGTTTAAATGCATCATGTTATACTTTAGCTATTGAACAAATTGCAGATCTACAAGCTCATAGATCTACTATTTCTTTTTTTTTTAATCGTTAAAAATATATTAGTTCAGAGCGAACGTTTTTTTTTTAACTCAAATCTTTGGGGGACCCTGGAACAACATATTTTCAGATGGGGGTCGGCGGCCAAAATACAGACAATTCTGGGGGTCCTTGACATGACAAAGGTTGACCACCACCATTTTTAGGAAACTGTTTTAGAAGCAATTGTTTTTAGAATCGGCCTCAAGTCTAAATGGGTTAAAATGAAGGGACACCGTGCGCATAGCAATGCATCACCCCGGCGTAGGTCTAGAGAGAAACAATAGCGTATGTGGGGTGTTTACCTCTGGGGGGTGGTTCTGGTGGGGTGTTTACCTCTCTCATCTGTATGTGGGGTGTTTACCTCTCTCATCTGGAGTTTGAGGCCACATCTTAACCCATGCAGAGAAACCTCATTACTGGTGGAAGGCTAATCTCTGTAAATATGGTGGACACACACGCAGTTATTTGCTTCCACATTTGGACTGATTTTCTGAAGTAGTGTAATCCGGTGAGACACACTGGTGTGTGTGTGTGTGTGTGTGTGTGTGTGTGTGTGTGTGTGTGTGTGTGTGTGTGTACCTATCTAAACTTACTCCAATGAAACTACCAAGATATTCAAAATGAGTGTGATATTAGCAATAATCGTTATTTCACCTCTGCTGAAAGTGCAAGCAAAGCACACATGGTGGGATATGATTAGAATTCATTATCCTACATACTATTGATCAAATAATATCGATTTGGATGACAGCTTGTCGTCATCTGCACGATAGATAGATTGTTTGATTGATTGATTTATCAACAGTTTGCAGAATTACAGTACATTTCAATACAAAAACGGTTAACTGTGAGTGGACACCATAAAGCATTACACTTGTTTACAATAGATAAGCAATTATAACCTATTCAAATTCAAATGTTCTCCCCAGGATGCGAGGGTTCGTGTGGTTAAATTAATTTGAATAGGTTATAATTGCTTATCTATTGTAAACAAGTGTAATGCTTTATGGTGTCCTCCACTCACAGTTAACAGTTTTTGTATTGAAATGTACTGTAATTCTGCAAACTGTTAATAAATCAATCAATCAAACAATCTATCTATCGTGCAGATGACGACGAGCTGTCATCCAAATCGATATTATTTGATCAATAGTATGTAGGATAATGAATTCTAACCACACGAACCCTCGCATCCTGGGGAGAACATTGGGCTTGTAAATCAGCCATATTTTCAGTCATATTTGGTGTAGAGGGGAAAAAGGAGGGGGCCTAATGGTACATAAACTGAGTGGGACTCCAGTCTATAGGATTTAACGACATAAACCCTCTAGACTTAATCAATTGGACCAGAGTTGCCTCTGTACTTGATCCCCTTTTTTACGTCTACACCAACAAATGGAACGCATTGCAACGTGATCAGTTATTTTTGCCTAATTTGGGGGTCCTTGACATGAAAAGGTTTGGGAACCACTGGTTTAGTCAATGGTTAACACCATTGTCTGTGATTACTCTTAACACTTTGATTGCTACAAGATCTCGACAGGCCTATTTGGATGTTGCTACCGTTTAACATTGCACAAAGGCCTTGTTCGGGGGCCCACAGCAAAATGTTCTCTTATAGCGAGAATCACACGCATACATCAAAAGAAAGCTGAACTTGTCCACTTCAATTTAAAAAATACATTTTGATTTTACCATGTTCCATTCTGGAGATATTGACCTTTTTGCAACACCTGCATTTGCCTGGAAGTGGTTATCTTGAACAGCGAGCAGAGTTATGGATGGTTTAAAGTCAGAGACATTGACAGGCAGATATAAAATTGAACCCAATAAATATCCTATACATCCTATACACCGAATGAAAGCCCTGAATGTGTACTTTTACGAGGAAAAGAGTAAACATTGATCCCATGTACAGTTAGACAGTAATTGGTTATTGAATGCAGCTTGTGCCCACCAGATAACTTCAGAGAAGACATGGACGTGAACTCCTCAATATTCACAAAATAAGGCCTATAGCGACATATAAATACTATATACCGTATGAAACAGAAGACTCTCTGCTTTCATAAGAAAAAAACTTCTACTGTAGTAATAATAAAAATCACACCCATGTGAAGTGAGTGGTGCAACTCTGTCCCATATTCTGTTCTCTGCTTATTCAATACAGGTCGCTATATACGGACTGAGGCAGAAAGTCATGTAAACCTTTTATTTACAGTTTGGTCTGTAAACTTCTACTGTAATAATAAAAATCACACCCCTGTGAAGTGAGCGTTGCAACTGTTCTGTACTTATTCACTACAGCTCGCTATATACGGACTGAGGCAGAAAGTCATGTAAACCTTTTATTTACAGTTTGGTCTGTAAACTTCTACTGTAATAATACAAATCACACCCCTGTGAAGTGAGCGGTGCAACTGTTCTCTACAGTTGCACCGCGCAACTGTAGAGAACAGTTGCACCGCTCACTTCACAGGGGTGTGATTTTTATTATTACAGTAGAAGTTTACAGACCAAACTGTAAATAAAAGGTTTACATGACTTTCTGCCTCAGTCCGTATATAGCGACCTGTATTGAATAAGCAGAGAACAGAATATGGGACAGAGTTGCACCACTCACTTCACATGGGTGTGATTTTTATTATTACTACAGTAGAAGTTTTTTTCTTATGAAAGCAGAGAGTCTTCTGTTTCATACGGTATATAGTATTTATATGTCGCTATAGGCCTTATTTTGTGAATATTGAGTTCGGGTCCATGTCTTCTCTGCAGTTATATCTGGTGGGCGCAATGTGCATCCACCCAGTAACCAATTTATGACAGACTGTACATGGGATCAATGTTTACTCTTTTCCTCGTAAAAGTACACATTCAGGGCTTTCATTCGGTGTATAGGATGTATAGCATATTTATTGTGTTTATTGTTATATCTGCCTGTCAATGTCTGACTATAAACCTTCATAACTCTGCATCCTTTAGATGATGATGATGATTCACTGCTTTCATTGTTTTGATCGCAGTAACATTGGGGGGGGGGGGGGGGGGGGTCATGGGCACATTGGGCAGCAAAAGTCTTGATCGTACGGCTATAAAAAGTCCCATTCCACCGTTCGGTTCAGAACTATAGTATAACGGTGAGACGCGTTGTCATCATGAGCTGATTTTGTTTTTCAAGCTAGTATAGGGAACATGCCTGGGCATGCACGGTTTAGGACGCGGAAAAGTTCGTTATACATTACACCCGGGTCGATTACGTCCCCGACGCGTTCATTGCGGTCTTATCACTACAATTATAATGAATAAAAAAGCGTTACAATCACACGTCTGAGCGATCTCCGATTATGACGGCTCTGCATGGCGATACGTGATCCACCAACGGTAGACTGTCTGTTGTCATGGCGGCCCCTCTCGATACTGTAGTTCGTTTGTTAGTTCGTAGTATTGTAGGCTCGGGGATCGTTTGGTCGCTACAGTATGAAGAAGTAAACATGCATCTGTCCATGTGTGTTGCCGATCTGGTGCAGAATCTGCAGATCATGTGTTAGGCAGCGTAACAGCGTTCCGTATGTTTTTTTCCGAGACATGAGCCCCCATCTCGCAAGGCCCTCCTCCTGCAGGAGAAACAGGAGGGGAGGGGGGAATCGAGTATAAAAGCCAATAGGTGGAGGAAAGCCTGGTGAGGCGAGGTTAGGTGAAATTTGATTCTTTTCACACACGGGCTACATCGGCATGGGCGCATCCATTCTACACTGGTTTATACACGTAAAGCGACCCGCCCTCCTGTTTTCAGGAGGGGAGGGTTTTTTTTTTTTTTGGTTTTTTTTTCTGATCACGTGAGCGGGACTAAGCAGCAATGATAGGGCGATGGTTCTTCATTGTCCGGGTGGGTAAAAAGATGAATGAAAGTATGCTATAAAAAAGTGATTGAAACGTATTGATACGTGATCCGCACCCGACGTTTGATTAATTGATAACGTATTGATACGCGATTCGTGTCGGCTGTGTTAAGGGTTGGCAATCAGCGTGACTCCCAATAAGCCTATCTCACAGAATTTCCCCGCCCCCCTAAATACGCCCCCTTTCGGGGTTAGTGGTGATAGCGTGACGTCACTCCATAGACGCTACATGTTAACAGAGGTAATTTAAGAAGTCTACAACTTTTGTTTTCTCAAGGTAAGGTTTGTTCTATCTGTTCGACCTGATTTACCATCTTGTTTGCTTCATAATAATATTGGTCTGTCACATTTTTACATTAGAAAATGTACTCCAGAGAAAAAAACGTGTAAATGCTCATGTTAAAGACACCACTATTTACCGGAAGTGGGCGTGGAAAGCGGGCTGTGAGATAGGACTATCTAGCTGGGTGAATGAGGTTGAGGAGACGTTCCTTCTGCCGCTCGCTCGCTGGCTGGCTGTCTCTCTCTCTCTCTTTCTCTCTCTCTGGCTGGCTCTCTCTCTCTCATTCCGCACACACACCAATACCATGTTTTATTCATAGCCATGGATGCCAAGAGGGTGACAGCTAGAGCCCTTCATGTCCATCAACCCCCCCCCCCCCCCCTCCCCTTCATGTGCATGTTCTTCTGATGAGGCCAGAACTATAAAGAGTCTGTGCTGCTTATACAATTTAACTCTGGGGGAGTGCACATATGTAACTAACCAAATGGACCCGTGTACACTTTAAGAGCTACACAAAATGATTACACAAGCACCTGCACCTGTTACATTTGATTACACACACTATTCTATCAGTATAAATTATGTAGAACGAAGTCTGGGGCCGTGATATGAAGACTGTTGCGTCGGTATTGGTTCAAAGGTTATCTAAGTCCAATAAAAGGCTGTAGACATAACTCATATAGGACCTTAAGAAATGGCATATTTTAATGATTACCGCCGGGATACATATGAATGGGTCCACGTGATATGAATATGAACAGCAAATGAACATGGATGAAAGCAGATACAACCTGTTCACGAATCAGATTGGATCATATCAGTCCGTTGGTCGGGGCGCCCCTTGAAGCGCAGGCCAGAGGTGGATCATATCAGTCCGTTGGTCGGGGCGCCCCTTGAAGTGCGAAGCGCAGGCCAGAGGGGTCGTCTGTCCTGGAGAGCTCTGAAACATGTCTTTACTTTTTCAGACACCCATATAGAAATCTCAGTCTCTCAAAGTCTGTGACCTTGCTAAGCACAGCTAGGGTGCACACTCTTATAAGTAATGGTAAATGCTTTAAAGGTCCACTTTATCTCATCAAGACTCACCTCTTCAGACTGCTACAGCACTTCATTGACCTTGCAGGCTTTTGCAAAGGCTAAAATTACGTAAAAGGAAATCCATGGTTATGTAGACAGCTAGTTGACAGGTCATTTTGTAGACCTATATAGCCTAGTGTATGTACTGTATTAGTCTCAATCTATAGATTATAGATTTTTGTATATTATACTGTTTAGACTAGTACAGTAGGTTCATGGTTTACCTAAGATCCTAGATTACTATTTCATTTTTATGCATTTAATGTATTACCTCGTGTTTTCCTTGCTTACTATAAATCTGCTGAATGCCTATTATAAATTGTATGCGGTTATTGTATGCGACACAAATCTCAATTCATTAACCTTTGTAGCGATTCATATATTTATTATTGTATTATAAAATGTTGCAAGTTCAAGTTCTTAACCCATTTAGGCCCGACGTCGAAATTAAAAAAATGTCTTCTAAAGGCCTATTCATAGTCTGGATTTTCGGTGGTGAGGTGACCACCACTCCGGTGGTGAGCTGACCACCGGAGCTGAAATAACGTTGAGCGGTGGTGAGTAAAAACAGAGAGAGGGGCTGGAGCGGTGGCGGTGGTTTGCTCTTCACCGCGGCTCGTGACGTCATGTTGTAGTTCGGTGGTCACCCCACCACCGAAAATCCAGACTATGCATGAGCCTTAAATCATGACAATTTTCTGAAAAACCTCATGATTCTATATCCGTGGTTCAAGGACCCCACAAATTATATGTAATTGGCCGCCGACCCCCATCTGAAAATATGTTGTTCCAGGGACCCCCCAGAAGCAAAGATTTGAGTTAAAAACGTTCGCTCTGAAAGAATATATATATTCAAAGATTTGAGGCACATTTTAATGATTTTTCAAAAATAGCAGATCTACAAGCTCAGTGCTGCGCTACGAGCTTATAGATCTGCTATAACATAATGCTAAAAGTATAACATAATGCTTAAAACACCAAAAGGGGTTCCCGCCCAGAATGGGTTTTAAATTAGCCATTGATTATGTTTTGTCCCACCATCTAATGACTTGGAAAGCAAATTGGTCCAAGGCGAAACTAGTACTTGCCGACCCCTGAGACGACCCCTGACCCCTCCGATACAGCAGAGTGCAATCAGTGGTGTCATTTCAGCTAAAGCGACGGTACGGCAAGCTCACGCGCGTGCATGCAGCGTGCGTGTGCGCACGCGCCAAAATTGTTGTGGTTACATGCGGTTATTAGCCTCTTTTTTTGCGGTATCTTTGGTGCATATTTTCCACCATTTTCACTCCCAGGCTGGAGCCAAGGTACAGTATAGCAGCTGCCATAACTTGCCATACCCGATTGGCGTCACTGATTGCAATTATGTTTTTGGATTTCCATATACATGTTGTTCCATGACATTCTGTGATAGGCATGATGCGATATACCGAGGACAGAAGAAGCTGTTTCACTCAGCGTTGCTAGAAAATGTACCAATTAAAGTGCACTCAAACTACTTTCTTTGCCACAGAGCCAAAAGCACCAGTCTCTGAGAATGAGTAATTAGGCTGCAATGAACATTAACAGGACTCTCTTAATAGTAATGATTATGTTTGAGGCTGGCTTGATGCCTGTAATGGTGTCTTTAAAAGAAGACAGCAGACAGAGGTTAGCACTAACTCGTCTGCACCGTGCGTTTGATGGCTGTCTTACCCTAATGAATCTGCCATTTATTTCTTACATCAATGGAAAATGAACAAAGACTTTTTTTCCAGGTTTTTTTCCCTTTCCCTCGGAATTGCCCAGTTAAGTACTTTCGCTGCCACATCCCCGCCTAGATAACACAAAAAGGAAAAACAATTGGTCTCTCATTCACAGAGGATAACAAAACAGTTATTGCCAGGGACGGCACACAAGTGACTATGGGGTTTACAGATGGCTCTAGTTTACAGCAGAACACACAGGCTACTTAACCTTATTATTGCCATCTACGTTTATAAACGTAACCGCAGATCTGCAGTCAACGCATTCGAACACTAGATGGCAGTCAAAGATGGACCACTTCACCACTTTTCAACCTATCTTCATATAATAGGTCCTCACTAATAATCATGAAAGAAATGGCGCAATGTTTTTTCTACTCAATCTGTGTCTCATATAGGAGGGCTGTGGGCAGTTCAGAAACCCGTCCACCAGTGACATCATCGATGGGGAATTACAAGCTAATAGAAACTGCAGGCTTTCTAGTCCTGAAATGTTTTTGTAAAAAAAAAATCTTTAAAAAGAAATCTGCCAAATGATGATGTCACTGGTGGATGGGTTTCTGAACTGCCCACAGCCCTCCTATGAGACACAGACCGAGTAGAACAAAATTGTGACATTTTATCATGATTATTAGTGAGGACCTTTTATATGAAGATAAATTGAAAAGTGGTGTGAAGTGGTCCTTTAAGTACAGTACTCGAGTAAATGTACTTGTTCATAGCAATTTATCTTAACCCATTCAGGCCTGACGTCGAAATTTAGAAAAAATGTCTTCTAAATCATGACAATTTTCTGAAAGATTTGAGGCACATTTTAACAATTTTTCAAAAATAGCAGACCTACAAGTTCATAGCGCGCCACTCGGTGGCGCGCTATGAGCTTGTAGATCTGCTATTTTTCAATAGCTAAATTGTAACATAATGTTTAAAACACCAAAAGGGGTTCCCGCCCAAAATGGGTTAATTACAAAGTGTGCCTCAACAATACGAGCCCTGCGAATAAATCACAATACCATCGAGCATCCTTCACACCGAACGCCCACTTGCATTTTGTCATTCCTCACAGGCATTTAATAAAACAAAAGGATTCTCTGCAACCTTTGGGTCTTCTGATTTCCATGGCAACCGCATGAATTTCAGACAATTGTGTTCCTTAACGAAGTCCGTATTTCCTATAGTGGGCAAAAGTGAAGCTCGGCTGGTTAAAATAAGCACCAACAATACAATTTACAATTTAGGCATTTAGCAGACGCTCTTAATCCAGAGCGATACATACTTTATACACAGAATAGTAAAGTATGGAAAGATAAAGCATAATATATCCTTTTCTTTTTAAATATAGGCTATTATTGCTTTTCAATGCATTTAAAAATCCGAAAGGTCTAACTGAAATTACTAACCGCTTAATGATGATGTGCAATGATCAACACAACGGTATTATTCTTTAAATAATTTTACGTGATTGATTGATTGATTGAAATATTTATTAACAGTTTGCAGAATTACAGTACATTTCAAGCACAAACTCAATACAAAGACTGTTAACTGTGAGTGGACGACCCAATTAAGCATTACACTTGTTTACAAGAGGGTCCACCATGTTCAATTCATCAAAACATTTAGAGACGTACAGATAGACACTACTATATAGTCAAAGAACAGAACAGGAATTCATCATAAAGGAGGTAAAAAGGGAAAAGAGACATATACAGTGAGGGGAAAAGGGGGGGGGGGGGGGGGGCGGGGGGGGGGTCTTCATTATAAAACATCTAAGATGACGTCCGTGGGGAGAAATGTTATTCTTGTCCTTACTCTCCATGCAGTCATTCAGACTACTGTGGAATGGGGTCTGGCCAGAGATCAGTGAGAGTAAAAGATCTTTTGTTACGTTTGATTACATTTACATTCTAGTTGCAAAGCAATAGGGAGAGCAAGCGGATTGTTGGGGGGAAAATCACACCCGTGTGAAGTGAGGGGCGCTCTTATCATCGACGTACATCATCATGACGTAACATCGTCGATTTGCTCAGACACACATGACGTAAATTCTCCATTCATTGTCAATGGGAATTTTATCTTCCAAAAACAACTGTGTGAATCTGTGTGTGTGCGTGTGCGTGTGCGTGTGTGTGTGTGTGTGTGTGTGTGCGCGTGCGTGTGTCCAGTCAACAGACATCCCAACCCGAGATCAGCTTAAGGAACCTTAAAATAGACCAAAATAATTTCTAAGCTCAAAACGAATGGGAGTTTTTAGTCTAATTAATACTATGCCATATTGAGGTCTGTTATGAGAGATGCAAGAGCAAGCCCCCGTCCGTCTGTCAAAGAAAGGTCTGCCAAAGAAAAGAAAACATAGCGGTAAATACTCTCATGGATATTCACTAATTGCTGAAATATAAATTAATACGATTACTAGAGGTAATCTTATCCGTGCATGTTTAAGGATCAGCATACGACGTGGAACATCAATGCTGAGGGGAAGATCTATATTTGAGGAAGATAAATGCTTTTTAAAAATGATGGCAATACTAGACAGACCAGTAGGATCAGGGACTGGCTGGGTGGGGACTGGCTGGGTGGGGAATGGTGCGTGGGGACTGGCTGGGTGGGGAATGGCTGGGTGGGGACTGGCTGGGTGGGGAATGGTGGGTGGGGAATGGCTGGGTGGGGAATGGCTGGGGGAGGACTGGCTGGGTGGGGACTGGTGGGTGGGGACTGGTGGGTGGGGACTGGCTGGTGGGGACTGGCTGGGTGGGGAATGGTTCAATTTGTGCGGGAGATGGGGGGCATTTAACAAAATATCTGATCTACAAGCTCACAATGCCTTGCATCGCAACACACGGATAGTTTTGCTTTTTACATCAAAACGGGCGAAGGCATAAACAAAATGGCCATATGGACATCCTAAGCTGTGCTGCAGTGAGTCTGGCCCTCTCCAAAGAGAGATGCTTGCCTGGCCTTTGTCAACTTTGACTTTTAAATCGCCATGAAAGCAATTATCTGTGGGAAAAAGGTCCAATTATGTGAAATATAAAAAGAAACCGTCAAACTCCCATATAGGCTTTTATTACCCAGTGGGATAGAGAATGGACCTGAGGATGTAATTAAAGGAGAACAGAAAAGGTCAGAGATGATCTACACAGTGAAATCCTCAGTCCAAATCCTCTAGCCATTTGTAACTCTGACTGTGCACGAATGCAACCGAATGGGCCCATGGTCCATTTGGTTCCATTTGGTTCCAACACTCTCAGAGTTAAATTAACTGTAGGGTGAAAAAGGTTTAACCACCACAGGCAACTATAGAGCCCTGATAAGACACAGGGCCTGATTCTAGAGCTGCACAGCAGGCCGTATAATTTGCTGTGGTTTGTGTACTTACTGGGCTTCTTTCAGAATCTCAGGGACCCTCTGAAGTGTGTCACAAAATACGCTACCATACGCACCGGGGCACCAATTCTCCTAAGGGAGCAGCGCTTTTTAAATTTGCAGACACACGCATTAAGGCACACAGCCGCAAGGACAATTAACTAAAAGCAAATAAACAGAACGGCACACAAAACAACACCCTGCCGCCCTGGTTTTGTCCTCTCGTATTTGACCAGATTTCCTCGCCCTTCTCCAGTGCGCAGCGACCTGAACGCCCTACGCGGGCTTGCTCCCCGTGGCCTACTTGACAGCCCGTTGCTTATTTTAGACACCGACAACATCTCGCGCCAAGTCCATGCGGGAGGAAGAGAGAAAGCCGCAACTCTGAGCTGTAACCGGCTATTAAACTAACTGGCATGTCTCTCACCCTGAGATTCATCCATCGTAGCAACATCTGGGTCGTTGGCAAGCGGAGATCCACCCTCTAGCTATGGCGTCACGCTGGGGCACCGCAGGGTGCCTTTTCTACATGAGATAGACTTAAAGCACTGCTTTACTCTGCCTACAGTACAGCTACTGTATGATAAACCCACACAGCAATGAGCTGTCCTCTGACGAGACCACGACTCAGGACGAGCGCACACACACACACAGTAAATAAGAGTTAGTCTTTCAGTATAAGGCTGAACCGGTACCGAATTTCTAACATGCTTCAAATCCGTGAGATTGAGGTCACTTAACCTTCCTAGATCCTTACCTTAACCTTAACTAAAGCCATAAACACATATTGTTGATCAGCAGCCTCTAGCGTAAACTATACATTCGTCGTATAATGCTTCTAAAAAGGTACGTACAGTACTCAGTTAAATATGAAGCTATATTGAGTAAGGTTATATTCTTTTCTTTTTTATATATATATATATAAATGGATGTCCTTCTTGATCGACCTACAGCGTCACACAAAAGCATCAAAAGTCGCAGATCCACAAGCTTGAAACGCAGTGCGAAGCGAAGCGTTTTGAACTCGTACTTTTAGCTACTTTTGAATTTGAACCTGGAAAAGGGTTAGGTCACGTTTTGGACACCCGACAGATACCATGTATTTATAATAGAGCGTCTCCATCAGTGGTGAAAAAAGTACTCAATTGTTTTACTTAAGTAAAAGTACCAATACTGCAGTACGGAATTGAAAATATACTTGAGTAAAAGTACAAAAGTATCGACATCAAAATGTACTTAAAGTACTAAAAGTAAAAGTACTCATATTGCAGAATGTCCCATTTCACACAAGTTCAAAATGTGTACAAAATCTATTGAAAATAGCCGATATACAAGCTCACAATGCGTCGCGTTGTGACGCATTGTGAGCTTGTAGATCGTCTATTTTCAAATGGCCGAAATGTATAGGGTTGAAGTGGTTAATGTATGTTTTCTAATCAAAATTTAAATCGCCAAAGTATAGTAGCTAAAGTTTTCAAATAATTGTAGTGGAGTAAAAGTACACATTTTGGCTCTGAGATGTAGTGGAGTTAGAAGTAAAAGTATCGGAAATTGGAAATACTCAAGTAAAGTACAAATACCTCAAAATTGTACTTAAGTACGGTACCTAAGTAAAAGTACTTAGTTACTTTCCACCACTGGTCTCTCTCCATATAGCAATTCCCTGCGCTCCAACATCCCAGGTCAACAACGCATCGTTTGTCATGCGTGGCAGGTTAACCTATATGTAAACAACCGCATTGTTTGTTGCACATATGTATGCCAACAGTAATGAATGAATGGCTGCTGGAGACTGGCCAGCTGAATGGTTCCCGTCACAACATGTCATCAATGGATTCTGCAGCCGTGGAACCTTGTATGTCGTGTGCCTGAATGCACACACAGACACACACACACACACACACACACACACACACACACACACTTACGCACACGCATCATATGCATAAATACTGTATACTGTACTGTCTTGCTTTGGCTAACACAGTCCCACTCACACACACACTCCCCATGGGAATTATAGCCTACCAGGTTTATACCAGGACTCATCTTTTTTCCCTTTACAGCAAAGATCTTCATTTGGCAACGTGTTGTGGATATGGTTGTAGAAAATGCTGTTTTTGCATTTTTGAATATTCCCACCAGAATATGGACACGCACGCACGCACACACAACCCCCCCCCCCCCCCCCCCCCCCCCCCCCCCAGTGATAAATAAATGTATCCATAATTTACATTGTATATGAGCAAATTGCCAGTGTGAGGCGGCTTTATTTATAGCTGCAGTAGAGTAGATCCTGCCTTCACAGTATGGAATCGCAATACAAGATGCAATTAACAGACTAGTCCACCATTCTGGAAAATGTGGGGCAGAGGTTCGGGAATTCACTCTTTGTCAAGTCCCGCCCATGGTTGTGCGTCTCTTCGCACCCATTGGTTGACGTTTTGTGGTTGGACAAAAATCCTTTCTCTCCTTCCACTACCATTGAAATAAGGTGTTTCTCAGTTGCTTCGTATTGATATTCTGTGCACTCAATTGTTATTTTAATCTTGGTGTCAGTAAAAAGGAACCTCACAAGTGCCGCATGGTGACTGGGCATATTTTAGTTTTTTCCAAAAATGATCCATCCATCCATCCATCTTCAACCGCTTATCCGTAGTCAGGTCGCGGGGGCAACTGCTCTGCCAGAGTGCTCCAGACTTCCCTCTCCAGAGCCACATTAGTGACTTCCTCCTGGGGGATCCCGAGGCGTTCCAAGGCCAGTGCAGTCGATGTGTTTCCTCCAACTGCGCCTTGGTCTGCCCCGGGGTCTCCTTCCAGTGGGACGTGCGTCGAGGACCTCCCTAGGGAGACGCCCGAGAGGCATCCTAACCAGATGCCCGAACCACCTAAGCTGGCTCCTTTCCAGGCGAAGGAGCAGCGGTTCTACTCCGAGTCTCTCTCGTGTGACTGAACTTCTCACCCTATTTCTAAGGGAGATGCCAGCCACCCAAAAATGATGTTTTAGCAAATTCAACATAAACAAGGTGGAACCAGGGCGGCACAAGGCAGAAAGAGCCTGCTTGGTCAGTCAGGGACCAATCAGAAGTCTGACAAAGGGTGAATTGGCATCCAGGGAGTGTGTATGCACAATTTGGCATCGCCCGGGGGCCGGGCCAAAACATAATACTCTCTCCCCATGCCTTTGGCCTGGTGGAGACGGAGAATAGAAGAGAAGAGAAGAGAAGAGAAGAGAAGAGAAGAGAAGAGAAGAGAAGAGAAGAGAAGAGAAGAGGCCATGTGAATGAGTGCGAGCAGGAGTTCAGAGAGCGAGAGACGGCAGATGGTGATTGGGAGGCAGCTTATTGCCCTTATAAAGCAGGATCACTGTCACATTGATCCAGTTCATCCACTGCCAACAGTCTCTATCCATCACGGCCAGCAGCCACGCGGCACTCTGCTAGTCACCTCAAAATAATGTGTTGCCGTCAAGTGGAAACCTCATTTGTCCAAATTCAAAACTGTTCCTTTATTTATTGTTATTTTTTGTTATCTGCTGAAAAAACTTAAGTGAGGTGCTGCAGCTGGAGTCACAAAAGGATAATGAAGAAATAATACAGGGAAGCTCCGCACACTCAAATCTCCGCACAATCAATTTATTCGCAAGCTTTCCGTCTATACTGACCTTCTTCAGGCATCCTTCAAAGGACGTCATTATCACGATTAAAACAATGCCAGCAAAAGATGCAGAAAAAAAATACAGAAACTCAAAATCTACAAGCACGACACGTTGTGGGCATGCATATCTGCTATTTTCACTACTTCTGTGTGACTCTCTTATATGGTGACGTAGGGAATTACTTCGCAAAGAAAATAATATGGAGATACAAGGTTTCTGCCCAACAGCAACAAATTCTATCTTCCTTTGCCAGGTCCACAGACCCACGGTTTCCCACTGATGTCCTGATAAAGATAAATCGCCGAACGTGCGAGTATGAATCGCGCCAAGAATGTCTTTTATAGTCCTCCATTATTATTCCAAACTGCTGTCTTTATCTCCTTGGGACAGATAAAGAAACAACCGCGGGGAGAGCATGGTTGTCTGCACCTTCTAGGGGTGATACTTTACTGAAGTTAGATAACAAGGCATGGCATGAATACAAAGGGAGGGAAGGCTTAATACAGTTGTGAATTATCGCTCCTCATTCAGATGGAATGCTCTGAGCAGGTGTGAATTTTAATCAGGCAGAGAGTGTGGCAGTCTTCAGTCACGACCTCTTGGAGAGAGAAGGTTGAGATTTCTTCCACAGGGTGATTAGCCCTTCGCCAAGTCCCTCCCCAAACCCGTCCTTGTCCAATAGGCACGTTGGCAGCGAGGAGACAGGTCAAGCTGTCCTTCTCACCCATTGCAGATGCATGATAAATTACGGGATTTCTCCCTATAAATAATGGATCATTTCAGAAGCAAAACCTTCAAAATGTATTCTAAATCTAGTCAATCAGGCCTGCAGTAGGCTATGCACTGGGCAAATGTGCATGACATTATTTAAATAAACTAAATACGAGGAAATGACAGAGGGAGAAATCAACTTTTAACGACCGCCCGACAGGAGTTCTCATGTTGCACGGTAAGACTACGGTCATTAATATTACCCATCACCTGGGTGGGTCAGTCGTGTAACTTTCCTGACGTTAAAGGAGCATTCAGTGATTTGGGTGATTTGGAAAACCCTCCGGTCCGCCCCGGTAGCAAGATGTGCACATGCACACACTCTACAGTGGGGGGAGGTGCAACAGTCCAACAGCACACACACCAAGGCCCGCCCCCGCTCGATCATAATTGGCGGAGCGCCCCTCTCTTCCTGATTGGATGAAGACTTGGCCGCCTAGCCAAAAACGAAACCTAAGGATTCTTGACCCCAGGGGCTCACTGGGGACAGGGAGGACTCTATATGGCCAGCACACTCTATAGTAGGGAGGAATATCACAACAAAACAAAAAGAGAAGTGATATTCGAATTAAGTGAAATCACTGAATATACCTTTAAGCCGTGTATGTGTTCAACAACACAGCCATGGAAAATAACACAGACAGCTATGAGGTGACAAAAGCTTGACCTGCATAGCAACGGTTGCTAAACTATGCAAAGCGACAAAAAGAAAATCAACCAGGAGATGCAAAAAGCAACAGTGAAAAGAGGGCTGGTGCTTCAAAGATCACTGGGAGTGGAATACTAAAGATGAGGAGAGGGTGTTTAAAAATAGATGTACTTTATTTATAAAAGATAAAAGAAGCCGACATGTTTCGACTCACACAGAGTCTTCATCAGGGCAACTACTTGCCCTGATGAAGACTATGAGACACAGACTGGTTTCTGAACTGCCCACAGCCCTCCTATGAGACATAGACTGGTTTATGAACTGCCCACAGCTCTCCTATGAGACACAGACTGGTTTCTGAACTGCCCACAGCCCTCCTATGAGACACAGACTGGTTTCTGAACTGCCCACAGCCCTCATGATACACAGACTGGTTTCTGAACTGCCCACAGCCCTCCTATATATTTTTTTGTATCCTTTATTTACCCAGGGTAGTAGCTGAGCACAAGTGCTCATTTTCAGCAACGCCCTGCATACCTGTAGAAACACACACACAACACATTAAAACCTGGGAGCTGACCAGTACAACCACAGTCTGATACTGTTGGCCACTAAGCAGCTCCAGGGGGAGCAGTTGGCGGTTCAGTGCCTTGCTCAAGGGCACTTCAGCGGTCCGGGGAATCGAACCGGCAACCTTTCGGCAACAAGAGTGTTCCTCTAACGCTTAGGCCACCGCTGCCCCTATGAGACACAGACTGGTTTCTGAACTGCCCACAGCCCTCCTATGAGACACAGACAGGTTTCTGAACTGCCCACAGCCCTCCTATGAGACACAGACTGGTTTCTGAACTGCCCACAGCCCTCCTATGAGACACAGACTGGTTTCTGAACTGCCCACAGCCCTCCTATTGTTTTTTTTTATCCTTTATTTACCCAGGGTAGTAGCTGAGCACAAGTGCTCATTTTCAGCAACGCCCTGCACATAGAAACACACACACACAGACACATTCAAACCTGGGAGCTGACCAGTACAACCACAGTCTGATACTGTTGGCCACTAAGCAGCTCCAGGGGGAGCAGTTGGGGGTTCAGTGCCTTGCTCAAGGGCACTTCAGTGGTGTTGGGTGAGTGATGACAATCACTTCCCCACCCAGATTTTTCCTGCCATCCTGGGAATCGAACCGGCAACCTTTCGGCAACAAGGGTGTTCCTCTAACCCTTAGGCCACCGCTGCCCCTATGAGACACAGACTGGTTTCTGAACTGCCCACAGCCCTCTTATGAGACACAGACAGGTTTCTGAACTGCCCACAGCCCTCCTATGAGACACAGACTGGTTTCTGAACTGCCCACAGCCCTCCTATGAGACACAGAAAGGTTTCTGAACTGCCCACAGCCCTCCTATGAGACACAGACTGGTTTCTGAACTGCCCACAGCCCTGAGACACAGACAGGTTTCTGAACTGCCCACAGCCCTCCTATGAGACACAGACTGGTTTCTGAACTGCCCACAGCCCTCCTATGAGACAGACTGGTTTCTGAACTGCCCACAGCCCTCCTATGAGACACAGACTGGTTTCTAAACTGCCCACAGCCCTCCTATGAGACACAGACTGGTTTCTAAACTGCCCACAGCCCTCCTATGAGACACAGACTGAGTAGGAATTTTCTTTTTGCCATTTTATCATAATCATTAGTCAGGACCTATTATATGAAAAGTGGTGAAGTGGTCCTTTAACAAAGAGAATATGCTTTACTTTACTTTTGAATACGTAAGTATTATTAAAAGTATTACTATTTACTTAGTATTTTAGGTCAAAAGTACACATTTGACAGTTTCACTTGTTAGTTGAGTAATATTTGACCAGGAGTATCTCTCATTTGTCCACCACTGTACAGACATCAGCACTACATAGTGTTGGGCTCAATGTTGTAAAAGGTGCACATGGAATGAAGCTAAATAAAATCTCAAGACTGAAAATGCAATGATGATCTTTTAGGCGTGATCATTCTACAATTTACAATTTACAATTTAGGCATTTAGCAGACGCTCTTAATCCAGAGCGACTTACAATAAGCAAGAACAAAAGCATGGGAATACATCACATATGTAAAAAGCATTTATCGCGAAACATGCGTAAGCTAAGAACGTGACTAGAACATATCTATATAATGACACTATACATATAAACTATAACTAGAACATATCTATATAATGACACTATACATATAAACTACACATATATGCTATACTATGCTGTACATATATACTATGAAGTGCTATGACTACTATACACTATATACTATGAAGTGCTATGACTACATACAATGCACTTATTGTGCTGTCTACATGACATGCTATAAGTCTGTTTCAAATGCTATATAAGTCTAAGAAGTGCTGTCTAAGGGGGGTAGGGTAAGTGCTATGGGCCATGATGGAGTCTGAAAAGGTGGGTTTTCAGACTACGGCGGAAGATCGGGAGTGATGCTGCAGTTCTGATTGCAACGGGAAGTGCATTCCACAGTTTTGGGGCCAGAAGGGAGAAGAGTTTGGGACGTGTGGAGCGTTGTCCCGGCGTTTTTAGTGAGGGTACTTCCAGCTTCCCTGCGTTGGCTGATCTGAGTGCGCGGGAGGGTTTGTAGGGTTCAATCATGCTGGCAAGATATGGGGGAGCCATACCTTTGGTTGCTTTAAATGCCAACATCAGAGTTTTGTATTCTGTGCGGGCAGCGACCGGGAGCCAGTGCAGGGAGCGGCAACAATATTCTAAACCTATTGTTGCTGCTTTTCCACATAACAGCGTGAGGCACCAGCCTGCTCATTAGGAGCAATTAGGGTTCAGTGTCCTGCACAAGGACACTTACTTGGACACTGACTGTGGGGTCAATGGGGGAGCCGTCAGCCCGCTATCAACCTGGAAACCATCCCCGTTCCCAAGCGGCCTCTCTCTCTCTCCACTTCCTCCTGAGCCACTGCCAAAGTCTGTATACTTGATGGCATTTTTTCTTTTGACTTTTTTTTACATTATTGGAAAAGGTTAGCCTGTGACATGCCCAAAATACTGATGCCAGGGTGAAGGTGGTTAAAGGGGCATTCCACTCATTTTCAACATTTTACTATGTCATTAATGTACCTTAGAGCTGTTGTGTGGAAATCTGTGTTTCCTAGAACTAGAGGTCTGAAAAAAATAAATCATTAACATGGTGAAACACATCTTGATGATGTCATCAAGATGTGTTTCACCATGTTAATGATTTTTTTCATAATTACAGTTCTAGGAAACACAGAATGGGGGGACTTTTTATTATTTCCACACAACAGCTCTAAGGTATATTAATGACATAGTAAAATGTTGAAAATGGGTGGTTTTCCCCTTTAAGAGTGTGTTTAGTGTTTACTGTATGTATCTAATGTACTGTAATGCACATGCACTACAAGCTCTGTAGTGCATGTGCATGCATTTGTCCCATTTGTACAGTATGTGCATAAGGCGCGATTCATACTCCTATTTTAGAGCCGAATAAAAGTCGGTTCGGCTCTGTAGAGCCTACAATGTGACGTCATTTGAGGTTCGGGGGGGCGGGGACCGTCCTAAAGTCGGCGCTTCGGTGCTACTGGAAATTTCTGACGAGCCGAAATCATTTCGGCACTACAGCGCCGAAACAGCGGTAAAATAGGAGTATGAATCGGCCCTAAGTGTTTGCATGTTTCAGCATTACCGTGACCCCTTTCTACTTGACACAGACAGACACAGAGCCGTCTGTACTTAAGTTAGTAGATATTGTTGAAACTTCAAAATACGTCGCCCCCAAAATAACCTCGCCTGTCTATAAAAAGCCCACTTATGGCCATGTTTTGCCCTGCTGCTAAATAGCACGCCAGACAAACACACAGTTGACAGGCAGCGGGAACTGTGTGGAGCCGGTCACACAGAACCACAGATGGCCGAGGTCTCCATCAACTGGCACAGAGTATTCTAATTATTATTCATGTAAAGAGGGGCTTCTTTTGGAGCGGGGCGACATGGCCCAAGGCAAGGCCACGGCCCACCGCGGCAACGCTGGAAAACAACAGGGTTCTTCTGCATTGCACGCACACACGCACGCACACACACACCCCACACACACACAAACACAAACAGAAGCACGTGCACGCTATCCCACAGTGACTGAAATAGAAGCAGTTCATTCTGGAAGTGAATGAAACTTTTATAGTCCAATGTGTTTTTCTGCTTGGTTTTGCCGAGTTCCCTTCAGCTCTTTTGTTCATGACGGCCAAACGCTTACAGACAGTACACAAGAAAGACACACTTCAGTCTCCAATGAACAGAGTGTGTGTGTGTTAGCCTCGTGGGCAGCCATCTGATCTCAGTGTACTGGAGAGAAGTTTCATTCCTTTTCATCTAAATTATTTATGTTCAGATCGAGGCAGAATTTGTTTTATATTTGCTAAGTGAAATAAATGCACAGCACAATTCTACAAGCATGAACAACAACAACACACGCACACGCACACGCACGCACCCACGCACGCACAAGCTTGAATATACAGAAAGGCCTTGTGTACTTTGAACATGAACACATCACTCCTTTTGAGAAGAACCGATTGAACCCATGAAGTCAATGAAATGACAAAAGCTGGCATTAAAGAAATACATGTGGCATCTCATCAGGTTTATGGCCTTTGCTCAGCACGCTTTTCAGACGGCTATAGGAATAAATCCAACGGGTGGCAATAAGGAAAGCTGCACTCAGAACCATGTTGGATTAGATTTGCAATCTTCGCTCAGCACATTTGGAAAAATGGGTTTTCAGAGAGAAGTGGAGAAACGGAGGCCACGCTTCCTCGAGCATGTTTTTACATCCCTTTTAAGTTCTCAATCAAATCAACAGCAGCCTCAAGCACCATTCCAGCTAGGGGATGCCATTATGCAAAGAAAATGTCATTAGCAATTTCACAATTTCACGCGCCAACGCAGGTAGCGTGTCTCTGGGAGGCGGCATTAACCCATTCTGGGCGAGAACCCCTTTTTGGCGTTTTAAGCATTATACGTTATACTTTAGTTATTGAAAAGTAGAAGATCTACAAGCTCTACGAGCTTGTAGATCTGCTATTTTTGAAAAATCGTGAAAATGTGGCGCAAATCTTTGAATATATATTCTTTCAGAGCGAACTACTTTAACTCAAATCTTTGCTTCTGCGTTCCTGCATGGAATAACATATTTGCAAATGGGCGTCGGTGGCCAAAATAATTTTTGGGGTCCTTGACATGAAATATTGAGCACCACTGATATAGAAACATATGTATTTCAGAAAACCGTCAGGATTTAGAAGACATTTTTTAAATTTCGACGTCAGGCCTACATGGGTTAAGGTAAGAGACCACAACTATGAAGGCAACTCTATCACAAAGAAGATGGTGGATTATCTGGGGCAAAAAAGGCCTCTCTCCACAGCAGTGGCGTATCCAGGAATTACGTTTTGGCCAGGCAAGATATGTTAATTGTCGTCTCCCCGCGCACAATCATATAGCACTAAAGGTTTTCAAAGAGATATACCTGCCAGACGAGTGGGATACAAAGGCTGAAAGGCATGCATTTACATTCCAATGGGTGATTGAGGGTCGCGCTCTACCGCCAATCAGCTGTCTATTAATAGTTCTCAGGTCTTGTTTTTGTCCTCTTTTTTTCTCATTGTATGGATTTTGGCCAGGCCAGAAATGGATTTGGACAGGCGGACGCCTGCCCTCGCCTTATTGTAGATACGCCTCTGCTCCACAGAAGACCATGTGCCAACAATGCCTATAATGACATGGTTGAAAATGTCTGTGGGTTTTATGAATATTTAACCGACGAGACATATTAAAAGGGACACTTCACCCTTTTTGAAAATAAATACATATATATGTTAATGACGTTTAGAAGATTTAGAACACTTTCCTGGGGGTCTTTATATGTGTAATATGTGGTTTTATATATTTTAGATTTTAGCAGTGAGCCCAGTGTCTCTGATGTTATGGACACTGGGCTCACTTCCTTCCTGGACTACATTGTCAATTGTCTCAGTAATTGTCTCAAAGCATTATGGGAATTGTAGTCCACTACGCGTCGTCTCTCACTACACCTCTCAGCCATTATAAAATACCCGGTAACCTGAGACCTCTTGTGGCTTATTGCTTTAATAATGACCCGATCAGCTCTATAATAAGCCTATCTCACAGAATTTCCCCGCCCCCCTTAATACGCCCCCTTTCGGGGTTAGTGGTGATAGCGTGACGTCACTCCATAGACGCTACATGTTAACAGAGGTAATTTAAGAAGTCTACAACTTTTGTTTTCTCAAGGTAAGGTTTGTTCTATCTGTTCGAGCTGATTTACCATCTTGTTTGCTTCATAATAATATTGGTCTGTCACATTTTTACATTAGAAAATGTACTTAGATTCTCCAGAGAAAAAAACGTGTAAATGCTAATGTTAATGACACCACTA
Source organism: Electrona antarctica (assembly GCF_951216825.1). NCBI lineage: Eukaryota > Metazoa > Chordata > Actinopteri > Myctophiformes > Myctophidae > Electrona > Electrona antarctica. Next base: position 29,447,990 of record NC_136804.1, on the reverse strand, counting down.
TTTACCGGAAGTGGGTGTGAAAAGCGGGCTGTGAGATAGGCCTATAGACCACTGGCTAATAATCATCAAAGCCTCAGAGCACCTGCTGCGCAGCTTGAATTTTATGCTGTGTCAAACATGACAGCCATGTAAACAAATACACAATGTCATTTACAACTATAGGTTGCTCTCAGGAATGTTTTTGAAAACATTTGAAGTTAGAAATAAGATGATAATAAGTATAACCAACAACCGACAATTGATTATATTTGATCAACACTTCCTTGTTTTGCAAGGTGACCGTGTTGCGCTGGCTGTCCTTCCAGTGCAACATTAAAGTATTCCACTTTCATTACTGTAAGCAGGAAATAATTTACCGTAAGCAAGGAAATACTTTACCGTAAGCAGGAAATACTTTACCGTAAGCAGGAAATACTTTACCGTAAGCAGGAAATAATTTACCGTAAGCAGGAAATACTTACCGTAAGCAGGAAATACTTTACCGTAAGCAGGAAATACTTTACCGTAAGCAGGAAATACTTTACCGTAAGCAGGAAATAATTTACAGTAAGCAAGGAAATACTTTACCGTAAGCAGGGAAATACTTTACCGTAAGCAGGAAATACTTTACCGTAAGCAGGAAATACTTTACCGTAAGCATAATTACCGTAAGCAGGAAATCATTTACCGTAAACAGGAAATACTTTACCGTAAGCAGGAAATATTTTACCGTAAGCAAGGAAATATTTTACCGTAAACAGGAAATACTTTACCGCAAGCAAGGAAATACTTTGTTGGATTTGCCTCAGTGTTTAGTCATCTTGTTGGATGTAACCGCCGCAGCATATGAAGGGTTAATGCATGGTCATTGTTGATAGATAAATCATATGAAGGGTTAATGCATGGTCATTGTTGATAGATAAATCATATGAAAGGTTACTGCATGGTCATTGTTGATAAATAAATCACCATATGAAGGGTTAATGCATGGTCATTGTTGATAGATAAATCACCATATGAAGGGTTAATGCATGGTCATTGTTGATAGATAAATCACCATATGAAGGGTTAATGCATGGTCATTGTTGATAGATAAATCACCATATGAAGGGTTAATGCATGGTCATTGTTGATAGATAAATCACCATATGAAGGGTTAATGCATGGTCATTGTTGATAGATAAATCACCATATGAAGGGTTAATGCATGGTCATTGTTGATAGATAAATCACCATATGAAGGGTTAATGCATGGTCATTGTTGATAGATAAATCACCATATGAAGGGTTAATGCATGGTCATTGTTGATAGATAAATCACCATATGAAGGGTTAATGCATGGTCATTGTTGATAGATAAATCACCATATGAAGGGTTAATGCATGGTCATTGTTGATAGATAAATCACCATATGAAGGGTTAATGCATGGTCATTGTTGATAGATAAATCACCATATGAAGGGTTAATGCATGGTCATTGTTGATAGATAAATCACCATATGAAGGGTTAATGCATGGTCATTGTTGATAGATAAATCACCATATGAAGGGTTAATGCATGGTCATTGTTGATAGATAAATCACCATATGAAGGGTTAATGCATGGTCATTGTTGATAGATAAATCACAGACAGGGTGATTTATATATAAACAAAGACCACTCAGCCATGCATTATCCTGCTAATTACACGGCTACTTTAATACATACATTTACCCAAAACACAACAAAACAAGATATTTCCTTGTTGTGCTGGCTGGCGTCTGTCCAGCTGCAGCACTGTCGTAAACGAGTTGATCAAATAGAATCCATTTTCAGGTACTGCATCGTCCATTTCTCACTTCAAATATTTTCAAAAACATTTTTGAGAGCAATGTTTAGCTGTAAATGACATTGTGTGTGTGTTTACATGGCTGTCATGTTGGAAACAGCAGTACATCAAGCGGGGCACAGCAGGTGAATTGATGCTTTGATTAGGCAGCGGTCTGTTATAGAGCGGAGGGGTCTGTTATCAAGAAATAACAGCGCTGAATTCAGCGACTAACCCAATCAGAATCAAGCATTCAACCAAGTCGTGTAATTAGTGTGGTTGCCCTAAAGGGCAACCAGACTATAGTACTTGTAACACTTTATTATTTTACTGGATTAGTCTTTTTTTTTATGTGCTACTCCTCCCACAGTTTTGACTGTACGCACTTGAGCCATATCTCAAATTGACCGGCTTCATCGGGAAGGATGTGCTTGTATTTTTTTAAGAGAAATGTTGTATAGTTTAATTGATATGAATTTATTAGTGAATAGAATTTCCCCATTGACATGAATGGGAAAATGCGATTTTTCGCATTTTCTCACATTCAAGTATTTTTTCCTCAGAGACTGTAAGCACTATAGTTACAAAACTTGGAGGGTAGGTTCATAATAATTACTAAAATTAATCAACTTATAATGTTATCGGTCGGCCTCATGGTGGCGCTATAACAAAATTATTTTTTCCCTGATTTCCTTGAGTCATGACGCATCTCCTCATATAGGCCACGCCCTAAACAGTTGTTTAGTGTTTTTTTTTGTAATAATACAATCTAAAAAGTAACTAGTAGGCTAACTGAGTTTTCAAATAAATACATGTGGAGTAAAACTATTTGCAGCCAACACTGCAAGTAGGCTATAATGTATTCCATGGAGTTACTTGTAGTTTTAGATCCATGCTTTTAATTGCTAAAAGAAATGCTGTATGTTTACATTACATTATTATTAATATGTACAAAGTTACCTTCTTACCCCTAAATGCATGGCTTGAATCAGCCGTGCACTGATGTGAAAGAGTTACAACCTTACCAACAAAGTCAGAGGAAAAATACCATAGACGTTTGTTATGATTCTTTCCACTTTTTAAGAAGATCACACCAGGATGTGTACTACACTATGTCATCACATTCAATATTTGAGCTGTTCTTCTAACAACAACAATGTCATGGATTGATCAAATTATATAAAAGATGGATTTCACCGCGACGCGCGACCACGCAATGTTATTCATTCAGTATTGATCATCAGGCAGCAGCATTCAACGGTAATAAAGTTACAAAGATTTAAACACAGTGCTAAACCACACACCACACACAACAAAACTATTGACTGTATGTATTAAAACCAAGAAGGACACAAAACAAGTAAAGTGCAATGAGTCATTTATTTGTTTTCCAAATTAATCAATCCATGAACACGCAGTACTCCTTCACATCTGAACTTATAATATCCCCTGTACATGTTAAGAATTAATTTGCAGTGTAAGTTCAATCTTTAAATTAATTTCACCTTAGTACCTAGAAGACAGTGGTCTGGTTTCTGTACAGGACTGCTGACAGGACTGTTGTTGTGTTGTACAGAACAGTCGCCCGTCTTCATAGTACTTAGCGTTTCAATACATCCTAGGTGTCGATGGGCCGGTTCACCATTTGCATCCTGGGTGATCAATAAAGTGTCACATCATAATTCAGGTGTAAATGTCCTAAGAGGAGGACAATCATCTACCCTATGATAGGGGGAAGAAAGGCTGTCTAACCTACTTAAACCTTTTAAGCTTCTGAAACACATATAGGCCTACTCATAGCACAAGTGAAGATGTACAATGTCATTGTCACAAGGACATGTAACTTTAGTCTGTCTGTCTGTCTGTCTGTCAGATATGTTCTGCTAGGTCTCATAGTTAGTGCTCACTGCGTTCGCAACTACAGAACATAACATTTGTGTAAAAAATAAAGAATGAAACAATAATAAAACAATGTTGATGCCACACACACACACACACACTTTTTGTTTCAAATTGTGTGGCCTACTTTTTTCCTAGCTGTCCTGTCCACTGGGTGGTTGGCAAAACTGTTATGTGCTCCTACATTACAATGTGTGTTATTGTCTTCCAGTGTATTTCATGTCACTGCGACTGTGATTTCCACACGCAGTACTCTTATAAACAAAATACTCATCTTCTTTCTATGATAAGAAATTTGGAGAAAATAAATTCATAATAACAATATTCAATATACATCATAATACTATATAGGTAGTTTGTTTGAGTCATTGCTAACAGTGAAATAACTTTTCATATAAAGCATGGACAATCCATGGGAGGAGAAAAAACTATGTAAATTACATTTACTGCAGCAAAATGTAGCTGGACATTATATAGTATAACAATAGGATGCTAATAATAAAAAAGAAACAAGCCACCAACAAACTGACCCTGACTCTTGACTGAGTGAATAAGAAATACAGTTAATTTAAACTATGTTTTATCTGGTGTGTTTTAAGGTTGCCCTTTTGGGAGAAGTGTTGTCCACACTGATCACATCCATAGGGTTTCTCTCCAGTGTGTATTTTATGGTGTGTTTTAAGGCTGGACATTTGAGAGAAGTGTTTTCCACACTGATCACATCCATAGGGTTTCTCTCCAGTGTGAATTCTCTGGTGCTTTTTAAGATTGGACATGTCAGAGAAGTGTTCTCCACACTGTTCACATCCATGTGGTTTCTGTCCAGTGTGAATTATCTGGTGCGTTTTAAGGCTGGACATTACAGAGAAGTGTTGTCCACACTGTTCACATCCATATGGTTTCTCTCCAGTATGAATTCTCTGGTGCGTTTTAAGGCTGGATATTTGAGAGAAGTGTTGTCCACACTGATCACATCCATAGGGTTTCTCTCCTGTGTGAATTCTCTGGTGCCTTTTAAGGCTGGACATGTCCGAGAATCTGTGTCCACACTGATCACATCCATAGGGTTTCTCTCCAGTGTGTATTTTCTGGTGTGATTTAAGGCTGACCATTTGAGAGAAGTGTTTTCCACACTGATCACATCCATAGGGTTTCTCTCCAGTGTGGATTCTCTGGTGTGTTTTAAGATTTGCCATTTGAGCGAAGTGTTGTCCACACTGATCACATCCATAGGGTTTCTCTCCAGTGTGAATTTGCTGGTGCTTTTTAAGTTGATACATGTAATGGTAGCGTTGTCCACACTGGTCACAGCCATGCATTTTTGGTTTGTGTTCCTTTACTTTTGGCAAGACAGGGAGGCCAGACTGATGATGCAACACTGGATTGGAACAAAGATAAAAGGAAAACAAATTGTGTGCAATTTGTTAATAATGCACAATAAATATAGCAGAGTATACATGGTTAAGTAATACTACAAGCACTTCTATTCACATTTTCACTGCGAGACAATAAAAAGTCAAATCTAACTTCTATTCACATATTCACTGTGAGATAATAAAGTCAAATCTAAATCAAATTACAATGAAACAAATGGAGGATTGAGACATTCAAAATGACATGTGAACGTGGAATAGTAATATGCCAAGTAACATACCATGGTCTTTGGGTTCCTCCTGTTCAGCAGAGATGAGGTTGATAGAGTTCATCTTCACCTGAAGTCTGGAGTCCACAGTCAGATCTGATCAGAAATGATTGATATCCTGGAGCAGTTGTGGAGAACTGACTCTTCCAACTCTTCTTATACTAGAGAGCCTAGGGTGGAGCCACTAACTGCTTGGATTGATATGCCAAAGAGGAGAACAATAGAACCATATCTCAGCCAATCACAACCTAACAAACTGCTGCATGCTCCACCCCTCCCTCCTCCCCCAGGCATGCTCAATGCAACCTTCTAGAAATAAACTGGTAACTGAGATTGCTTTGTAAACTTAATATGTAAGATATTAATATATTTATATCCAATACATATGTGACCGAGTCCAGTGTTTTGATAAACAAGGGGGCCATGGTCATTTTTCAGTTTTTTACATATTATGAAACTACATAATGTAAACTTTCATATGATGTATTGTTCATTGAAATTAGGGAAAAAAATGAAGAAGATATGACCATCTGAAACTTGTTGAACCGGAAACCCTAAAGTAGAGAATTTCCCCTGCAAAGTTTCCAAAGATTTTAGCACCTCTGGGCCCCAGGCATGGGTGTGACAATAGATACTTGTCTCCACCCCTAATGGCTTGCATAATCACTCCCCCACCCACTAACCACTCCCCCACTAGGTTAGCTGTCAGTGACACAGATGAGTTGAGTGGATACTTAGTAGGCAGTGTGGGAAAGTACATGTTGTTTTACTTAAGTTAAAGTATCAATATTGCAATATAGGACTGACGTTGTTTAGTGTTTTTTTGTTGTTGTAATAATACAATCTAAAAAGTAACTAGTAGGCTAACTGAGTTTCCAAATAAATACATGTGGAGTAAAACTATTTGCAGCCAACACTGCAAGTAGGCTATAATCTATTCCATGGAGTTACTTGTAGTTTTAGATCCATGCTTTTAATTGCTAAATTTAAAAATGCTGTATGTTTACATTACATTATTATTAATATGTACAAAGGTACCTTCTTACCCCTAAATGCATGGCTTGAATCAGCCGTGCACTGATGTGAAAGAGTTACAACCTTACCAACAGAAAGTCAGGGAAAAAATACCTTAGACGTTTGTTATGATTCTTTCCACTTTTTAAGAAGATCACACCAGGATTTGTACTACACTGTCATCACATTCAATATTTGAGCTGTTCTTCTAACAACAACAATGTCATGGATTGATCAAATTAAATAAAAGACGGATTTCACCGCGACGCGCGACCACGCAATGTTATTCATTCAGTATTGATCATCAGGCAGCAGCATTCAACGGTAATAAAGTTACAAAGATTTAAACACAGTGATAAACCACACATAGCTACACGTGTACACTGAAATAAAGGGCACAATGGATTACAAGTAACTAAAACAATCTCGTCAGAACGCACAGCTGTGTGTTGTGTGGAGACCACAAACACAACACTTTTTTCTTCAGTGGACAACGACGGGTAATCACTTAATTAGTGTGGTAAAGGGCAACCAGACTATAGTACTTGTAACACTTTATTATTTTACTGGATTAGTATTTTTTTTGATGTGCTACTCCTCCCACAGTTTTGACTGTACACACTTGAGCCATATCTCAAATTGACCGGCTTCATCGGGAAGGATGTGCTTGTATTTTTTTAAGAGAAATGTTGTATAGTTTAATTGATATGAATGTATTAGTGAATAGAATTTCCCCATTGACATGAATGGGAAAATGCGATTTTTCGCATTTTCTCACATTCAAGTATTTTTTCCTCAGAGACTGTAAGCACTATAGTTACAAAACTTGGAGGGTAGGTTCATAATAATTACTAAAATTAATCAACTTATAATGTTATCGGTCGGCCTCATGGTGGCGCTATAACAGCCCACTTTACATTTTGGCTTATAACTCTTGAACCCTGATTTCCTTGAGTCATGACGCATCTCCTCATATAGGCCACGCCCATTTGCGTCATGATAGATTTTCCGCCATTTTGAATTTTCTCCAAAACACACTTTTTGCTCCTCCTCCTACAGATTTTGTCCAAATCTCACAAAAATTGGTACACATGATCTCTGGACCTTTCCGGTTAAAACACCATCGGCAGAATGAATAGTGCGTATCGTTCGGCCGTAATCGTCGTCCGAAGTTAGTAGGAGGGGCCTATATCACAAAAATGCCATAAATCACGAACGGAATGTCCAATCCATCCCAAATTTGAATCACATGTCTGGGGTGGTTTAATCAACCAAAAGCCAAAAGCAATTCCATTTTCATCCATAGGGGGCGCCGCAAATGCGAGAAATGTAACCGTTTGTCGCAAAAACATGATTTTTGGGGGGATAAATCCCCTCCGAATTACTTACGCATGATCGCAGGGGTGACGCGACATTGCAATTGGCTGGCAATATCAGTGGGAGGGGCATCTGTAAGCCACTGCGGCAACCACACTTTGCAATTTTTTTAAATTGCGACCTTTCTAGTTAACGGTGTTATTCCTTGCATAATTAGTGTGGTTGCCCTAACAGGGCAACCAGACTATTGCAATTGTAACACTTTATTATTCCACTTGATTAGTCTTTTTGATTCGCTACTCTTCCCACAGTTTTGACTGTACGCACTTGAGCCATATGTCAAATTGACCGGCTTCATCGGGAAGGATGTGCTTGTATTTTTTTAAGAGAAATGTTGTATAGTTTAATCGATATTAATGTATTAGTGAATAAAATTTCCCCATTGACATGAATGACATTTTCTCATATTCAATTTTTTTTTCCTCAGAGACTGTAAGCACTACAGTTACAAAACTTGGAGGGTAGGTTCATAATAATTACTAAAATTAATCAACTTATAATGTTATCGGTCGGCCTCATGGTGGCGCTATAACAGCCCACTTTACGTTTGGGCTTATAACTCTTGAACCGTAGGTCGTAAAATCTAAATCATTTTTTCCCTGGCTTCCTTGGGTCATGACGCATCTCCCCATATAGGCCACGCCCATTTGCGTCATGATAGATTTTTCGCCATTTAGAATTTTCTCCAAAACACACTTTTTGCTCCTCCTCCTACGAATTTTGTCCAAATCTCACAAAAATTGGTACACATTATCTCTGGACCCATCCGATTAAAACACCAACTGCAGAATTTTGGTAGTGCGTATCGTTCGAACGTAATCGTCGTCCTAAGATAGTAGGAGGGGCCTATTTTACAAAAAATGTCATAAATCACGAACGGAATGTCCAATCCAACCCAAATTTGAAGCACATGTCGCGGGTGGTTCAATCAACCAAGTACCAAAAGCAATTCTATTTTCATCCATAGGGGGCGCCGTAAATGCGAGAAATGTAAACGTTTGTCGCAAAAACATGATTTTTGGGGGATAACTTACACATGATCGCAGGGGTGATGTGACATTGTAATTGGCTGGCAATATCAGTGGGAGGGGCATATGTAAGCCACTGCGGCAACCACACTTTGCAATTTTTTTTAATTGCGACCTTTCTAGTTATTGTTGTTGTCTCGTTGAGGAAGTGCAAACCAAAGTACAACTGTTGGAAAGAGCAACGAATAGATCATGCTAAGCAAACGTCAAGCAGTTAACCCATTTAGGCCCGACGTCAAAAATAAAAAAATGTCTTCTAAATCCCGACAGTTTTCTGAAATGCCTATGTTTCTATATCAGTGGTGCTCAATATTTCATGTCAAGGACCCCAAAAATTATATGTACTTGGCCACCGACCCCCATCTGAAAATATGTTATTCCAAGAACCCCTCAGAAGCAAAGACGTTCGCTCTGAAAGAATATATATTCAAAGATTTGTGCCGCATTTAAAAAAATAGCAGACCTATAAGCTCGTAGCGCGGCACTCGTGCTATGAGCTTGTAGATCTGCTATTTTTCAATAGCCAAAGTATAACATAATGCTTCAAACACCAAAAGGGGTTCCCGTTTGCAGAATGGGTTAATGAAATGGATAGTCTGTTGGACATGCAGTAGTCGTGCATGGAGTCGTGGTATTTCTGAAGTGCAGGCCGGCCTAAATCAATCTTGTGGCTACACCCCCCCAAAATGCTGTGTTTTCAAAAGGAGTTGTCACCGCAAATCGACATAGTGTATGTGGCACATTCTTGTGTTAAAATACCAAATTATTATTGGCTGTTAACTCATGGCAAGTTATCAGGTACAAAAAGTCACCAATAAATCATCTGCAATGCATTTAGGATAATATCTGTGTTTTGTGCACGAGGAAAAAAGGAGAGAAGGTGACTTCTCAACCTCCTCCGATTGATTCATTTGTATTTTGATTTTATTTGTACTTCGACCTGTACATAGTTATCATGTTTTTGAGACATCTCGATTATTGTCATTGTTGCGTTTGTGAATGAATGCATGGGACCCGAATGGTGCTATCCTTTGTGCTTATCCTGTGTGCTTTGACTGTAAATGGTAAATGGTAAATGGTGCATTTATATAGCGCCTTTATCCAAGGCGCTTTACATAGATGTCCATTACATTCACCCATTCAGACACACATTCATACACCGATTGCGGCGGAAGCCATGCAAGGTACCAACCAGCACATCGGGAGCAATTTGGGGTTCAGTGTCTTGCCCAAGGACACTTCGACATGTAGACAGGAGGAGCCGGGATTCGAACCGCCGACCCATGGATCATTGGACAACCTGCTCTACCTCTTGAGCCTGTACTGTTTGCATTTTTATTGTCTAATAAAATAATCAATCAATCAAAGGACATGTATCCATACATATAGTGCAAAACTGGAGATAAAAAAAAAAAAAGAGTGCGGAAATTAAGAAACGGCACTGCTGCTACTGTAGCTTTCAAGCAAAATGTTTGATTCATATAAAATTTATCTCCACTTAAGGCAAAAGAAAAGTTTCAATTTTGCAGCCCTGTTAATTACAGTAAATCACGTCGGACCGAACAGTCCAACATTTGTACGCAAGAACGAGGCCTGGATAAAAGTAGCATGTCTACCTCCAGGCTATTTGACAACAAGAGCCTATTGAGGGAGTGTGCTTCCAGAGGACTCTGAGCCAGGGGGTTGCACACAGGGACGTGCACACATGGACATCAAAGGGGGGCTTCAGCCCCTGCCCTTTCACCCGTCTGTAAAACAACTGCCCTCTCCAGACCACGAATGCAGCATTTACTATGGTGAAAGAATTGCAAATGCCCTCCCCTCTTCTTTCCATGACATACCGGAAGGAAGGCAGCATTCAGGAGAATTGCTTTTTTTCCCGAAGTCTCCTGAACTTGAACACAGTATTTTGCGAATAACAAATTTGTTTAGAAATCCATGTCGTGGCCTGGGCCGTGGCTCAGCGGTCCAGGCACCTTGGCTGGTAATCCAGTCTGGCAGTGTGCCGCGGGTTCGAAGTCCCGATCCCGACGGCCTTTACTGCATGTCACTCCCCCATCTCTCTCCCCATTTCCTGTCAGCCTACTGTCTGTCCCTCTATAAAATAAAAGGCGAAAGGCGCAAAAAAAAACATTAAAAAAAGAAAGAAAAAAAATCCATGTCGTACACCACATCTCCACTAGCTAAAGAGTGCTGGGTTGCGCCCCAAAAATAGCTGATCTACAAGCTCTCAACGCGTGGCAGCGTGATGCGTTGAGAGCTTGTAGATCTGCTATTTTTGTCCAAAAGTGTCCTCTTACTGCCCCTCTAACACTCTGCACGTCCCTGGTTGCACACAAGGGAGTGTGCTTCCAGAGGCCTCTGAGCCAGGGGGTTGCACACAAGCAGTCTGTGACGTCAAAGTCCACAGGCAGCTCCATTATGGCCGTCCAATAGGGACCTGCATGGTAGTGTAAGGATAAAAGGGAGACAAAATCCTTTACTTGCTCAAAAAGCGTCAGAAGAGAAAAGGACAGGCCACGATCATGTTTCACTGAGGGCACTGTGACACCCACACATACGTCCCCTGGGGCATTGCAGCGTGACCTCTGTGCTCCACAGAGGGAGGAACCATTGTCTGCCGTTCACGAAAACTGGATTGGCTTTCTAGATGAACACAAACCTTTTCCTTCCTTCCGTTTCTCACCCTGCCACGGTTTTTATACAGCACTACCCCCCCCCCCCCCCCAGCACCAGGGCGATAAAACTGCCAATGCTGACCAGTTGTTCTGTTCATAAAGGCAGGGCACTTCCTCCCCCCTGAAAAGGAGAGTCAAGCAGCCGATGTATACTTTGTCAGCGTTGTGCACTGGAAACAACAGATATATAAGCTTAAAGGGATTTTGACATTAAAAAAAAAGTTTTTGTAATAGTTTTTTAATATTTTTAGGTTTTCTGAGCTCAATTGCACCCAAAAAACCTGAACTTTTAACATTCAGTAGATTTTCTGTGGTCTGGGGTTTTCTGGCTCAAACAAGTGCTCTGATTTTCCTGCTGACTGTGATGTCACAGCCTGCAAATCTCATATATGTCAATGGGATTTGCCAGCAGATGTCACTGTTTCCACTGTTTTGCCTGTTTTCATTGCAGCTCAAAAGGCTTCCAAACCCCAGAGAAAACTCCAGACCACAGAAAATCCACTGAATGTTCAAAGTTCAGGTTTTTTTTGGGGGTGTAATTGAGGTCATAAAACCTAAAAGAATAACGAAAAATAAAGAATTATGAAAATTAATGTCATGAAACCTGCCGTGGTTCCGGTTTGTTGTAGTGTCGTAACAGCTCAGATACATGCTGAAAAACAAAGAGACTCTTCTTGTAGTCTGATCCACAGTTATGGCAGCTGTGGCAAATGGCAAGCTGTGGCAATGTGGCCTATAGCGCTGGGCTGGGCCTCATCTGAGAGAGAGGAGGCTTTCCCCATGAAGGTAGCTTACAACCAACTGCCATCTGTTCCAATGATTAGGCTACTGCTCTGCCCTGCAAGGAGAACCAGTAAATCACTAACATGTGGGAGAAAAACGGCTGCATGTCTCTCTGTCTCCATTGTTCCAACCGCAGAAATAATAGCCCCTCCATACACAGTAGTGACAGTATACACAGTACACACACACCTACTGTATGGTTAGCTGCAATGGCTGTGACCTTGCAGCTGACAGCACTGTTTGACCACCAATGTGGTCAAACAAAGCCTGTGGTAAAATTACACATCCGATACCAGTTCGTGCAGAGTGTTAGAGGGGCAGGGGCAGGGGAAAACAGCCGATCTACAAGCTCTCAACGCGTCGTGTTGCGACGCGTTGAGAGCTTGTAGATCGGCTGTTTTCGGGGCGCATTAGATACAGCACTCTGTATCTACTGGAGATGCGGTGTAACAACATGGATTTCTAAACAAATTTGTTTAGAAACGCAAAATGGTGCATATTCCAAGTTCAGGAGTCTTCGGGAAAAAAAGCTATTTTCCTGAATGCTGCCTTCCGGCATGGCATGGAAAGGAGTGGCATTTGCATTTCTTCCACCATAGTAAATTCTGCATTTGTGGTCTGGAGAGGGCAGTTGTTTTATAGACAGGTACAAGGGCAGGGGCTGAAATATTTGCCAATTTAAAAGAAATGACAAAAATCAAATATTTAGACAATATGAAGACGATGAATAGGTTAACTAGAGCTATCATTTATTGCACGTGTCATTGCTCAACTTCTTGCTTGTTTTGTTTTACTTTTTTTCTTTTTAGATGTGTATGCGCCAATTAATAAAGTAAACTACGTTTTAAGTGAAAAGGGGGCAGGTATTTATAAGAATGTATTCTTCTTCCTGCTCCTTTTCGTCATAGGTGTATCAGATACTGTATGAAAGACAAATGAATTATGAAAGACAAATGAATTGTTACTACTGTATTATTTGTACTGTATTGTGTTACACTATGTGCGAAAAAAAGAAATAAATAAATGAAATGAAGCCCCCTTTGATGTCTATGTGTGCACGTCCCCGAGTTCATGGAAATCAGTTCTCCCCTGGGTCTCCAAACTGCAGGAGAATCAGCAATTATGTGTAGCATCTGGGGAATAATATAAACAAACTCATTTGTAAACAAGCTCAATTATTATCTTATCTACTGTATTAGCATTAAACTCTGCAAATCCCAATCCGTGTGGCGTCTGCTCCCGTGGATGGTTTGCCTACCCCAAAACAATTAGGATTTACCAGCCCAATGATGGGGTGGTGATTCTCTAGCCAGGAGCAAGCTCGCTAACCAATTAAAAAATAGAGTGGATTATTGTTCTATAAACAACAGATTGGATTTGTGGAATCTAGAGAAGACACTCAAAAGATCCCGTTGGGAGGATTATGTTTGTGAAAAGTATTTTAAAAAAAGAAATCCATCCCATGCATATCTCTTATTAACTCTAGCAGCGGGCGTGGGTTTCTGGACCCACTGAAAAATCAACCATTATTTTTTCTCATAGAGTTACAAAAATATTAATATCAATTATTTTAAGCTTAGAATCAAGACATCCAGGATGCTGGTGAATCATGACCATAAAACCTTTGATTTTGTGAAATAATAATAATAATATTTAATTATATGATATCTAATAAATACCCTTTGTTTGTTTAGCAGGTTTCATTTTTCTTTCTTCACAGAATCAAAGAGTCGGGATCCTGGATGTCTTGATTCTAGGCTCAAAATAATTGATATAAATATTTGTTGTAAATCTCTATGAGAAAAAATGAATGGCCGATTTTTCAGTGGGTCCAGAACTTTACAGTAAAACATTGTAAAAATCAACATTAAAATGTTCAGTTCTCAAAGTCACAAAACCGAAAAGGCTTTACAGAGTTGTTGATTAAATCAAGTAGTCAACAAATTCCTATTAGCCGAAAACATATTTCCTGAGTCACAGACAACCCTAGTGTGGTGCTCGCTGAGTAGAGGCAGGAAGTACAGTACAGTATGACATGAATTTGGAGGGAAGTGAACATAATTGAACATAATTGCTAAACGTCGTGATGATAATACACAGGAAATACCCTCGAGTTTCATAACATTTCGCTGAGCCTCGGTAAATAACCCACGTAAGTCCTTTCATTTCATAAAGTTAATAATGACACAAGATATTCCTTGTTCGGAACAGAACAGTAAACTGTGGAGATGCCAAACAGCAAACCGTGAGCCGCCGCTGCCCGCTAGATTTGGTTTCCGTCATGCCCATTCCTCTACTCATAATTAGCCAGTGCTGAAAGCAATTAAACCGTTCTGGACGAGAACCCCTTTTGGTGTTTTAAGCATTAGGATATACTTTAGCTATTGAAAAATAGCAGATCTACAAGCTCGTAGCGCGGCACTCGGTGCCGCGCTACGAGCTTGTAGATCTGCTATTTTTTTTTGAAAAATCGTGAAAATCTTTGAATATACATTCTTTCAGAGCGAACGTTTTAACTCAAATCTTTGCTTCCGGGAGGTCCCTGGAACAACATGTTTTTTTTTTATGGGGGACTGCGACCAAATCCACAAAATTTTGGGGGTCCTTGACATGGAAAAAGTATGATAACTACTGACAGAAACATAGGTTTTTTCCCCAAAATATTCCAGGATTTAGAAGAAATGATCTAGAATCTGGTGTCAGGTCTTGACGGGTTAAAGGCCAGCAGCTACGAGGCTAACGAGCAAGGCAGGGAAATCAAACTAGGAACTGATGACCACACAGATTATGACAACGAGTCCAATTATAATTACGATGCCCTTGTCAGCTTCGTCCCGCCTGGTGACTCTGACCCATCCACGCATCTGTGGAACACATCAAAGGGTTGTGTGTGTGTGTGTGGGGAGGGGGGGGGGTCGTCTTATCAGCAATGCGTTTCCAAGAGCCCTGCATGGGCTTGGAGCTCAGGGGGAACCCACCCCCCCTTTTTCCCCTCACTGTATATGTTTTCTTTCCCCTTTATGATGATGATTTCTTTTTCGCTATATAGAAGTGTATATTTGTATGTCTCTAAATGTTATGATGAATTGAACAAGGTGGACCCTCTTGTAAACAAGTCTAGTGCTTTATTGGGTCGCCCGCTCACAGTTTTTTTTGTATTGAAATGTACTGTAATTCTGCAAACTGTTAATAAATACAATCAAAAAGGATGAGCCCTGTATGGGCTTGGAGCTCAGGGGGAGGAAGGATGAGGCCTGATGCAGACACCGTTGCACGATGGGAGCATAAATTACAGTAGGAATGAGCCGATTGGTATGCGTGCCATACTGTACGTACAGGAGAGATGATCAGCATGGTTAGGTGTAGAGAGAGAGGTTTGCAGAACCTGAATGCATGGCCAATATTATGGCCGCTGTCGGGCACAAAAGTGTGATTTTCATAAATGAATGAATGCCATATATTATGTTGAACGACGTGGAAATTGTCGATCTATAAGCTTGTACACAACAGTCAATCTTGTAGTGAAAATAGCCCATCTACAAGCTCACAACGTGTGGTTATTATTATTTCGTGAAAAGTAACAGCTTTGGACATTCAAGGTTTCCCTCTTATGTCAGCTCTAGTTGGACCGCACACTCACTGATGTCGTACAGTACAGTACAGTACAGTACAGTACAGTACAGTACAGTACAGTACAGTACAGTACAGTACAGTACAGTACAGTACAGTACAGTACAGTGTATTTAGGCTCACCATATTTGAGACGCACGCACGCACGCACGCACGCACGCACGCACGCACAGACATGAGACATACACGAGTATAAATGCACACACAGCTGTTGGCATACACATACTATACACAAAGACGAACACACGCACTTGCGCACTCTCACACACGCGCACTCACACACGCACACACGCGAGCGTGCCCACATGCACACACGCCCACACACACCCACACGTTCTCCACTGCTGTCCCCTAGGCTAGAGTCTCTCCTCTCCATCAGGGGACCCTTTGATGTACAGTATATTTGTGTGCATGGATATAAAGCACAGATCGTAAACAGCAGGAGGACACCCCCCACCTCCCCAATGGCTCCATGATCCACGCAAACCAATGATGCATGCTATCCGGGGTGGGTGGGTCAGGGTGGGTGGGGTGTGGGGGCGGAGGAGGGTAGTGGGGATCGGGGATTGGGCAGAGATGGATGGAGTACCCTTTTTTTCTCCCTGCAAAGTCATTATGAAACACGTCACTGACAGAGTGCCCTGCCATTTTGCATTTCTGGATTGCAGTTTACCAAAAGCCAGGAAGGGGGGGTGGGGGGGGGGGGGGGGTTATATTTAGATGGACGGAGCACACTGGAGGGGAGGAAAAGGACAGCCCACCAAACAGGACAGACCCGTGGACAGACCACGGGGCAGCGGTGGCTCAGGGGTAGAGCTTCCGGATGGTAACCGCAAGGTCGCCAGTTCGAACCCGGGCTCCCCCAGAGTTAGTGTCGAAGTGTCCTTGAGCAAGACACTGAACCCCAAATTGCTCCTGATGTGCTGGTTGGTGCCTGGCATGGTTTCTGCCGCCATCGGTGTATGAATGTGTGTGTGAATGGGTGAATGTAATGCACAACCTATGTAAAGCGCCTTGGATAAAGGCGCTATATAAATGCACCATTTACCATTTAATGTCTGTTACTCTACCAAGTATCACACATCCCATGAGGAACTGTTACTGTACACTTAACCCAATAATGGTACATCTATACATGAAATACAATGTTTCTCCAAATGAATTGTATATATTTACATAATATATACACGTATAAAAGTGTATAAGCATGAATGTTTTCATACATATATAGCTACCTGTGGTGCAAAAGCAGCAAAATAAATTATATTGTATGACTTCAATACTACAAAAGAAAGGTTTGTGCTATATATGGGCTGACTGACAAATAAGGTAATGTTACACACCGACCATACACAACTATATGTAATAAGCGTATGTAATAATAATGATAATGTCTGCTCAAAGTCCAGTGGTGGAGAAAGTACTCAGTATCAAATTTCAACTAAATGAAAAGTCGCTCAGTCAGATGTGTGCTTTTGAGATAGTACTGGATTACTTGCATTTACGTATTCATAAGTACATGACATTTTCTAAAAGAAAAATAAATCACACACCATGTGAACTGAGCAGTACTGTACTCTGTACTGTACTGTACGATTATGTACCCATACTGTACTGTATTCTGTGCTGTGCAGTACTGTACTGTACTGTACTGTACTGTACTGTACTGTACTGTACTGTATGATTATGTACCCATACTGTACTGTATTCTGTGCTGTGCAGGACTGTACGGGTATGTACTCATAGTGTACTGTATTCTGTGCTGTGCAGTACTGTACGATTATGTACCCATACTGTACTGTATTCTGTGCTGTACGAGTATGTACCCATACTGTACTGTATTCTGTGCGGTGCAGTACTGTACGATTATGTACTCATACTGTACTGTATTCTGTGCTGTGCAGTACTGTACGAGTATGTACTCATACTGTACTGTATTCTGTGATGTGCAGTACTGTACGATTATGTACCCATACTGTACTGTATTCTGTGCTGTGCAGTACTGTACAAGTATGTACTCATACTGTACTGTATTCTGTGCTGTGCAGTACTGTACGAGTATGTACTCATACTGTACTCATACTGTACCAAGTGTGTACGCATACTGTACTGTATGTACTCATACTGTGCTTGTACTGTACTCGCACTGTACTCATACTGTACTGTACTCTTACAGTACTCGTGTGACACTCAACAGCAACAATTAGGCCCAGACAGACAGACAGACACTCGTGCTGAAAAAGACATTGGTGTTACACTAAAAACTCAGCTTCCCATCATGCACCTGTGCACAGTGTGAAGCTCAACAGCGCCACTTTGTCACCTGTTGGTACCCCAAACAGACAGACAGACACACAAAGCTCATACACTAAATCAATCTTAGTGAAAATAGCAGGTCTAGAAGCTCACAATGCATCGCATCGTAACACGCTGTGAGCTTGTAGATCGACTATTTTCAGCAAGCAACACGTGCCGTGTCATGGTGTGCAATGCCTTGAATATTGCCGGCGATGTTCCGCTGTCCGCAGAAGCAATTTGAAATTAGGACTGAAAAGGCTAGCTGGTCTCAACATCTTGCAATGCGACATACTTGTACTATTTTAAAATAAAGCTTTTAAGTGGTTGAAAGGTGCAAAAATGGAACAGTCATTTTCCCACGCTAAACCTCCTCACATGGAGTATAAACTATAATGTAATAAATGACAGCGAAAATGGACACAGACTCACTGTTACCACGGAAACGGTCAGTGGTGTGACGTCGGGCCACGACGTCACGCTACCCTATAAAGCCTGACGCAGACATTCAGAAAGTGCATTCCAGGATAAGCTCAGGAAGTTGCTCAGAAGTGTTCCAGATCGACCTCAAGAAGTGTCCACAGAGATATACTCAGAAGTTCAACTCGAAGAGTTTAACTAGAAGCGCCACAAAGTGAGTCGGCTCAATAAAGATAATATATAATCATCATCACCAGTACAAAGAGAGGTACCTGGGTCAACATACTCCAGCTCAAGCCTACATCTCTAGACTCCCTCCAAGCCTACACCACAGCCTTTAGACAGCTGCCTATATATATATATATATATATATATATATATATATATATATATAGGAATATAGGGAATCGTCTCTACACTCACTGACATTGTTTTGCCGCCAGAGCATTTAACTGGAAAGAAAGGATTCTGTCAGATGATAGACAGCTATGAGAACACAGGCTGAGAGGTGGGGTCACCTTCACCTGAGACAGAACACAGGCTGAGAGGTGGGGTCACCTTCACCTGAGACAGGCTGAGAGGTGGGGTCACCTTCACCTGAGAACACAGGCTGAGAGGTGGGGTCACCTTCACCTGAGAACACAGGCTGAGAGGTGGGGTCACCTTCACCTGAACACAGGCTGAGAGGTGGGGTCACCTTTACCTGAGACACAGGCTGAGAGGTGGGGTCACCTTCACCTGAACACAGGCTGAGAGGTGGGGTCACCTTCACCTGAGAACACAGGCTGAGAGGTGGGGTCACCTTCACCTGAGAACACAGGCTGAGAGGTGGGGTCACCTTCACCTGAACACAGGCTGAGAGGTGGGGTCACCTTTACCTGAGACACAGGCTGAGAGGTGGGGTCACCTTCACCTGAACACAGGCTGAGAGGTGGGGTCACCTTCACCTGAGACACAGGCTGAGAGGTGGGGTCACCTTCACCTGAGACACAGGCTGAGAGGTGGGGTCACCTTCACCTGAACACAGGCTGAGAGGTGGGGTCACCTTCACCTGAACACAGGCTGAGAGGTGGGGTCACCTTCACCTGAACACAGGCTGAGAGGTGGGGTCACCTTCACCTGAGACAGGCTGAGAGGTGGGGTCACCTTCACCTGAGAACACAGGCTGAGAGGTGGAGTCACCTTCACCTGAGAACACAGGCTGAGAGGTGGGGTCACCTTCACCTGAGACACAGGCTGAGAGGTGGAGTCACCTTCACCTGAGACACAGGCTGAGAGGTGGGGTCACCTTCACCTGAGACACAGGCTGAGAGGTGGGGTAACCTTCACCTGAGACAGGCTGAGAGGTGGGGTCACCTTCACCTGAGACAGGCTGAGAGGTGGGGTCACCTTCACCTGAGACAGGCTGAGAGGTGGGGTCACCTTCACCTGAGACACAGGCTGAGAGGTGGGGTCACCTTCACCTGAGACAGGCTGAGAGGTGGGGTCACCTTCACCTGAGACACAGGCTGAGAGGTGGGGTCACCTTCACCTGAGACACAGGCTGAGAGGTGGGGTCACCTTCACCTGAGACACAGGCTGAGAGGTGGGGTCACCTTCACCTGAGACACAGGCTGAGAGGTGGGGTCACCTTCACCTGAGACACAGGCTGAGAGGTGGGGTCACCTTCACCTGAGAACACAGGCTGAGAGGTGGGGTCACCTTCACCTGAGAACACAGGCTGAGAGGTGGGGTCACCTTCACCTGAGAACACAGGCTGAGAGGTGGGGTCACCTTCACCTGAGAACACAGGCTGAGAGGTGGGGTCACCTTCACCTGAGAACACAGGCTGAGAGGTGGGGTCACCTTCACCTGAGAACACAGGCTGAGAGGTGGGGTCACCTTCACCTGAGACAAAACAACTGCTCTCCTGATAAACCATTCTTCACTGAGCCGGAGATAAAACCAAAACATCCACAATAAGAGTCACATACTGAAAGCCCACTATTCCGACGTACCGTTATTCTGAGATTTTCCGACTCGCCAGTGTTGTTTTTGGCAGCAAATTTTAGTTTTAGTCATAGTCTCTTGAATAGTTTATTTAGTTTTAGTCACATTTTAGTCACCTGGAATGTCTTAGTGTTAGTCTAGTTTTACTCGACTAAATAAAGGATTTTAGTCGACTATATCTACAGGTGATTTAGTCGACTAAAATGTGTTTTGGCGGTTCTTGGTGCCGTCGTAATGACTGTATATATTGCATATTATGACATCACGTGAAGCTTGTGAACATCACCGCGGAGCTGTCTGATGCCCTAATATAATATGGCTTGAATGTTCTAAAGCTCTGAAGGTGTCAGATACAGGGATCTCCATATATGGGCACAAAAGGGCCGCAGACAAACAGAGGGGTTTAATGGATACTGTGAGGATCCATTGAGTATGACATCAGGTATCACTTCCAACTACGAAGCCTCTGATTTTGTCCACTGATTTCCATGCACATAGTCCATGCATGGATTCACATGCACGCCTATGTCTTTGTGTCTTATTACTTGCTTAAGCAGAGCATGCAAGTATTGTGGATTTTTTGTGCGTATATGCCCGGAGGTATACAGTATATACTAGATGTTGACCACAGTATAGTACTTTCAACATACATACGTTACATGTTACCCAACCAATATTGAAACATATCGTTCGTACACACACACACGACTCTGTGAAAGCTTTCAAATGTAATCAGAATATACATTATGCTGATTTGCTCACTTCCGAGCAAATCCATAACCCAACTACAGTGACCACATCCTCACTAGTCACTGCCTTTCCTGTTAAAAAAACATGCGCGCGCACACACACACACACACACACACACACACACACACACACACACACACACACACACACACACACACACACACACACACACACACACACACACACACACACACACACACACACACACACACACACACACACACACACACACACACACACACACACACACACACACACACACACACGGCTTGTGCGCGCGAGCCATATGCTACGTCTGATAAGAAAATAATGAGGCTGTTTATTGACGGAAGGCCTCTGTACCTCCTTCGGACTTCAAAGCAGTGTCTGATGACTTCTTATGAGTCATCCTCTCTCCGAGCAACCCGCTCAGCGTTCATCTGTCATCGGTGGTTCTTTCAGGAGCATTTGGACTGCAGTGAGTGTCAGTCGTTGCCCATAATAAAACAGTCACCCAGTGACGCCACCGTTCTCTTTAGTCTACACACAGAAACACAATGCTTTTTAAATGCTTTTTTGAAAAACCTGTCAGTCGTTCTCAAACATTTTCACATCAAGGACCCCAAAAAATATGTTGTTCCAGGGACCCCCCAGAAGCAAAGATTTGAGTTAAAAACGTTCGCTCTGAAAGAATATATACCGCTATTCAAAGATTTGCGCCACATTTTCACGATTTTTCAAAAATAGTAGATCTACAAGCTCGTAGCGTGACACTCGGTGCTATTTTTCAATAGCTAAAGTATAACATAATGCTGAAAGGGGTTCCCGCCCCGAAAAGTATCCCTATTTTGGGCAAACATGTCTTAATGGGCAAACATTGGTCGAAAACAGCTGATCTAGGCAAGACAAGGGATCATTTAAATGTTTAAGTATAGAGGGAAAAAAGTGGAAGATCATCACAAGGCGATTATTCAGTAATTAGGGCTGAAGTTGTTTGTGTTCTTTAATGAACCTATTCTCTTGATCTTCCGGTACGCTGCTCAGCGTGCCTATATTCTTTTCCGTTTCTCTGTTATGTCAAATGTTTGTATATGTGTTGCATACAGGGTCGCTGAGTTGCAAGTCAAATTTCAATATCAAATTAGTCTGAAAAGGTACTTTCTGGAACCAAAAATGGTTCTTCTATAGACTATGCCGGGATCGCTCTGAAGAAGCAGTTTTGGTTCCACTTGGCACCTTTATCTTTCTGCGTGTTTAATAATACCGCATATGGTGTTCCGTGCAATACTGGAAGTGGCTGTTGCACGTTGTCTGCTGGCCAGATGTTCTTAGCTGACGGATGACGTTCAGCAACTTCCAGCATGCAGCATTCCACTTCTGTAGTCGCCCGCCAGACAGACAGACAGACAGACAGACAGACAGACAGACACAGGACAAGCTGTAACAAAATCCAGTTGCTGCTGGCAGTCCCAATGTACTTTTAACCCCTCTGGCACAAGATAATAAAATAAACCAAACTCACCACAGTCTACACTACAGTATGTCCTGTCCTCTTGAAAGGGGAAAAACAAAAGCCTGTCCTTGTTTTAAAAAAAAAAGGTTGAACTGAAACAGTTTTTCTTTACAAAACAAAATGTACCAATGAGATCATTGAACTGTTCCCACGCAAATGTTTGACAAATATTTGTGCGTATTTGATTGAGACCATAAAATGAGTTTTCTGAAAGCAAGCAGACTTACTGTACGTTTCATTTCATAATATGGAACACAAATTGAATTCCAACTGATTTTCCGTCGATCAATTACATCAGGCTAATCATTTCACCCATACGCTGCCTAATACAGTAATTTCCTCACATTCAATGTACCAAAAGTTAACTCTGAACTTGGTAGATGTGCTTTTAGCTTCTGTGGCCCTAATACATGGAATGTCCTGCAAACTACATTACAATTGACCACATTGGTACCCCTGAGTCGTTTTAAAACCTTGGTGAGCACACAGATCCCCAAAATATGTAACCGTTTATCGTTTTGAAATTTGTCTTTGTCTTGCCACTATCTGGCTGTTGTGTGTGACCGTTGTTATCAGGAGACCCAGGATCTTAAAAGGCCTCTCTCAACTCATGCCAGTTTATGAGCACTGGCAAAACATAGTCCACAACTTTTGAGATGACTGACAGGACCCATTTGGTACATCTTAAGAGGCTCGCTGGGGAAGCTTTGATCAAAATCACATCCGACCTCAAAAGATTAACACCAAACGGTGACATCTGGACGACTGGCAGAGGTCCTCATCGCTATGATTCTATATAGTCTGAACATTCATTGATTCTACTGTAGTCTGTACACTATAGTGCTTACAGATGTTTGGCATCCTTGGCCAGACGTAGATAGATAGAACATGAAATTGTAACCACCTGGATTCAAGCACACTGACTGTATCCCTCTCTCTCCGCATTCACAGGAGGAACCACCTGGCCAAGGAACAGATCATGCCGCTAGGCCAGTGGCTCCCACATTTTTTTCATGCCAAGGACCCCCAAATTGACACTAATTAGCCCCCCCCCCCCCCCCCCCCCCCTCTACTCTAACAGTGATTCTCAACCCGTTTAATTTCAAGCACCCCCAGTTTGACATGCATATTAGTCTACAGACCCCCGTTTAATGGCATTTCACAGGGACCCCAATTTAAGTAGGATAAAATCAATGGTAATTTAACTCTGAGAGTGTAGAAAAGGAACCAAATGTTAGGGTCCATTTGGTTCCATCTGTACACTCTCAGAGTTACAGACCGATAAGGGTATATTTGGTTCCAAACTATCATTTAGCTGGGGACCCCCTGGAACTCTCTCAAGGACCCCTGGGGGTCCCCGGACACCACTTTGGGAACCAGTGCTCTAGGCATCAGGCAGGGCTACTCTGCTACTATATTATTATGACATGTGTCCCCAGATTCTTGTTCCGCAACACACACACACACACACACACACACAGCTGACTTCGCCTTTTATTTAACCTTCAAACCAGGCACCCATACATATACCCGTCCCATATGGCAAAAAGCAAATTAACCCCTTTTGGTGTTAGCATTATGTTATGCTTTAGCTATTGAAAAATAGCAGATCTACAAGCTCATAGCGCGGCACCGAGTGCCGCGCTACGAGCTTGTAGGTCTGCTAGTTTTGAAAAATCGAAGAACGACTGACATAGAAACATAGCTTTTTCAGAAAACTGTCAGGATGTAGAAGACATTTTTAGAATCTGATCTCAGGTCAAAATGGGTTAAGAACAGATTCTTAGTTACATTTTGTGGCCTGGCAAAAGGAAAGACCTCTTGAGGCCAGGGGAACTATCCCCAAAATAAATCAACATTCAAGTTAAAAAAACCAAATTAAAATCACCACAATATAATAATCACCAATAGAAAAAGAACACAATAAAATAAATAAAAATAATAAAATCAGACCCGTCTGAAGTGAGTGGTACTGTACTGTACTGTACTGTACTGTACTGTACTGTACTGTACTGTACTGTACTGTACTGTACTGTACTGTACTGTACTGTACTGTACTGTACTGTACTGTACAAGCCCTCCTCCCTGGCCTGTGTGTTAGGCTGTTTGCATGCAGTGACACTTGGTGGTGAACAAAGGCTATACGGCTATTTCCGTGCTCGGACACAGGGACCCCCACATACATAGCTGTATATAGGAGTGGTTGCACCACAAAAAACTGTTCGTCGACTACCTTTTTCCACTGACGAAAACTAAATGGAAACTAAATGAAAACTAAGCTATGAAGACTAAAACTAAGACTAAATATACTGACAATTTCGTCAACAAATAAAAACTAGACTAAAATGTTAGGAAGGGACTAGTGGAGAAGAGATCCAGTAAGTCATTTTACAATTAGTTGCATGCTGAAAATAGCTGATCTACAAGCCCACAACGCTGTGGGCTTGTAGATCGGCTATTTTCAGCAAGTGAAACAATCTGTCATTATGACTGCATAAAGGCCTGCCAAAATACATTTGGTTCGACTAAATCAACTGTAGATATAGTCCACTAAAATCATATGATATTTAGTCGACTAAAACTAGACTACAACACTAAAACATTCCAGGTGACTAAAATGTGATCAAATCAAAAATTGCTGCCAAAGACAACACTGATCCGAACGCAAATTTGGTTTTGGTAAATCTTCGACAGAATCAAGTGAGCATAACAGGTGTTGTATACAGCAAATTAGGCACGCAACAGCTGACACAGATGGGGGTGGGGGGGCAGACCAAGGAGAGCAGAGCGATAGAGGACATCAGGCTAGCGTTGCAAGCCGATCTGTAAATGTCACGACCATAATCAAACCAGGGACGTGCGCACAGAGACATCAAAAGGGGGCTTCCGCCCCTGCCCATTTACCCATCTGTAAAACAACTGCCCTCTCCAGACCACGAATGCAGCATTTACTACGGTGAAATAAATGCAAATGCCACTCCTTTCCATGCCATGCCGGAAGGCAGCATTCAGCAGAATTGCTTTTTTCCCCCCCCAGAGTCTCCTGAACTTGAACACAGTATTTTGCGTTGAACAAATTTCTTTAGAAATCCATGTCGTTACACCGGGTGCAGTACTTAGTTTAGACAGTTTTTGGTTTAGACTAGTCATTGGTTAGACCAGTCATTAGTCCTAAATGGTAAATGGTGCATTTATATAGCGCCTTTATCCAAGGCGCTTTACATAGATTGTGCATTACATTCACCCATTCACACACACATTCATACACCGATTGTGGCGGAAGCCATGCAAGGTACCTACCAGCACATCGGGAGCAATTTGAGGTTCAGTGTCTTGCCCAAGGACACTTCGACATGTAGACAGGAGGAGCCGGGATTCGAACCGCCGACCCATGGATCATTGGACGACCTGCTCTACCTCCTGAGCCACAGTCGCCCAACAGTCGTCCTACAACTACAACCTATCTCAAACCCTCACCCTAAACCTAACCTCCCACGGGGTGCATACTTAGTTTAGACTAGTATGCACCCCCGCTACACCGCATCTCCACTAGCTAAAGAGTGCTGGGTTGCGCCCTGAAAATAGCTGATTTACAAGCTCTCAACGCGTTGCAGCGCGACACGTTGTGAGCTTGTAGATCTGCACTTTATTAAATTAAATGATTCTATAGATAGATATGATTCTAAAAATGTCTTCTAAATCCTAAAAGTTTTCTGAAAAACCTATGTTGTTATATCAGTGGTCACTGGTCAGTTCCTTTTCACGTCAAGGATACCCAAAATGTATATACATTTCACCTCTCTGACCCCAATCTCAAAATATTTACTTCCAGGGAACTCCAGAAGCAAAGATTTGAGTTAAAAATGTTCACTTTGGTATATATATTTACATATATTCAAGATATTAAAAAAACAAAAAAAAAACAGCACACCTACAAGCTCATGAGCTTGTAAATCTGCTATTTTTTTTAATAGCCTTTAAAAAAAAAAAAAACAGAAATGACACATACTTTCCCAATTCTATTGGCTTTAAATCCCATTCTGGGCGGGAACCCCTTTTGGTGTTTAAAGCATTATGTAATACTTTAGCTATTGAAAAATAGCAGATCTACAAGCTCAGAGCGCGCCGCCGAGTGGCGCGCTCTGAATTTGTAGGTCTGCTATTTTTGAGAAATCGTGAAAATCTTTGAATATATATTCTTCCAGAAGACTTTTATTTTATTCGACGTCAGGCCTAAATGGGTTAAGTTGATTGAGCTGTCTTTGCCACTGTGTCCCGCTCCTGTGACACACAACGGACCTACCTTCATGTGGCGGAGGTGCGGTGATGGAACTCCCCTATCTGGTCAGTTGACTGGTCAGTCGGTCAGTATCAGTGAAAGTGGAGCACATTCTGTAGAGAGGAAACCCAATTTTACATTTAACCTTAACTTAATGGCACTGTGGCATGATAAAGGACAGAGTGTTGTCTAACCAGATTCCCAAAATGTCATTATTCAGTAACATGGTCTAGACTAGAGTAGTGCCAAGGTCAAGGGTGGGTGGAGATGCTAGGGGCATTCCCTGATGAAGGCTTAACCGCCCAAACGTTGCATTCTGTCTGCTACCTGCTGTCCTAAATAAAATATTGGCACTCTGGCTATTGGCGTGTGCGACCACTTTCTTGTTGTTTCAAGATTCCCTCTTCAGGGGGAATTTGAGGACACACAGCCCTGTCAACCCAACCACAAGACGTTGGTCTTAGAGGTGTTTAACTGAAGGTGTCAGCTGGAGATATGGCCCTGACGGCCGCTTGGACTCGTCTGAATTCATCCTGAAGTAATTGACACTATAATAAAGTACCAATCTGCTACAGTATGTCTCAATTGTGACCAGGTGTGAGGTGTGTCTAATCACATTTTCCTTAATTAAATCCTGATTCTCCCTGAATGCTTCCACTCTGCTGCTTCTTAACGAATTCAAACCATAACCATGTTTGACAATAAAAAAAAATAATAGAAAACTGTGTTTCTATTACATTACTTTTTTTGAGGGGCGAAGGCCCCTCCTATATACAACTGTTGTCCCCACACGTCTCAATATTTGGAGGCAGACTTCGGTTCAACATTTGATTAAGGATTAAGGTTGGTGAGGGATCCGTTAAAATGACCGGATTAAGGTTTGTTTAGGGATCCGTTAAAACAACCAGATTAAGGTTGGTGAGGGATCCGTTAAAACGACCGGATTAAGGTTGGTGAGGGATCCGTTTAAATGACCGGATTAAGGTTGGTGAGGGATGCGCTGCTCCGTCCTTGCGGTTATGGTTAGGTTGTTAGGGTTTGAGGTAGGTTGTTGTTCGGACCAATGGAACTAAAGCATGCACCCCTCAATATTTGCCATTGACAATGAAAGGAAAAATTAGGTAAAATGTCCGCTAAATCTTGTCCCCACACGTCTCATATTTGCCAATGACAATGAAAGGAGAAATTAGGTCAAATGTCCGCCAAATACGACTTTGAATATGAATTTAACCTTGCAATCTCATAAATTCAGTTGTTCATGAGATGATGTATGATGATGTATAATGATAAGAGCGCCCCTCACTTCACACGGGTGTGATTCTTTTCTACCTGGCCCTTCACTGCATGGAGAAAAAAGTGAAATATTTATTAATGCCAAGCCTGGACTGACCACTCAGTAACGTAACGTTACTACAGTGATGGATCTTAGGATCCACAAATGGAGCCGTGGAACAGATCTGTGTGCATCCTCGCTGCCAGAACAAAAGGCTGAATATCCTCCAGGGATGCCAACTCTGATTTATCAAACTGCCCTCGTGAGTGCTTGTGAACGGCTGTATCCAGTCAGTGCCCCCCCGGGGTCATATTTCCTATCTGGAGTATATTCAGAATAATAGGCCGTACCTCTCAGATCTCCCCCCCACCCCCTCCCCCTCTTCCTTCTGCCTGTCAGGGATCACAGGTCGCTCTGCAAACATGAAAGGCAGGTCAGTGTTTACAGGCAAAGACAGCTACAGTACGCACACCTGCTGTAGCCTACACACATACACTCAAATCCACAGTTCATTTAAAACTGCAAAATGTGCTACACGGGATTGTTGTTCCGATACCGATACTGGTATCTGGTACTCGGGCCGATACCACCCTCAAGTACCAAAACATCCAGTTGACACTATAGAGCGTCGCAGTCCCGCCCCCTACCATGGACCAGGAAATTTCCCATAGACATTTCTTAAAGTATTTATTTAAAGACGATTACGCCGCGGACAAAGCCAACTCAAGTCGTGACAACTCATGACAACACAAACAATATTTTGGACCAAACAAATAATTACAAAGAAGAAAAACAACAAGAAAAGTGTTGTAACCTGCCGTTTTTTTGTCTTTCTAATTATTTGTTCGGGCCAAAAAATTGTGTTTGTTGTCATGATTTGTCACGACTCGAGTTGGCTTAAACGTCTTTAAATAAATACTTTCTGAAATGTCTATGAGGAAAATGAACGGAGAATCATTTCCTGGTCCAGGGCAGGGGGCGGGACTGCGACGCTCTATAGGCTGAAGGAATGCAACGGGAGCAAGTCTGACCCAACAAATCGCCAAAAACAGCCGATCTACAAGCATAAATGAAAGTGTGAAAAGTGTAGATCAGAGATCCATCTGCATCTATGAGAAAAAGGGGTTAAAATAAGTGCTTACTCAACAAAAATAAAGTACTCGTACCGGTACTCTGTATCGACGAGTACTAAATATTAAGTACTTGTACTCGTACTCTGTCTGAAGAAAATGGTATCGGGATAACTCTACCTCTCTTCCAACAAGGAAACCTCGCTTGATCAGGAGAGATATTGCATTTATGAGCTACAGGCTGACTGATTGATTTGAAATGTTTCTTTCACAGTATGCAGAATGGGTACATTTCACACGAAAGTACAGGTCTGGTCAACAAAAAAATGCTACTTGAGGACAGAACCAGCAAAAGCACAAAGACTTGTTTACATAAGGGTCCTCCATTTTGATTGATTGATTGGATTGATTGACATTCTTATTTCACAGTATGCAGAATGGTAGCCGAAATTTGCAACTCTAGATTTTTTTATAATGGGATGAATCTAGAGTTGCAATACCCTCCATTGACTCCCTACTCATCCAAATTGCGTTTGCGATCTGCTTGTATTAAACAACTTTAAACTCACCAACATTGCAGCTCTAGGCCAAGCTTGAATTATCCTCTTTCAATCTGCCGAGCTTGTTTTTCATAAAAATCCACCGTAGACATTTTATGAGCTACTTTGTCAAGAATCTAATCTTATTTCAGGGCTAATCTTAACAGAACTGTGTGTGAATAATGATGTTCAACCACTAAATGAATCCATTAAATGATTAATAAAGTCAATATCATACCAGTTCCAAGATGTTCTGCTGCTACTTGTCGACCAACAACAAGAGAATTAAGTCACCATATCAGAAATCCAACATTCACAACCTGTGCTAAACTCTGCTCAACTATAACTCAGCCTTTGTCGGCGAGCGACAGACCGTCGCACGACGAGACAGCATTAGCATTGATTCATTTTTTTACCAGCTGCTTCGTAGAAGCGGCAGGTCAGTGTTTACCTGGGAAACTTGCGACTGGTACACGGACCCGAAGCGGCAGGTCAGTG
Source organism: Electrona antarctica (assembly GCF_951216825.1). NCBI lineage: Eukaryota > Metazoa > Chordata > Actinopteri > Myctophiformes > Myctophidae > Electrona > Electrona antarctica. Next base: position 29,417,546 of record NC_136804.1, on the reverse strand, counting down.
TTTACCTGGGAAACTTGACCGGTAAACGGACACCGCTATGCGACCGGTAGACGGACACCGCTAGTCTTTCTCAGGTCTTTCTGCTGAGTGTTGCCAAGTCTGCATATTTCCAGCCTAACGTGGATTCATTCAAAGTTGCATGCCTGGTTTGGTTTTTGGAGGCTGATTAGCTTATTTCTGTCACGACAGTTGCCACCACTGGCAACAACCCATAACATCCCATCGTCTGCATGGCATGGCTAGTCGAGCAGTTCTGATTGGCTGCCTCGTCTCCAGCCATGTTGCCTCAGAATTCTTTAGGGTCACTAATTTGAGCATAACAGCGGAGCAGCTAAAAAGTGGCATAACGTCAGCAGCAGACCCACAGATAATAATAATGCAGCTGGTAATTAATTGATTTAATCAATTTTGGCTTGTTTATTGGTCGATGATAGTTATTGATCCAAACGGTTTGTTTACATGTGGTTTGCATGTTAAAATCAAACATAGCCAGCAGGTGGCAGTCTTCTTCTTCTTCTTTGTGGTGTTTTATGGCGGTTGGCATCCAATTAGTTGCATTACCGCCCCCTTCTGATCCGTGTGTGGATCAGACAAAACTAAAACTTATTTCTATACACCGTCCTATGCAAACTTAATAGTCCATGGACTATATAGACTATAGTCCATGGACTATATAGACTATAGTCCATGTACTATAGTCCATGGACTATAGTCCGTATAGTCCATGGACTATAGTCAATATAGTCCATGGACTATAGTCAATATAGTCCATGGACTATAGTCCATATAGTAAAAACTATAGTCCATGGACTATAGTCAATATAGTCCATGGACTATAGTCTATATAGTCCATGGACTATATTGACTATAGTTTTTACTATATGGACTATAGTACAGTGGAGCAATGCGCTGAATTAGTGTAATAACAGGTCTATATTGAAAATAGAGACGAGGTTTGTTGGAAGCTATGCCAGGGACCCCCATAAGAGAAGATTTTTACGGCTCTAGCATAGGGCTGTCAGAACGAATTTCATAATATGAAAGAAATTCGAATATTAAAAAAATTAAATATATTCGAAAGCTAAAATTGCCATTCGAATGGAGCTTTTATCATTTATTCATTATATTTTATATTTTTATTTTGTTTTATATTTTATTTTATCCGCTCGCTTAATGTATGAATAACGAATCTACCGCTGTTGAATCGGTCCGGCCGCTTCTCGCCTTCCAGACTAGAGTTATAGCAGGGGGCGGTGCTTTCGTTACGTCCTCACTCTATCAAGTGGGATAGCTGCCGCTGGGCGTGAGTCAGACTAAAGCAGGAAGCAACACTGCAGCAGCACAAGTGTAAACAAACAAGGCAGAGGCTCAAGATAACAACAGGGAACAGGGGAACATTTACGTTCGGAAATATCGCACCGGACAGGAGAGCACTCGCCTATTAGTTTGCATTGCACAGTGCAGTCAGTGCGCTATTTCCGAACGCCGTGATGAGTGGAAGGTGGACGGGAAAATAACATCAAGAGAAAACGTTGTCTGCAGACTATGCATTACTGGCCTGTTCATCTGATAGCCAAGCATTCTGTTAAAATAGAGAAACTATTGCTGGTGATCTGGAGTCTGGAGTTGTCCCGTCCATGATAGACTGACTAATGAAACATTATTATTATTTTTCCGTGCAAACCATGTCATGTTGAAAAAATAGCTTTGGCGTTTGAATGGGGGGGCCCTCTAGTGGACAGAACGTGCATACAAAACTTGATATTCTGTGTATAGAGGTGTTTTTCAGTAGGCTATAATGAGCTAAAATAAACAATGTAAATATTCGAATATTTTCGAAAATTACAAATAATGAAGCAATGAAATTCGAATTGGATTATAGAGGTGAACTGACAGCCCTACTCTAGCAGTGGTTCTCAACCACTTAACGATCCCCAGTTTGACATGCGTTAGGCTACGGACCCCCCATTTAATGGCATTTCCATCTCTGAGACCCCAATTTATATTGTAAAATCAATGTTAATTTAACTCTGAGAGTGTACAAATGGAACCAAATGGACTCCAGAAGCGATTACTTTACAAAAAGGTCTGTCATCCAGAAATAGTTCATGAGCTTCAACAGTAGGTGGTGTCCATGAATGGACACCACCTACTGTTGAAGTGTTTGCGCGCGCGCGCGCGCACGCACGCACGCACGCACGCACGCACGCACGCACGCACGCACGCACACACACACACACACACACACACACACACACACACACACACACACACACACACACACACACACACACACACACACACACACACACACACACACACACACACACACACACACACACACACACACACACACACACACACACACACACACACACACACACACACACACACACACACACACACACACACACACACACACGAAGATGGATGACTTATAGACAGTTCCCAATCAATTAGCCCAGACTGCAGGGGAGGAAATGGATCTAAGTGATCTCTGCTGCTTCTGTTTCACATACAGACATCTCTCGTGTTCTTTCTTTTCTGTGTATGTGTGTGCGCGTGCGTACGTGCGCTTCCCCCATGCACTCACACTGATCTAATTGTAAAAAGTGGTCAGGAGTGCTGCTGTGTGTGTGACAGCTGCCTGCCAGCCACGTCAACCTTCACTTCCTGCACATGAAAAAGCACTTTGGACGCTGACCTCTAGTCTGGGTGGTGTGGCATCCTGCTGTGCTGTGACACAAGCTTATTAGCCTATAGTTAACTAAAACTAACAAAATAACAACAAATAAAATAGTTTTTTTTCCTGCTTGAAAATAGTCCCATGATTCGTTATTGAGCCGACAAAAAAGCCACTTCCGCAATCCGAGTCACAGACAAAGAGCAAAGCGGGCTAAGATGGTCTATACCCCCTCGTTAATTTTGCATTGGAGTCAGTTTCCCAGAAGCCCTTGCAAGCCGGCGGTTGGTTGATTTCCGGTTACGTCATCGTAACGTGTCCGCCTCGTCACAATGTCCGCGACAAAGCCGGATTTTCATAATAACCATCTAGCAACGGCGAATTAAACACAAAACAAATAGCGGGTTTAGCGTATTAGGCGTGGAATGACAATGGAATAAATGTTGTGTATGGCGGGTTATGCACTCAAAGTGTTTTAACTGAACTAATTACTTGCGCAAGCAGAGCGTGCAAGTAATGTTATTAGTCAGGTGCTACGATGCGTATGTCCCTTAGTAGCATATGATATGACGTCATATGCTGGCACAGGACATACGGAAGCAGACCGTGCAGGTATGTTTTCCGTCATGCTACGAAGCGTATGTCCCATGACGTGATGAAGATATGTAGGCTACCAATGTCCCTTAGCAGCATATGATATGACGTCATATGCTGGCACGGGACATACGGAAGCAGACCGTGCAGGTATGTTTTCCGTCATGCTACGAAGCGTATGTCCCATGACGTGATGAAGATATGTACCAATGCCAGCGTATAATTGGTTTACGATGGTGACGTAATGATGATATGTTTCAGTGTCGGGTGGATTAAAGGGACATACGCATCAAACCACCCGAGTAACAACAGTATACCACTAATCAACTCACAAATTACATATACATATATACATAGACATAATGAGCATATGCGAATAAAAAAACTAGAAGATAGAAAGAAAAAGCTAAACCGTAAGGACCAAGAAAAACGTAATAAAAACCGAATAAATGAAACCGATGGACAACGAAAGGAACGGCTTTCAAAAAGACGGAATTCATACGTTAAAAAGGATGAGTAAAATACCACTTGAAATTCAAGAAAATAAAAAACGTAAGAGAAACAGACGACTTCGAAATATCCGAACAAAAGAAACGGATGAAAGATGAAAGGAACGGTTGGTTATGCGTAACAAAAATCTCAAGAATATGGGAATACAAAAACTAGAGGAGATCAACGGAAATGAAACTCATAAACTAGAACTGTGTGATCGAAAAATGGATACAAAGAAAAACCATAAGGACAACCAAATACGTAAGGAAAACCAAATAAATGAAACCGATGGACAAGGAAAGCAATGTTATTGAGAGTTTAAAATAATTATACTGTATACGTAACATATTTTCTTTCAATTAATATATATATTCTTTCATCTGATAAGTGGTTCCTGGACACTTCTAAAACCTTTATAGATAGAATATTTGACGATACTTCAAAATACTACTTTTTTTCCCTCCAAAAGCAAGGTATGTAGCAAATAGCTAAACCTAATAATTAAATTAATTGAAAGTTTGTAGCGGTATACAGTACTTGCACGCTCTGCTTGCGCACTAGTAGGCCATATAGTGCGCACTCGACAGAGTGCAGTTCTAGTTAAAAACTACAATAACCAGAATAACTGCTAGGTGCAACAAGCTCTTGTAGTGCCAATTTTCCCTTGTTTCCTCTAGCTCCATGTTAACTCAGAACATTAGCTTCTTTTGCCACTCGCTCCGCGAGTTGCGGTATGGGTATGGGTTTTTATGCTGTTCAGACTATGGGTTTTATGGGTAAGTCTCCCATTGGCTTTAGAGGCAGCCAATCATGAAAAACGGTTGTCTTTAAGGTCGTCAGTAGTGATGCGTGCAAATGTGGTACCTGGCAAAATAACCAAAACGATGAAATGGAAACTGCATTGTGTGTTTAGTTTACAAAACTAACTAAAACGAACTGAAATTACAGACAAAATGCCCTTAGTTTTCATTAGTTCTCGTTTCCAACTGTAACTGAATATATATATTTTTTTAATGGTATCTTTTGTTGAGTTTTTATTACACAGCAGGCCTACTGCTACTATAATGAAAAATCCCAAACTAACCTTGCTGTGGCAGTTCCCCGAACATGTTGAAGACTAAACCCACTTATAGAGTGAATCAACACACCCATGTTTGTGAAATTTACGTCATATGTGGAATATAGCTTACATCTGTCTGATCTAAATTCATTACGTCAGGAGCATGCATTACGTTGATGTGCATGACCCGAAAATAGTATTTTCAGGAGAGCAAAAAATAGCCTATACGCGTTCTAAAAATATAACGTATATGTTGATCTTGTGACTTGTGGTCACTGACTGAAGGTCATTGTTCAGCCATCTCCCATTGCATCTGTAGAAGGAACAGGCAGTATTTAGCCCGAACCCGTATTTAGGCATGCCTAAATATGGTGTCTGGCCCGGGCAGAGGCCTTTTGTGGCGGTTCTGGACAACCGTGGGTCCGACCGACTCGACACCTGGCACTGCACTCCCTGTGGGGGTGTGGAACATGTGTGTCGAATTTGAAGTAGGTGGGGCGAACGGTTCTCGAGTTACGAGGAGCAAGGAAAAAGTATCCCCATTTTAATTGATGATATATTATAGCATCATGCAACCCCTCCACAAGTTACAAAGCATGGCACTTGAACAGATGGCTGGGAAAGAAACAATCCTGGTAAGGATTGATTCTGCCAAACTATATTCCTCAGAACCCATCTCCACCACCCCATCTCCACCCCCATCTCCACCACCTCCCTCCTACCTAGATGTCTCCTCTCCTCTCCCCATGGGTTTACACTGGCAGTGAGAGAGATCCAGCCAGCCACCCCTGTGCTGCTTGCTTGACAGCGCTCTGTCAAATGCATTCCCATCTTCTCTCGCTCTCTCGCTCTCTCTCTCCCTCTTTGTTGCCATAGAAACAAACGTACTGTGGAAAAGTACAAGCGAATGGGTTAGTCTGGGAAGAGCAGCACACACGGGGGGAGGGGGGGGGGGGGGGGGTTGGTCGTTTACTTTAAAAAGATTAATTAAGCTTAATTTATATACTCGAGATATTCTCAAGATGAGATTTTTCACGATTTTCAACTGAGAAACGTGAAGCGAGGTTGTGAGAAGAGAATGTGACTGAAAGTTTGCCCAAAAAGACAGGTGTAGGACTAGGAGTGCTCTTTTTTTTTCTTTCACAGTAAGGCTGGTGTTATTTGGCAGACTATAAAACCAATGCGTTCACTCCTTAGGTCTCAGTTTGATCCGACAATGATGGGAGGGGGACACTGCTGGGGCTTCATGCGATCTAGGAGCCATCTGTTGGAAACGTTCTTGTTTCAGTGACAGTACACCGTGTTGTTCTATTACTGTAGCTAGATTTCAATTATGCTAGTAATTACAAAAATGTCACTGTGCGGTAGAAGAAGGATAACAAGCAACAACACGCGGTGCGCGCACACACACACACACACACACACACACACACACACACACACACACACACACACACACACACACACACACACACACACACACACACACACACACACACACACACACACACACACACACACACACACACACACACACACACACACACACACACACACACACACACACACACACACACACACACACACACACTTTAATTGGTCATTATTACAGTAGGCCTACTCCTCTACACGGCTCATATACAGTAGCTCCTCTATCATAACATGTCTGGCCTGTATACTCCATAATGTATTAATGTTTTTCTTCTTCATAAAAAGCAGCATATTATAAAGACAGTGAAGCAAAAAGGGATGGCCTCCTCAGCAGCTCACAAACTACCACTTATTATGCAACCACGAGTCTATTTAGGGCATCTTCAGAGCATGCAGATCACCTTAGGGACCTGGTCATCAATAATGGATCGCTTGCCCCTATTTCAAAGTGGGCTCATTTAATCTCGATCACAGTCACAGAGAGAGATGTGGCACTACTAGCCGGGATGGGTTTCCATTTGGTGGCTTTGCCAAAGACTAAGTGGACCACGTAGGGATGTCATCGCCATGACATTTAAGTTGATGATTAAACATTTTGTCCTATACAAATATTAATTCATCAATAATAATTGTGATTCATTATTTAAAAGTGTTTATTATTTGTTTTGGCATTAAACATTGGAACATATACTGTACACAAGAGCACTTTATTTTCTGCACATTCATTTTCTGTGTTGTTGGAGTCGTGAAACAAATACCATACTGGGGAATGGCGAGGAATTTAGAGAAAGACCAAACTGGAATCAAATGCTTTTATTTATTTTTGTCCCTTTTGCTTGCAGGGCCGCTGAGAACTGCACTCTCACAAATCATGTTGAGTTGGCGTATTGCAGCAGGTGGCAGGAAGCATGTGTACATGTGTGTTAACAGGGGTGGTCCCTGCCTCTGCACACACACAGAGAGAGAGAGAGAGAGAGAGAGAGAGAGAGAGAGAGAGAGAGAGAGAGTGTGTAGATTAGAGGGGGGGGACGAGAGAGCATGCAGGAAGGCACCCCCCTCCCATCCTCCCACTCAATGTTCTGTGACATTGAGAGAAACCATGATCATTTCCTCAACCCACTCTCCTCCACTCAGCCCATGTTTTCTTACCGTACCGTCTGTCCATCCTCCGTCCATCCGTCCGACACACACCTCTCCCCCCCTGAGTGCCTACAACCCCTGTCCTCTCCCCCGCTGAGTGCCCACAACCCCTGTCACCCCCCCCCCCCACCCGAGTACCCACAACCCCTGTCCTCTCCCACAGGCAGCTGGAGCACAGAGCATATCACATGGGCGCCCGCCCACCTGCCCGCCCGCCCGCCCGCCCGTCAGCCAACACGCACAAGTGTCACAAACATTTTCCCAAGGCGGTGTGAATGAGATCATTGTCCTCCTGACCCTGGTAGTGGGGCGGGGGGCACTATAGGAGGAGAGGAGAGGAGAGGAGAGGAGAGGAGAGGACAGGACAGGACAGGACAGGACAGGACAGGACAGGACAGGACAGGACAGGACAGGACAGGACAGGACAGGACAGGACAAAAGATAGAAGAGAAGAGGAGACAGCTATAGAGAGGAGAGAGCTGGACGGAAAGCGAAAGCAAAGACAGCAAGACAAGAGGAGCGAAATTACCTTGACAAAAGTAATGGGGGAAATAAAATAAATTAAGATAAAAGACAACATTTAATTACGTATAATGAGGTGAAGTTGATACTGTAAAACAGTGGTTCTCAAAGTGGGGTCCGGGGACCCCCAGGGGTCCTTGGAGGAGGGCACCCCCAGCAAAGGTAGTTAATATGACATCACAATATCATTTAACCATATTAAAAAATAGCATACATATAGGACGTTATACTTCGTGTCGCCTTTATAAGCTTGTACATCTGCTATTTTTGACTACTGTGAAACTATTTTTGAGATGGGGGTCCGCATGCAGCCAAATACATATCCTCTTGGGAGTCTTTGTTTGACATGAACAGGTTTGAGAACCAAAGTCAAAGTCAAAGTCATACGATTTGTCACACATGTTACCGGCACCGCAGTGACATTTGTTCTCCGCATTTGACCCATCTCTTGGAGCGGTTGAGCCAATCCAACCCTTTGATGCTGAGTGCCAAGCAGGGAGGCATTGGGTCCCATTTGTACAGTCTTTGGTATGACCCGGCCGGGGATCGAACCCCGATCTCCCTGTTTCAGGGCGGACACTCTAACCACAAGGCCACTGTCTGCGGAAAGAAAGACAGTGAGAGTCAGAACAGGAGACACAACAGGACACAGTCAGAGACACATACGGTACACACAGGATACCACAATATCCTCAGCACAGAAAGAAACGCTGCGGGTTGTTTCGAGTCGGAAAACCCTGTCTGTGGTAAATGCGGGTCAGCCCGCCGGCCTGCGTGCTGCTAATAACCGTCCGGATGTGTCCTTATCAAAGGGACTCCTGTGGCTCGGTGTGCTGTCGAGGCTCGCGGAGAGAGAGAGAATGAGGCTGGTTATACAGCTTCGTCCCCCCGTGATAAGGCCTGGTGAAGGAAGCCGTGGTCGTCATTAACCCCGTGTACACACAGCCCTATAATCCCCTTCTCATGGAGCCTGCCCAGTGGGGGGACAAATCCACTGTCCCCCTTTCACTGACGAGGTCCTGATAACAGTGTCAGACACACACAGAGCATCACCCCCCGGCCAGGCAGCCCAGTGTTCGTATTAACTCTCAACACTGAAGACCCGTTTATTTATGCATGGAAATGCAGCCACAAATCCATACGATTTGCATGTGCCGTACATATACGCACACAAACATACAGTACAGTATACAAAGCGGTATTTATACACAGGCGGCAATTGTACGCATACCTTTCAGTATAGGCTCAATTACTTGAGCGCTACATTTGACCCCAGACTGGATCAAATGTCGAAGTATCTATACAGTATGTTTCTTCATTCACTGAGTAATAAAGAGAAACAGGATAGACGGTAAACATCAAAGGGAAAGTGTCATCTTCTCGACTGTTACATGTTGACAAGTGCACAAAGCATAAGCAAAGAAGAAGAGAAGCCTCACTGCTGGGAATCAGGAAACAAAACAAAACACTCACTGACAGCGTGTTTGTTGTCTTCACTCCTCGGAGTGAATTTAATATGCTATCAGAAGACGGCAGAGCCGCCCAGGCGCCCACACTACCTGGGTATCAGATGTTATGGTAAACATATACTTTTAACCAGAGCAGCTACTTCCCAAAACCGTTGTGCGTCACTGAAAAGCTCATTGTTCCTAAACGAATGCTTATCAGATCAGATGACCGGCTGAAGTCCACATGACCACATGACTCTGCGTTTGACTTTGTGTCGATGAGCGTTTCAATTTTTCGACGAGCTACCGCCTCAAGCTAAACTTTTGTTCAGAGGCATGTGATCTAGTTGTGTGATGTACGACGTGCCATCGAGAGATTTAACTAAAAGTCCTGATGGGATAAATGAATAAAAAAAAATTTTCCTCCACGAAGAAGGCAAAGAAAAACAAAAGGTGAAGTGTGTGGCAGACAGTCTCGGGCAGTTTCCTGTCTCCAAACTGTTTACCTCAGTGCAAAAGTCCCAGGGAACAGACCTTCCTTGCTTTCATTTCACATACGCACACAAAGCCAAGCACATGTACCTGTATTTATTATAACACATAGGCTACGCACACAAAGCCAAGCACATGTACCTGTATTTATTATAACACATAGGCTACGCACACAAAGCCAAGCACATGTATTTATTATAATGACAAACCACATCATTCATACGGCTCCGTTACCTCAACGGGTGGTGGCTCATTGTTAATGTTTGAGAGAAGACCACAATGGAAATCTTTTATTTTATTTTATCCCCAATTGTTTTAAACCAACAACATGTATGATTTGGTTTAATGCAATCTCACAAACTAAACTAAAGCCTACAGAGCTCATGTGTTCAAATCTCAAACTCAGGCCAGTGTAAGTTTTGAAAGCCGCCACACAAAAGACGGAGTCAGGGCTGGACTGAGACAAAAATTCGGCCCGGACATTTTCACAGAATTTGGCCCAGACTGGCCCACCACAACCAGCGCGCAGATACTCTACTGACTTTTCGGGTCGAGGCCCATACAAATACTTGAAATACAAGCCCTTAATACCACCACATTTACAGTACCACTTATATGATACATAACACAACAGACAACTAATTTAACATTTGGCCCAGACCGGCCCACCAGAGGGTCGGCCCACCGGGCATATGCCTGGTACAGTACCTCCTGTGGCCAGTCCACCCCTGGACGGAGTGAAAAACAGCTTGAGGACAGATATGGACTCGGCTGGCTCAATTTGTTCAGCACGTCAGATGTTGTTCAAGCCCAGAAGAAAAGAAAAGCTGTCTGAGGGCTGTGGCGGAGGGATAGCTTATGGACCTTATGGCCAATGGGACCAGTGCCCATGGGCCACAACTAGGGGCCCCTGAGCCGTGAGACCCATTGACAACTTTCTGTATATATTGTAGGTTAATGCTCAAATACTCTGGCCCCTCAGCCCCAGATCATTCATTGGCCTGCAGAGGGCCTCCGTGATTCTTAATCTGTCCATGATCTCAGTGTATGTTTTTCTAACCAATATCCTAAGGAAGGATATACAGTATACTGTTAGAAAAGCTCTTCAAGAAACGGTATAGTGTAGCAAAGTGCACTTATGTCCTGTTTAAAAACAAATCCATATCTGTAAGCAACGATGCAACGTGTTGTGAAAGCTACAATATAAATATAAAATGTTCACTATTTTTCTTTCATTAATTTATGCATTCATACAGTAAGAAGCCACCCGACCTCTGTCTCGACAACAACAAAATCTGTAAACTAATCATAGCAATTTGTCAAGTCACTGATTAGATGGTTTCATCAAAAAAATCCAATTGTTTGTGCCGCAATGTTTGTGCCACCTTTGAAAGCCGCCACACAAAAGAGGAAGAACAGCTTGAGGACATAATGGACTCGCAGCACTGGCTCAATTTGTCGATGATTTCACAATGGCCTCGCTTGCTAGAGACGAGATGTGCTCGTCATAGTTCAAGAAATAATACATTCAACATGGAGGGAAGGAAGCATGACAAAACCACTAATTAAACAAACAAAGCCAACCAAGCCCAAACTGACCAATTAAGAGATCATTATCCAACTGTAAAGCAACAGCTCTACACCACGCAAGAGTGACTTTTCATACAACTATGGTCGAGCATTAGAGCAATCTTATCTCATGCACAGTTCCTGCCTCCTCCAGTGATACCATTTTCATGCCAAAGCAAACACGTACTCTCTCTCGCTGCATTCATTGCTCTAACTAATAGGTGCTCTCTGAAAGATGACATTATAACCACATAACATATGAATGCTAGCATCACTATTCTGGGGCGAACATTCTGCCTAAATAGTGGATCTACAAGCAAGCTTGATTGATTACTTAATTGAAAATACATTCAAAAGGATAGAGTCACAAGAAAGCCGTTATAGGCTTGTTTCCGTTGTGGTCCTCTATGGGGAAAGGGGCCATGGGGAGTAACAATACAAAACAGACTAAAACTAAATACCTTTGTATTTTGCAAGGAGACAAAAAAAAAAAAAAAAACATAAAACAAAAACAGAACAATTTCATAAAAACGGACCAATAAAAACTGGATTTGTTTTGTTTGCTTTTTTGTTATTTATCTATTCTACACTAAAAGGTCAGTATACTTCAAATTAAACAATGTGACATGGTGTGAGCTTAGCTTGGCTATTTTCTTCAGGAAAGAGATGGTGTAGGCCAGGGGGAAAGGAGGGGGGGGAAGCTAGTACAGACCACTGTAGGCCAAGGGGAAAGGGAGGGGGCCTAGTACAGACCACTGTAGGCCAGGGGGAAAGGAGGGGGGGGAAGCTAGTACAGACCACTGTAGGCCAAGGGGAAAGGGAGGGGGCCTAGTACAGACCACTGTAGGCCAGGGGGAAAGAGAGTACAGACCACCGAGGGTGTATAGGCCAGGGGAAAGGGAGGGGGCCTAATACACTGTAGTACAGACCGCCGATGGTGTAGGCCAGGGGAAAGGGAGGGGGCTAATACACTGTAGTATAGCCCCTTTCGGGACCCTCGGTTAGCTTTTCTGAATTTTGGACGTCGCTACCCTAGGGTCCCTCATAGCTTATTCCACCCTCCATAGGATGCAGATTTACACACTCTCCGTTCACTGAGACCCGCCGCGTTGCTTGAGTGTTGGTGAGATGTTTCAAAGATGCATACAACAGCTTTAGGAGACAACGGAAACGTGTGCGAAGCGGCGCTAATCGGCGTTGCCGTTAAGTATTTTTTTAAAGTTTTGGCTTCTCTGAAATTCTCTCTTCCTGAGATGCGGTTAATGCGGTTTCGTACACGTTTCCGTTGTCTGCTATGGCTGTGTTATGCATCTTTGAAACATCTCACCAACACTCAAGCGGCGCCGCGGCTCTCCGTAAACAGAGAGTATGTAAATCTGCATCCTATGGAGGGTGGAATAAGCTACGAGGAACCCTAGGGTACTGCGTCCAAAATTCAGAAAAGGTAACCGAGGGTCCCGAATGGGGCTAACTGTGGTACAGACCGCCGAGGGTGTATAGGCCAGGGGGAAAGAGAGGGGGCCTATAAATACTGCCGAGGGAGTCTGGTCAACTAAGTATATAGGCAGGGTTTAAGCCGCTAAGAAATGCTGACAAACTATAGGCCTACTATACTATACTGCACTTTGTGGCTGACTGCTGCTGCTGTGCACTGGAATTCACTCTTGCCTTTTCTCTCTTTTTATTTTTATTTTTTAAGATTATTAAAAAGCTTGAATGTCAGAGAACATAATTGGGTACATTTGGTGTATTTGATTATACTTGGTGACCCTGCCAGCTTTCGAGGAGCAGCCAGCAATCCATTTATCATTCCCAAATGTCAACGGCTCTCAGAAATTATGGATTGAATCTCTTGTGAATCTTTCCACGTCCAGACAGTTTCTAGGGAAAAACATCTCTGCTGTACATTACTGGTCATTTATGTAAGGGAAACGGAGATATGAAGAGGCTAATTAAGTCATTTTGTGGACATTCCAATTCCACAGTCGTTCACTGCGCGGTGAGACTCTAGTCTCTATTTGCATTTTATTTAACTGTTGCATGGACCATATTAAATGGTAAATGGTGTATTTATATAGCGCCTTTATCCAAGGCGATTTACATAGATTGCATTCACCCATTCACACACACATTCATACACCAATGGCAGCAGAAACCATGCAAGGCACCAACCAGCACATCAGGAGCAATAGGGGGTTCAGTGTCTTGCTCAAGGACACTTCGACACTAACTCTCGGGGGAGCCCGGGTTCGAACTAGCAACCTTGCGGTTACCATCCAGCCACTCTACCCCTGAGCCACCGCCGCCGCCGCCACGTAAGACAATATTATGAATTTAATATGAAGGACCCCAATGGAAACAAGCCATAGACTTTCTTGGGTTTAAATCCTCTTGTATTGAACTGTACTTAACTGTACGCAAATTGTTAATAAAGTATTCAATCAATCAATAAAAACAAGCCCACTTAGTGTTCTCAGGCAAAAGAGGAAGCGTGCATTTTACACAGACCAAAGTGTGTGACCGCTGAACGCTGACCTTGACCTTGGATGGAGGAGGTTGAGTTTGCTTTGGCAAGACTTTAAGCTGCACAACTGCTGTTATCACTGCCAGACAGCCATATCACCTGTACGTGGGCGGACGCTCTGTGTGTTTGCATGTGTCATTGACTGTATAAACGTGTGTGTGTGTGTGTGTGTGTGTGTGTGTGTGTGTGTGTGTGTGTGTGTGTGTGTGTGTTTCCAGCCAAATTTGTTGAAAACAATTCTAACAAACATTACACTTACCGGTATCTAACATCCTTGTACTCTTATGCAACCCTGGTAAGGACGGATACATGTCCAAAATGCTCGGCCGTCATGTGATTCACGTAGAGTAGACATCAGATAGTTCCAGTTACATTCCAGTTGATTTGGATGTGATCATTTTAATCTTTTAATGTTGCCTGAAAACGCATATACCCTTCTTATACCATGTTTGTATATACTTCTGCTCTCACTTGTTGCTTTGTTTTTTGTTTTTGTTTTCTTTACATGCTCTTGTTGTTGCTCTATTCTTGTTTACATGCTCTTGTTCAGCACTTTGGTTTGTCTTCGGGTCAATGTAAATGTGCTATACAAATGTCTTACTTTTTAAAAGTGCATCACAAATCTGTTCTTCTGCAGCAGCCAACTCCACTGTGATGCTAGTGTTTTCAAGTTAATATATCCAGGAAGGACCTACTGGTTGGTTGTGACGCTCCACAAGGCTACCATTGCAAGACACTGGTTTGGTGAACCACCTCCTTCTCTAACCCCAATCAGACAACAAGGGTGCAGGTGTGTCCTCTTACCATGTCTGCAGTAATTGGAATGGTAAATGCAGGATGTAGAGCAGGGGTGCCCAAAAGGTAGATCGTGATCTACCAGTAGATCACAAAGACCACATGACATGCCATGCTAAAAATATATATCATTTAAAATAAAATAAATAAAATGTCCTATTCCAGGACATTTGTAAAGCCAGAGCCGCTATTCCAAAGCCCCCTCAGGTACATTTCATTTATAAACTATTTTCAGCAATGAAAATACTTTTTTTGGTGGGTAGATCTTGTTGAGAGCTCTGGTCATTTTGAAAGTAGCTCTCAATTCAAAAACGTGTGGGCACCCCTGATGTAGAGTTTCAGTTTGAAGACAATCAACGTTTGTATCTTTTCGATTATGAAGGGTAACCCTGAACCGTCCATAACCTGAAACTTTCCAGAACCTGTGAAGTTTTTTTTTGTTTCCTTTTAATTATAACCAGAACCACCCTTAAGGGGCATGTCCTACATTTTATGTACAAGCTTGCACATTTTATAAGTTGTGTGTTGCCAGCTAACTGCAGCATGCTTCCAACAATCCACAATTGTAAAAGACACTTCACACAGTCAGTATGGATGTTATGTTAATGTAACTGTGAGTGCACAAATGGAACCAAATGGACCCATTTGTTCACCTCTGCAGACTCAGAGTTATAAATGGACGAATTATCACTGAGGATTCTACTGTGTAGGCCTGGTTTGTAGTGTTAAAAGTCCCAGACAATGTCTACTCTCAGTCTCTCATATCACAATATCAATTTATAGAAGGTCTGTGCCCACATAATATTTAGGGAATGAATGCTGGGTGATCATTTGTTTATCACAAAAATACCCAGAAATTCCTTAGAATAATTGCTTTTAAAAAGACATAAGTAATCAAAAGTACATGCTTTTAAAAAGCATTAAGTATTCAAAATAAAATGACATTTTATTCCCAGCTATTGAAGACAAAAGTGTGTAAACACAAACAGCAAAGACAAAAGTGAGGACGCAAATTGTGATTGGCCGGAATGAGATGATGTATGATGATGATATGTATGATGATAAGAGCGCCCCTCACTTCACACGGGTGTGATTTTTCTTTTATTTATATCAATGCATCGCTGTATTGTTTTCACAATGCATTTACAAACGTGTTTGTAGAATCACTGCTACACAAAGCCTGTAGACAATATGTATAAAGGTTTCAGCACAGCAATGCAATTGAATGCGAATCAACAAAAAGGACTGCAAGTTCCTAAAAGGCAATTTTTTTTTTACCATAAAGCTGTAAACAAAATTACTAAATAAGTATAAGCTTTCATATTCTCACAGACAAACAACAAACATAAACATACAGCCCACTGCTTTTTAAACCCAATCCTACCATCGCAGTCCCGCCCCCTACCAGGGCCCAGGAAATGATTCTCCGTTAATTTTCCTCATAGACATTTCAGAAAGTATTTATTTAAAGACGTTTACGCCGCGGACAAAGCCAACTCTTGTCGTTGGCTTTGTCGTGACAAATCATGACAACAAACACAATTTTTCGGGCCAAACAAAGAATTAGAAAGTAGAAAGAAACGGCAGGTTACAATACTTTTTTTGTTGTGATATAATGTAATTATTTGTTTGGTCCAAAATATTGTGTGTGTTGTCATGATTTGTCACGACTCGAGTTGGCTTCGTACGACGCTTAAAATGTCTTTAAATAAATACTTTTTGAAATGTCTTTGGGAAAAATGCATTGTGATTCATTTCCTGGGCTTGGCGTGGGGCGGGACTGCGACGCTCTATACCAAGCCAATTATGAAGGACCATCCTAAAGTCTTGCTAGGTTATGATGAAGCTGTTATTATAGAAATGTCTGAATGGTTTCCAGTTTGTTTCCACCCCATTCACTGAATGTAGATGTCCCCAGACAGACATATCAGTAAGCCAGGTCTCTGATCGTCTGGCTAGACTAGAGGGTTCCTCATCATGGCCCTTTAAAGACAGTCCCACTGGGATTTACCATCAACAAAGGGAGGGAGTTGGGTGAAAACGCAGCCTGTGCTGCTGCTGGCTGCCAATCTCTCCATCGTAGCCAACCTCGCCCTCCTGTTTGTAAACCAGAGAAGGTTTACCGTTTTCTGCTATGCATTTTGGTTCCTTTTCTCAGCCCATTTTGGGCTGAGATCAGATTCTAAAAATGTCTTCTACATCCTGACAGTTTTCTGAAAAAGCTATGTTTCTATGTCAGTGGTACTTCGATTTTTCAAAAATAGCAGACCTACAAGCTCGTAGCGTGCCACTCGGTGGCGTGCTATGAGCTTGTAGATCTGGTATTTTTCAATAGCTAAAGCATAACATAATGCTAACACCAAAAGGGGTGTTAAAATGGGTTAATTTGTACCGGGATAAATTCCAGTGTACTCTGCATTCGATTCCGCCAAACCATCCCCGGCAATCGTATTTGGTGCCTGAGTTTCATCCATGTTTGACGTGGTGAGTATGCAGGCAGCGCTGATTGGTCAGCTGCCATATACTGTACATACCCCTATAGGGAAGATATGGCAGCTGAACAAACAGCTTAAGCTTATCAGCCTCTTGGTCCTTAAATCACCCCGTTCACCGCAGGGAAAATCAATTCTGGCTATATCATAATATATTGATATTATTGTCCAGTATTATGTGCAGACTTATAACCACTTGAACCCAAGCGTCCATTTGGTCAGACTCCATAGCATATCATGTAGTGTAGGCTACAGTGTATAGACTGTATCTACCTCAGGTACTTACCACACCGGATAAATATCCAGTAAGATGTGAAAATGTTGAGAATTTGTTTGTTTTTTATTGATCTCTCTTCCCCCTTGCCCCTTCTTCTTCTTCTTCTTCTTCTCTTTCTTATATAAATAACAAAAACCATGGAGCTTGCACAAAAATGAATTTCACCCACTGTTTTACATAAACCTGTGATGATTTGACAATAAAGTGGTCTGATTCTGAGCATGGTGAATATTCAGCTCACATACAGATTTAGTGAATGTCTGATTCAAACTTGATCTTATTTTGTTACCTCTGGGTTTCATGCTCTGGTGAAAACAGCATGTACTCCGAGTCCCCACCCAAACAGATTAAAAACATCTCCCAATAAAATACAATGACATAGTCTAGCAGTTCTATCTCTGAGTTCTCAGTCACAGATTTATGGAGTGCCCGGTGGTGCAAGGTGACATTTCTGCTCTTATCTCAGACTTCCTGCCTTTAATCAGTGAGGAGGCCACATCTCTGCCAGCTGACCTGTGTGTACTTCTAGCACTGGGTGGGCTGGTAACAGGTGCAGTGGGGCTGGTGTGTGTGCGTGTGTGCGTGCGTGTGTGCGTGCGTGCGTGCGTGCGTGCGTGCGTGCGTTAAGTGTCAGACTCAAAGCCTTCTACCACACCTGCAGCCTGCAGGCACCCATGAGCGAATTCCCACCCTATGTGCACCCACACCCTTAATGTTATGTAGGGAAAGGGGAAATTATTATAAATATAATGATGAATTCACACAAAGTTTGCATTCAAGTAATCATTTGTGCACATATACGACAGTTTGTGCACATATACCACAGTTTGTGCACTGAATAGATGGATAAGGAGCCTACTCATATTTGTTATTATTATTATGCTTGATCTTCATCCTCACCTTCCTCTTCCATGTTGCACAGCTTGCTAATGGCTAATTACGTCGGTGGTGGTCAAGGTCAAGGTAAACTTTATTGTCCACAAGGGAAATTTGTCTTGGGCTTTCACCCCAGCTGCAGCCACACACAAAACATTAATGACAAACAAAATACATAACAGAGGGAGACACAACATTACACAATTGCACACAGTGTGGGTAATCTAACCTCTCACATTCACTGCTGTTTCAGAGGCTCGTTCAACATCTTAGTTGACGCTGGTACAAACGATTTTTTAAACCTGATGTACTTCCACTTTGGTTCTTTGTACCTTCTCCCAGAGGGCAGAAGTACAAACTCTCCATTGAAAACATGGGTAACACTGACAATTTTTTTTAGCCTGTTTTAGTGTAGCCTGCTCATACTGTAAATAGACTGCGAGAGAGGGGAGTTGTCTTACCCCTATGATCTTCCCTGCAGTCTGCACCAATATCTACAATTTTGACCTCAGTTGCACTGAGAGATTACCGAACCAAACTGTCATGCCAAATCTGACCAGGCTTTCCAAGACCGCTCGATAAAACACTAACATACTTTTTTGGTCAACACCATGATGACAGTAAAGTGACAACATAAGGACTTTTAAGACATTAAAAAAAAAGAAAAAAAGATAGATGATCTATTTAACTGCCATGACCAAACCTCTAACACAAAAACCTTAATTTATCATTTTGTCATTCAAGCAATATGCAACTGTTTTCCATTATCTAGGGCAGTGGTTCCCAAAGTGGGGTCCGGGGACCCCCAGGGGTCCTTGAGGGAGTTCCAGGGGTCCCCCAGCTAAATGATAGTTTGGAACCAAATGGACCCTTATGGGTCTGTAACTCTGAGAGTGTACAATTTGTACACTCTCAGAGTTAAATTAACATTGATTTTACAATATAAATTGGGGGTCCCAGGAGTAGAAATGCAATTAAATGGGGGTCTGTAGAGTGTAGGGTGTGTAGGATGGGTGACAAATTCCAAATGTACTTTGTCAATGAATTTAGCTTTCTCTCTCCATTCTGTCATAAACTATAGTAAAACCAAACCAAAACAGGGCGGCGGTGGCTCAGGGGGTAGAGTGGCTGGATGGTAACTGCAAGGTTGCCAGTTCGAACCCGGGCTCCCCCAGAGTTGATGTCGAAGTGTCCTTGCACTATATATTTCTAAAACTATGAAACATTTCAAAGATTCCATTTCAGGCAAACATGTCCACCGTAAGATGAACCTAAATAGGTTTGAATGGGGTTTCTATAGGTGTAAGGACTAGTAGCATGCCAAAGTTTGTGCTATTGCCATTGAGAATGCATTGGGCGTTTAAGTTAAATACATATTTTGACAGCAGAAACTGCCTGTCATAATTTCCCCCCTCCCCATTCCAAAGCCCCCCCCAGGTACATTATATATTTAAACTATTTTCAGCAATGGTACACTTATTTTTTCAGTGGGTGGATCTTGTTGAGCTGGTCATTTTGAAAGTAGATCTCACATCATAAATGTGTGGGCACCCCTGGTGTAGACTAATGCATGTCAAACTGGGTGGGGGTCCTTGAAATGAAACGGGTTGAGAATCTCTGCTAGAGCCGTACGTCAAAATCTTCTCTTATGGGGTCCCTGGCATACCTTTTTAAATGGGGGTCTGCGGGGCTAATTAGTGTCAATTTGGGGGTCCTTGACATGAAAAACATTGAGAACCCCTGATCTAGGGTACCAGTGTGATACATGCTTGTGTTCATGATGTACAGCAGCATGTGGCTACTAGGTCGGAGATCTAGCCACACATTTGGTAGGGTTTAAGTTTATATTTCAATCAATGTGGGCTGCTACCCTACCCTTCCCTTCCCCCACCCCTCCATTGTTGTTGCCGCCAACGTTTGGGGCGGGCCGGGGTTGGTGGGGGGAAGAAAGCCAGCGTGAGTGCCTGAAGGCAGGTATTAAATTGCAAGAAGACGAGGGCTGCCATATGTCACCTATCTATGCCAACGAAGGAGCACCACTGAACTACATAAACATATAATAAAGCACAATCAAGACCTCAAGAGTTGCATGGCCTTCTAATGCGCCGCCTGCACGCATGATTTCCCTTTGATTTCCCTGCTCTGAGAAAATTACACAGCTGAAAAATCAGTATCGCATGCACCTGAATCACGAACGAACACAATAGGCACAGATAATGAGCAAACCATATTGAAGGCTATCTTTCTCTGGGCCTCCCGTGGCTGGATGGAGGGAGTGAATGAAGCTAATCTACAGAGAGGTTCACTTTATCTGTCCTCCACCCACGGTGTCTTTCACACAGACAGTGGAAAGAAAACAAAATAAGGACCGACCGTGTGAACAATCTTTGTTCCATTCGCCGGGTTGATGGTCTGTTTCAGAACCTCACAGAAAGCACATGGAAACAGCCCTGTGTGTGTGAGATGTCCCACAATTATGTTTCCTATTATTCTTTGCTCAGCCATTTTGAATGACTGCCAGATAATTGGAATCGGGCTAATCCACCTCAATGGTAATTTAAAGAGACATAACAGATCTTGATCTATCTCCATATATGGAGCTGACCTGTTCTGACATTCCATATGTTGATATGACCTCATCAAACCCTGTACACTCAAGCCACGCTCCATATATGGCCAGTACAGAATTCATTCCATATGTTGATCTGACCCCCCATGCCAAAGCGCCAGAGCTCGCCCAGCAGTCTGCCGTCACCCAGGCGGATACTTGCACGCTTCTCGCACTCAGGGCGTCTTACTGGATTTTATCATATTGTATATGATGTAAACTGTGGTACAATGGGTTCCTCTGCTTTGGTGAATTGTAAATGCTTTGGCCCTCTGTGCAAGGGGCTGGGCTGTCTTCTGCTCTGATAGGATCAGATCTTTGGCCCTCTGTGCAAGGGGCACTATAGTCTTCTGCTCTAATAGGCTCAGACTTTGGAACTGCACCCAAGTGTATCGGAGGGCAGTTAAATCACTTGATGCTTATGATTTATTTGTTTGTGTGTGCCTTCAACAAGGAAGTTTGTTTTGTGTCACCAAATTCTGTTGTTTTCTCTTTAACACTTATCTTATTGTATTACTGAATTGCATTTATTTTCTTCACTGATTATATTTTCATTATTTTGCAATGCAGGCGCTTTTATGTGAAGCACATTACACCACATTTTACAGACTGTGGATCAATTGCCTTCGAACTGGCTGTGCAATGTTCCGAATGTGACTCTGGTTGATACAATATAGGCTTGGATGGTTATCGATCACTAGAATGTCCTGCATGGGATTGACAAAGAGTATTCCAAGCGTAAAATCAACAAGGCGTGACAGCATTTTACTAATAATGCTGCAGGTCACTGTGACTTGACATATAGAAGCTTAACGGTATGTTTAAGACACAACAAAACGCTATGGATTCATTGTATCCCTCCTCGCTAGAGAGACTTAGATCCATATATGTGACAGATTAGTGTGTCCAAGCCCACAGGGAATATGGCAGCCTACATCAACACATTCTGCTGTGGAAATAGCAGAAGGCCTCCCGCCCCTATGATCAACTCAAGGCTCACTGAAGAGCCACTTGCCCTTCAATAAGATATGAGATGCCGGTGGTAATGCCCACTTACTTCGGATCCCAGAACATCAAAGACTTATCAGAGGCCTTAAGTCATGCGTGTGGTGTTCCAGGCCCATACGAAATCAATTCAACGCTGGGTCAGAGAGCAACGCGGTGTGAGGTTACTAAGCTCGGGTCTGACACTCGCTGATATCTGAACTTTGAAGGAAGCCGCCATGGGGGAGGGGAATCTAACAGTAAGGAATTTGAGCCATCTACTACGTACGTACGTGTGCGAGAGAGTAGGCTATACAATCGTCTGTCAACAGAACTTAATCACGGGCGAACTGTACTGTAACTGGCCTCAAGATTGCTGATCGTGTAGATTGCCATCCATCCTTCCATCCGTCCATCCTTCCATCTATACATCCAGCCATCCAATCAGTCAGCAGGCCATCAAAAGGCCAATCAAGGTGTTATTTGTAGGTCTAAAATAGTCAACAAGATTTGAATATGTATGCCGTCTAAAATATATTGTTTCACCTCTGTGAGTCGTGCACTAATGTGCACATTGGTGAAACCATATCCTGTGAGTGTGCACTAATGTGCACAGGGGTGAAACAATATCGGTAACAAATTAACAATGCAGTAATGATTTGGGGGACACCAAACAAGTTGGAATTAGTACAGCCAATTCTCATAGCTTTTATCATCTTGTGTGGCCAGTTTCACAAGTCAAGTAAAATTGGAAAGTTGGATAGGAAACCCACATGCCAAGATGGAGCTTAACTGAATTGGCCAACTTCAAATTGCATGCTGCTTTGCCACAGGATATTTACAGTACTTTTTACAGATTATCTGGGTAGCACGCCACAACCCAGAGGCCCTTTAACAGAAGAACCTCTTGACACCAAACCTATTACTTCCAGATCCTCATGAAGCGCAAACGAAACAGGAAGTAGTCTATTTAAGGAAGGTCGGCATGACATTTGTCGTGCCAGAGAATAATCTCTCTCCATGTCAGGCTTCACAGCATTCATATAGTGACAGAGAGGGGACAAGTGCGGGCCCCTAGTGCTATCTGGCAGCGGGCACCCTTCTGGCATGCAGATGTGTCAAAACTGATGCCGTCATCTGCATTTCTACCCTGGCCCGAGTTTAATAGAGTTAGTTCAATTTGGAAGGGAGATATAGCTGGAGAGACACGTGTGCATTTGACATTAGGCTGGCGGTTTATCTCCGTGGCAGCAGTTGGCAGCGAAACCGTATTCTCCACAGCTTCCACTTTTAGCTGCAGAAAAAGGGGGTGACAAGTTCAACGGTCGGTTGTACAGCATGAAAGGGTCGAGACCGACGACAGCAAGCAACAGCTACGCTAGTTAAACAGCTCATTTAACCACATGAACCCTAGCATCGCTATTCTATGAACTCCACTCGACGAAGTATAATAGGGTTTAAGTGGTTAAGAGAACAGATACTGCAAGTTTCGGTCTATGAGCTGCTTTTTTTTTTTAGAGAAATCACACGAGGCACTGTTCATTTGAAATGGAATGTATATTTTCAGAGGTATGAAAACAGAGCTCACACATTCAGACAATCAGCTGGACAGAGAGGCTGTATAAAGGGCACAGCTTAGAACTGGGTATGAGGGATGATGATGGCAGCGTTGAGGCATGTGTTCTGTTCGGGGAAGCATTACTCCACAGTTAGTATTCAATAAAGGGCACCGCTATCACTCGGCTTGTGCGATGGTGGTGGCGATGACATGGAGACACGTGATAGGGTGGTGATGCACTGGCCGAGTTTTAGGGGCTCCGCAGATGGGTCGCACACCCCCAGCCACAGGAAAACAACACGTGCCAGAGCATCAGCCACTTTTCTAACATGATGTTGTTTCCATATATCTCTGCTGTCCGGAGGAAACCTCATAACTCCAAATTTTTCATTTTTCAGGAAATGAAAAATATACATTTTTAAGGAAATGAAAAAAACCTTATATTTTACAAGGTGCAATACTGCCTCATCAAAGTTGGTGTTGTGACATTAGATATTGTCAATTACTTGCATGAGGAGAGAGGTGGTGGAGTTAGCTGTTTTAGCAGACAGTTTGAGGGTCCATTTAGCAGACAGTTTGAGGGTCCAATGGAGTTAAGAGGTTTTGTCCAATGCATTTTTTTACTACTTTCCATTGGTTCGATATTTTCGAAACACACAGACAAGGGTGTTCAATAGCACTTATTTACATCAAAAACCTCAAATTGAGTTATGAGGTTTCCTCCGGACAGCAACGATATGCAAATAATACAGAATGCTCATCACCACATTTAGGGGAACCATCTCACACATTGTCTGCAGTGTATCTGTATCCATTATTACTCTCAAAGCTGACTCGGTTTGTTTCTGCTCAGCCTCAGAGGAGCTGGAGAAAGAGAATCAATAAAAATGGAACTTTCACAGATTTAAGACTCAATACAAAAGCAAAGGAATTAAATAGTCTACGATACATATAACCAACGCTGGTTGCTGGTATACAATTGAGATGATATACTGCAATTATAAATCAAACAAGCAATCAAATAATACACAGGGCTATAGCTCAATTGGGTATCCCATCGTATCTGCACAATAGAGGAAAATGCATGAGTCTTTGGTTCAATTGAAGAATGATAACAATGTTGTGTTTTAACTTAAGGACACATTTCTCTCAAAAGAAAATGATATCAGAAGGTATGTGGACGGCTGAAATGAGTAACTACATTAAATCCAACTAAACATTCACTAGGCTTATTTCCAATGGAATTTGTTTTATAACACAGGATATGAACCTCTAAGCATATACTTCCAACTAACAACCATACTGTACATTCATCATCAATGACATAACACCTGGATAAAAAATATATACACATCTAATAAATACTGTAAGAGATATACCATTGCATGTGGAAATACAAGGGTTTTCTCATGCTTTGTACATCAGTCTGTTTGTGTTTTTGTGTGTGTCTTTTTTTTTGGAAGAAGTCTATATTGGAAAAAAATGGAATCGAGGAGAAGGATGCTGATCATCTCGGGGAAATCACTAAATGGAAGAGGACGGTGGTTCCTGGTAAGATGGTTCTCGTCTCCATCGTGAAGCGACGTACAGCCAGGTTCAACGTGGATCCTCCCGTTGAAATGTCCAATTAGCCTGTGGATGTAGTGCAATCAATTAACACTGATTGACTGACTGACTGAAGGACATGAGCAAACAACAAGAACACCAGGTCTCACATTGAAATCTCCTCCAATAAATAAATACATTGATTGCATTACATAGAAGCTATGGGAGGACATCACCACTAACGTTACGTTAGCAATGTTTGTTACCTCATCACTATCCCGCACACTGTCTTCACTTAGGTTGGTTTTTATTGCAACGTTTCGGTCTGACGACCGAAACGTTGCAATTCTCGTTGGGATTCTCTTTTTTCTACCTATCAGTTCCTGTTATCCGACGCACCTGTCCTTTGTAGGTGTGCAGAAGGACTTTTTCGTATATGTTACCTCATCACAACATCACAGGCTTGCTAGTGTGTTATGTCACGTAGGCCAGTGGTTCCCAAAGTGGGGCCCGAGGACCCCCAGGGGTCCTTGAGGGAGTTCCAGGGGGTCCCCAGCTAAATGATAAGTTTGAAACCTAGTGGACCCTTATGGGTCTGTAACTCTGAGTGTACAAATGGAACCAAATGGACCCTCTCAGAGTTTAATTAACATTGATTTTACAATATATAAATTGGGGTCTCTGAGATAGAAATGCCATTAAATGAGAGTCCGTAGACTAATGCACGTAAAATTGGGGGGGTCCTTAAAATGAAAATAGTTGAAAATCACTGCTAGAGCTGTAAACATCTTCTCTTCCCTGGCATATGTTTTCTAATGGGGGGGGGGGGGGGTCCGCGGGCTAATGAGTGTCATTTTGGGGGTCCTTGACATGAAAAACTTTGGGAACCACTGATGTAGGCTACTGCAGCTAGTGAGAGAATAGGGGACATTACAACATCTGGAGAGCAGCAAAGTGTGTGTGTGTGTGTGGGGGGGGGGATGTCGACTGACTGACTGACAGCGTTTGAAGTGTGCATGGAATAATAACTCTGTGCGCCTTGATGCGTAATTTTGGATCTCATCATTCACACACACTAAATTAAATGAATCACCCACCAGGGTTTCATTAATTTGATCAATTTAAACATGTAGGCTACGTATGCATTCGTCTTTCGTCGCAGATTATACATGTTGTAGGCTATGAATGCATACAAGCATTATAAAGAAGAATGACATCTTAGCTGCCTTTAGCGGTCCCCATCAACACTGCATGTGTGCGTAAAGCCGTGTTCTCGGTAACCAGAGCACCCGGAGGCTCGTCAAAAATCAAACGGTCGGTGCCATGAAAGGAATGTATATCCAAGCGATTTGGTCGTGGGGGGATTTTCACCCCCTGTGAGGATAAATAAAGCGGGCCCTGCGAGAAAGGAAGCCGCGCCGAGAGGAGAGATCCATATGTCGGGATGGACGGATGGATTGTCTTACCGCAAATGGCGAATATCCAACGGACGGCGGGGGTCACGCAACGTTCGGCGAGATGCGAACCATCTTCTGCCCCGGCGGGATCTGCACCACGAGCAGGTGCTGCTTCTGCCGGGTCGACTTCACCGCCAGGATGGCCTGTCTGTTCTTGTACTGCACCATCTGCAAAGTTATCTCCGCGTTCCAGCCTTCGTCCTGCGGGCACCTGAAATCTATCTCCCGGCCCTCCGCCATGACCACCGTGAAGTACACGTATTTCCCTTTCCTCTCGACGCAGTCCACCGTCTTCATGTTGGCGAAGTGCAGCTCCTTGATCTTGCCCGTGTCGCCCCCTCCTCCTCCCCCTCCTCCCCCGTGGTGGTGGTGGTGGTGCTGCGGGTGGTGGTCGTGCTGCTTCGGCGGCAGCAGCAGCACGCCGTCCTCGGTGAGGACGCAGTGCTTCTTCTTCCACAGCTGCAGCAGCCCGTCGCTCCGCTTCTCCAGCAGACCCTCTTTGAAGATCTTGCCCGCTCCGTTCTCCAGCATCCTGGCGTAGTTTAAAACGCCAAACGGTGGTCTCCTCCTCCTCCTCCGCGACTTATTATTCTGGATGCTTATCCTCCCCCTCGCCCAGGTGAAGGCATCGGACGCTGCGGTGGGGATCACTGCGGTGCCGGTGGGTGGGTGGGAGAGGAGAGCGGTGGTCCGTGTGTGTGTGCAGTGAGTGAACAAGCCGAGGCGTGTGAAGTGTTGTTTCCCCTGCAGAGCGTCGGGAGGTCGTCCGCTTGGCAGGCGGCACTATAGAGTGGCTGCTCGGCACGTTGTGATTGGGGTTTTGTTCTGTGGAGCGGCGGACGGACCGCCCCCTGTGTGACATCCACTGGGCTCATGTGTCAGCGTGGAGCGGCGGACCCCCCTGTGTGACATGATCTGACATCCACTGGGTTCATGTGTCAGCGTGGAGCGGCGGACCCCCCTGTCAGTGACATCCACTGGTTTTGTGGATCGGCGGACCGCCCCCTGTGTGACATCTACTGGTTTTGTGGAGCGGCGGACCGCCCCCTGTGTGACATCCATCCACTGGGCTCATGTGTCAGCGTGCAGCGGCGGACGGACCGCCCCCTGTGTGACATCCACTGGGCTCATGTGTCAGGTTTGTGGAGCGGCGGACCCCCCTGTGTGACATCCACTGGTTTTGTGGATCGGCGGACCGCCCCCTGTGTGACATCCACTGGTTTTGAGGAGCCGCGGACCGCCCCGTGTGACATCCATCCAATGGGCTCATGTGTCCGTAAGGCAACGAGGCCTTTCTTCCAAAGAATACACTGAACAGAACATTGTGCATTTCATTTTACATTGCGGTGTGGATGGAATGGAAGGGCCTTTCAATGTCACAGCGGGGGCTCCAGTCCTGGCCCGAGTTTTAATAGGTAGTCGCAACGGATAGGGAGTAATAACGAATTAAATGAAACACGGTTTAATGGATTGTAAAATCCGATACATTTATTCGTATTGGTATTAAATCAAAGCGTTGCACACTTCAGAGTTCTCACTCCTGTCGCCTTATAGCAGTGGTTCCCAAAGTGGGGTCCGGGGACCCCCAGGGGTCCTTGACCCTTATGGGTCTCCACTCTCCAACGCTGAGTGTACAAATGGAACCAAATGGACCCGCTAAATCGATTTTACAATATAAATTGGGGGTCCCAGATATAGAAATGCCATTAAAAGGGGGTCCGTAGACTAATGCATGTCAAACTGGGGGTCATTGAAATTAAACAGGTTGAGAATCACTGCTAGAGCCGTTTAAGTCTTCTCTTATGGGGGGTCCCTGGCATATCTCTTCAAATGGGGGTCCGCAATGTCAATTTGGGGTCGTTGACATGAAAAAGTTTGGGAACCACTGCCTTATAGACATGCAATAATAGACTATAATGCATACTATATTAAATATTACAGTAAAGTACACAATACGTGTCTTGTGCATGCATTTATAAGGATGCTTAATACAAATGATCGGCTATAGAGCAGTGGTTCTGAAACGTTTTTATTTCAAGGACCCCCGGTCCCACCATGACTGACAGTACAGTACAAATGGGTCCATTTGGTTGTATTGTACGCGCGTGTCGAGTTACAGTCCTGTATAAGGGTCCATTTGAACATGAATTGAACATGGTGGACCCTCTTGTAAACAAGTGTAATGCTTAATTGGGTCGTCCACAGAGTTAAGTCTTTGTATTGAGTTTGTGCTTGAAATGTACTGTAATTCTGCAAACTGTTAAAACCCTTATGTTTCTATGTCAGTGGTTCTCAAACTATTTCATGTCAAGGACCCCCAGAATTATATGTAATTGCCCTCCGACCCCCATCTGAACATTAAAGCGAAAAAAAATCCCAAGACTGAAAATGATTGAAAGATTATTATATTCAAATATTTGCGCCACATTTGCATGATTAAAACAAAAATAGATCTACAAGCATAGCGCAGCACTCGGTGCCACGCTATGAGCTTGTAGATCTGCTATTTTTCAATAGGTAAAGTGTAACAGAATGCTTAAAACTAGGGCCGGGACTTTAACGCGTTAATTGAGATTAATTAACTACAGAAAAATTAACGCGTTAAAAAAATTAACGCATTTTAATCGCACTATTTTTTTCACCGCGGAACGTTGTCACTGGACAGTTTTCAGATGGACCGGCGCACCACCCAGTTCACCGAGTGAAGTGTCCGTTGTTACCATAGAGTATATATATAATAGAGACTGAACTAGCGCGAAGCTCCGCCCCCCCAGCTATTCATGTCAGTGGAAGTTGCTCAGTGGCGTTTTGAAGCACCCGGAAGACTGCCGGAAGTCCCTCCCAGGACCTCAACTTTGAGGTCCTGAGTGACGTAGGGCAACTGAGCGCTCAACGTTAAAGCCCAGCTGCACGGGGTTTCCCGGTCATGAATCCACGGGTCCGCCTGTAGTCCCTCCTCGTACCACTAGGACCCAGAGCTTCAACGTTGGAAAGCCTGCCTGCCCCCTTGGTTGTTACAGGGAGTGGAAACCACCCCCCTTTAGAATGGTATGCCCCAGCAGCATTGGGGGAACAATAACACCACCAGACAGTTCACCAGACCGGGGGAAGCCGCTGAGATCACTTTGCTTGTCCCCGTGGATTGGAAATAGGATTTAAAAGGCTATCCGATGATAGCGTGGATTACAGCACAGTTGTGTGCAATTATTCAATACAGAATTCGCATATCACCGAAGACCGCACCTCGTCAAGCCTCCTGTATCGGCTCATGCGAAACATGTTGCACAGAGCCTAGCCTGGAAGCTAACGTCAACAACAGTAGCTCTGGTCCTTAGCGTAGTTAGGACTCAGGAGGAGTTCTATGGTACTTCATTTGATCCTTTCCCCTCACACCCACGGAAGTGCAGGCTGTGCAGCCCCTCGTTTTTAGCACAAAAAAATATGTGAAAGCCTACTTTCCTCCTTCTAACACTATGGATCAGAGCTAACGTCATTCCAACTACCAGTAGCAATTCAAGGACCCGACCAGATGACATGGTTTCTAACTAAACGGTTATGGCCAAATAAAATGTAAAATCTGTTAATGGCTGTTACTGTATGTCCACGGAAGAAACACAGAGGTGCTTTGTTATGGTCATGTCACTTTTCTGCACCAAGCCCCCCCCAACCCTGTGGAATGCATTCCCCAAACACTCAGAGACATGCCCCCACCATCCAAACCTTCAATATTGCTTTCCCCAGCTATTTCATCTATTTAATTCCTTAGTGTTTTTCCTCTAATAAAGTTGTTTTTGATTTATCATGTCCCCCTTGTAAAGCATGTTTTTGTACTCAGAAAAGCTTTATATAAATTATTACATTTGAGATATTATTATAATTTATTACCCCTATTATTACTACAAAAACAATGTTTTATTGCTTAAACTTATGTATTCACTATTCATTGATTCACTAGTATACCAAAATCCATTTAAAAAAATAGCTTTCTCACTGTTCTCGGGTCAAATAATGATATGCGATTAAAATGCGATTAATCGAGATTAATTAACTACAAAGCCTCTGATTAATTAGATTAAAAATTTTAATCGAGTCCCAGCTCTACTTAAAACACTAAAAGGGGTTCCGCAATCCTGAAAATGTATAGTCTGTTAGAGCTTCTTTGGCCACTAGAATCCTCAGAGGCAGCTTTGATCACAAATAAACTTTCAGCTTGTATGAGTTGTAGGTTGAGACATGGCATTAAACAGTTTCAGTTTGCAGAATTAACCCTTCTTAATTGTACCACTCTTGAAATGTGCAGCAGGCTATTCAATAAAGATCCATAACGTGATTGAAAGCGATTAGCAAATATAAAAAGTTCTAAAAGCACACTTCTATGAAATGAAATGAAATGAAATCTATATTTACCCAGGGTATCTGGGCTAAGCTCAAGAACTTGTTTCCAGCCAGGCCCTGCTCATAGAACACATTTCATCGTAGTGGTTGATGCCTTGTTCAAGGGCATTTCATTTCATTATCTACATAAACTATTCCTAAATTTGATCAGATACAAGATCATATTAATCGGAGGTATAGGCCATTTATAACTTCTCATTAAATATATTTAACCACAAACGCAATCATCAAAAACAAATTAACCACAACAGAAACCACGTTGAACCAATTTATTCATACACGAACAGTTATTGAGTACATTAGTATTTTTAGCATAGCATTTTGCTTTGACAACAGCTGCTAAAAAGAAAAATGAAAAAAAAGGAGTCAAACAGAATCCTGTTGCATCCTTTCCAAAATAAACAGATTTGAGTTCTCCCGTCTCCCAGCAAAATGTGTAAAGTACCCTGGCTCTCCACTTGGGGGCGACAGCGAGAGGCTGCCACTGGACACGATGCCAAACGACACGAACTGAACATAACTTATTACAACTAAAAAGGCATAATAAGGATGCAGTGGGTATATGAGTTCGTTCGCTACTCTTCCTTCACAATGACTCTTCACAATGCAACCCTCCTCCCTGACTCTTCACAATGCAACCCTCCTCCCTGACTCTTCACAATGCAACCCTCCTCCCTGACTCTTCACAATGCAACCCTCCTCCCTGACTCTTCACAATGCAACCCCTCCCCTCCCTGACTCTTCACAATGTCCCTGACTCCTTAAGTATTGCTCTGACATGCTTCAGTGTGGCCTGCTGGGTAGAAGAGTGGGCTACGCACAATAAGGGAGGGGGTCGGGGGGGGTTTGACCACAGACTGCATTTAGACTGTATACGTTCCTTCACAGTGATAGAAGTGAAACACGCCCTCGGCTGTTCAGGCCGATGGGCAGTGCCATGATGTGCCACCCAGTCTTACTTCAGTCAGTCTCACAGGTCAAAAATAAAGAGTTTTGTGGGGGTAAAAAAAGGAAAAGGCATGTTAAGGGCAAGGCAAGGCTATTCTACACCAGATGCTTAAATTTGGACCCTTCCCTTCCATAACGAGAGCTTTTACAGTTTTACACTTAAAGGCTCGATATACTTGGTTGCATGCGGTTTCGCGCACCAAAAAAGAAATAGCGGATCAAAGTCAAAATACCCCCACCGGGACAGGGAGGGTGGTGGTGGACTGGTGGTTCCCCTGCCCAGAGGTGCGACACGTTGGATTTACTGCCGTCAAACAAAAGTGCTGCTCTTGGTGAGAATTGCACACACGGAATTACTGGGGAACAGCTAACCCGTTCGTTGACAGAGAAGGAAGAAGACACCACTGGTACACCGACCGACCACACAGTAGTACAAAGTGCTATTATAGAAAAGACAACAGTCAAAACACAACCGCAGGTCCTACAGTTTAGTGTGAGAGGAGAGAAGCCTCAAAAACAAACATGGTGGGCTCGGTGGGCCCCCTACTGGCCAGCCATCAAAACTGTCTCGTCACCGCTCATCAAAAAAAAAAGAATTCTCTGGAATGTTAAAGAGAGAGTCCTGACTGGGCCACAAACAAGCCGTGGGTTCTGGGGGGGGTGGTGGGTGGTCTGCAGAGGTGGTGGTCATGGGGGGGGGGGGGGATGAACGAAGTCAAGACAACATTCGGCAAGGGGGGAATACGGAGTGGCAGACTTCATCCTTTGCTCAGTTTCTCTTAGCAGCGCCAACACATGGTTCAGTTTCGTTTAGACTAGAGTGGGGGTCCCGTTGAGCCGGATAGGCGGAACGGAGCCCTTCAAAGAGGAATCATTTTACTTCCCATGCCTGCCAGTCTGCTTACTGGAATGTATCAAAGAGTGGAAAGTAGGTTAAATATGATGGCAAAGAGGTGGTCCAAAGAGAAAACAAAAAGCGCTCCAAAATGTCATACACGGCCCGATTAGATTATTAGCCCCGAACCGCAGGATGCAACTGTTCGTTCACACATCTGGGTCTCTCACTCTCTCCTTCCCTAGATAAGAACCCCATACACCTAATTTGCTGTGACTAAGTGCTAAAGACCCACCCCGCTAACGACGAAAAGTACTCACGTTGAAACCTCTTTTCTACTAACCTGGAACTTGTAGCAGGAGGGGGTGGGGTGGGGGGTCATGTATTGGGCTTATTTCAAGTTGCCGCGTAACGTTGCCGTCTAATTCACAGCTGTTGTCTAAGAGCAAATACAACAAAAGACTCCACGAGAACCCAAACTAGTTTAGCAGTGAGGAAAAAAAAAACAGTCATGCTTTTTTTTTTCTTCTCCTTTTGAAGGGAGAGGGGTTCTGCTGTCTAACTATACTGTACAGAGAGGGGTTCTGCAGTCTAACTATACTGTACAGAGGAGGTGGAGAAAAACATATAGGTCTAGTAAAATACTCTGCATGTCGAGCCACAGCTCCCCAGTATATTACCATGAGTTTTCGTAACAAAAATCTTCAAACTTTTTTTTTATTTCTCTTTTTTCAAATTATTTCTTCTACCAAGAAAAATACAAAACATTATTATAAGGCGTAAGTAACTATGTTTTTTTTTCTCTCTCTCCTTTTGGTTTCTGTTTATTATTATTTTTTCAGATTTGTTTTTTGAGAAGCTGTTACAGTGCAGTTGATCCTCAAGGCCGTCGGAGGGGGTATGTCGAGTGGTGGTGGTGGTGGTGTTGGTGTTGGTGTTGGTGTGGGCAGGTTTCACTGCTGCTTGCACTCAGCCGGTGGGTTTGCATCTTTCTGCAAGAGACCACAGAGATGCGGAAGAGGAACAAGGTCAAGGAACAGCAATCTACAGTTTTACACACTCACGCACACACAAACACACCTGTCAAACTGAAAACAGAGCCCGGCGGATACGCGATCCATCAGTCTGTCCCGATAATATTATTGCAATATGCAGCAGATGGTTTCTTTTCAACCACTTTCGGCTTGGTATCCCGAATGTGGGCATGTCCAGTCGGAGGACACCGAAAGAAGATTCCGAAGAAGATTTAAGTTATGGAATAGTCAAAGTAGCATTTCTACAAGCTCACAGTGCTTTGTGATGCATTCCCGAGCTTGTAGATCTGCCATTTTTCAAGATGTGTTAAATAATAGTTTTTCCATTTATCAAAAAGTTTAGTTTTTCATTCATGAGGTTGCTTACAAGTTAAATGTTAAATAGAACTACAAAATAATCTTGGTCAAAACATGGGTGGTCTAAGACTCCAAAATTGAGATCGGAACCCCAAAATCTGGCATCAGTCGGGCTCTACTGGGAACAATCAAAAGCCAAGCCACTGTGCAACACATTCAAAGTGACCAAACCATGGGCCTCGGCCGTGTGTGCATACTGTATGTGAACGAATGTGTTCATTGGTTTGACCTTCAAGAAATACAAGTAAAGTTCTTTTGTTAAATGAGGGACGTGTACAGCACATTGGTTCAACAGCGTTTTAAATGTGCTCCATAAGATGGATTGGATGTGAACAGGCGGACTAGCATCAACGGCGCTTCCAGTGTGCCAGGGTGGGACTTCCTTTAGATCTTGGTTGCAGAGTAAAGGTTTAACTTCTTGTTACGACTGGAAAACAAGGTTGTGGAATCTTAAGAACCATGGTTGGGAAACTTTGACAGGAAGAACAGGAGTCTCAAATATGACGGGAGCACAGTAAACACAACACAGCCCTAGCCGGGGAGCCACAGGCCCAAAAACTTAACTTTTTTCTATTCACTTGGTCATTAAGGTCCACAGAATGAGAGGTCTGCTCTGCCGGAAACATCGCAAAAAAATAAAGTTATGGCCATTTTTGTATAACCCACCATAGACAACCAATATAAGGCAAAATGTCATCATACTTTAAGTAGCATGTGACATGTCAAACTAGGGGCTTTTCATGATTCTGAATCCATTCCAAGCATTCGTTCTGCACGGAAAAAACACTCCTTGGCCTAAATTTGGCCATATCCACTATAGCTGTTTTTAGGCCAAGGGGTGTTTTTTGTGCAAAACTAATGCTTGGAATGGATTCAGAATCATGAAAACACCCTAGTTTGACATGTCACTTTCACATGCTACAGCATGACGACATTTTGCCTTATATTGGTTGTCTATGGTGGGTTATACAAAAATGGCCAGACCTCTCATTCTGTGGACCTTAATGACCAAGTGAACAGAAAAAACACAAATACAAAGTATGTCATGACCCATCAGGTCCTCTCAAATCTTTGGTGCTGGCTCCCCGGCTCTGACACATTCAGATCCATTAGTAAGACGTTACCTTCACGGCTGCTTCTTTAGAGTCAAGGAAAACTCATTTATTTTATGACATATTGTTGTTAACTAGTTGTACGAACGCTTGTTTTCTATTGTTGTATTGTTTATTGGATCTTGTTTAGTCGATACACTTAATTGTTTTAGCTCATGCTCATTTGATTTAGCTATTTTGTCTCATCTGTTTAAGGAAATAGGTAGCTGATATATTGCACTTTTACCTTAGCGCTAGGTATACTCTTGGTTGCTTGTTTTTGCAGAAAATGCACTAAAGACTTCTGGTGATTAGTAGTTTTTGTTCCCTACCCATGTTGAATACACTTATTGTAAGTCGCTTTGGATAAAAGCGTCTGCTAAATGACTAATGTAATGTAATGACACAACATGGCCGTCATTTATTGTCATAGTATTTGCTAGAGTTGCTCCGATCGATCGGCCACTGATTTAAAATGGGCCGATTTTTACTCCAAATGACTCGATCGGTGATCGACAATTTTACCCGATCTGGTACCAGTGGTTCTCAACCTTTTAGTAGTACCACCTCAGAAAATATCTGGCTCACCAAGTACCACCATAATAAGCCTTATGTTAAAATACAGGAGCGTAGACCTGCCCCATCCTATTCAGCTATGCACAGTTAACACAGGAGGGAATTTTAATGTATTTTGTGTTCCATTCCCAAGCCAATAATGCTGCTGCTCTGACGAAACCAAATCCAATGTGGTTAATCAGTCCTTAAATCTTCCATTAACGACTAGGTGTGCTGTCATGCTCGTTTCAGCACGGCTGGGGAGCCTATTTCAACCTATTGCTTGGTCAGAAGAACTACCTCTAGTAATATTTCATTCCACATGTCTTTTTCTATATACAGCAAGTAATACCATTTACATACCAGAATTTACAGATATTAGTTCAGTTGGGACTCTGGACATACGGGTTGAAACCGGCTAGAGGCGCTAGACACTCCTGTAAACCGGCTAGACACTACTGTAAACCCATCTAGCTGTATCCAAAATCTCTGGTGAGCGAAAGATGATAAACAAGCCTAATGGCAAATAATCCGAAAATAAAGACTCCAGGTGGTAAAATATATTTTCCTTTGAACGCGTGGCTTGCGAGAATTTATGATTTTAGCCTGACAGAGGAATGCTAGCACTGTTCATATGAAACCCACCTACAGTAGATAGATAGTGTGTGTATGTGTGTGTGTGTGTGTGTGTGTGTCCCCTCCCCATGTGACCCTCAGCATAGCAAAAAATAAATAAAAAACAGACAGGAGAGCATATTAAATGTCTCAAATTATAAACAGATTAAACTATTACGGTGTGGACTTGTAGGTCAGCTGTGTTCCCTGCATGACACCGTTGTACAGCGAAGCAAAAACACTGGCACTAAGGCAGGAACTGCACAATACATAAAGCACTAACGCATAAAGATATTAAAGCCATAACAATTAATATAGTTGGTTTCACTATTTAATTTAGCCTGTTATTATAGCATTTGAATGCTTGGATGTTTATTATTGTACAACTATATATATATATACTTTTATTATATATTTGAATATATTTCCAATATTAAAAATACAGCGCTGTACAGGGAAAACTGTCTGATACTGAACACACTGCATCTTTAATCTGACTAAAATAATAGGCAAATATTCTGTGAAAATAGGCGAATATCCACCAAAAATAACAGATCTACAAGCTTGCGATGAGTCGTGTGCTTGTGGATTGGTTCAGCAAAGAGATTTGGTGTGGTGGGGTGGAAAAGGAGGAGACCCAAGTATAGTCCCCTGAGGCACACCCCAGGGGTCGCGGCTGCCAACATCCCAGCGCTAAAAAGCCATATCTCTGGGAGAAGTAGCAATCCGCCCAGAGGTAGACTTATGTCACAAGGAAGAAGATAAAATAAAAATAATAATGATAAGAGATGAACAATGACATTCACATGGATCGGAAAACACGACAAAAAAAATATATATACATTCAAAATAAACAAACTGAAGCAGAGTTAAATGACTTGACAAATGATTTTCCTTTTGAAAAAAAAAAAGGAAAATCGAACTCTTAGCCCACGTTTGAGAAGAGGGACACGTTCAAAGTGGATACAAGGACTGGACCAACTTCAACATACAGAACAGAGCAGTGTTGTCTTCGTCGACTACCTTTTTTCACTTTCAAGAGATCCAGTATAAGTCATTTTACACTTGGTTGCATGCTGAAAATAGCAGATAGATCTGCTATTTTCAGCAAGTGTAAAATCAGTCATTATGACGGCATCAAGGCCTGAGAAAATACTTTTTAGTAGACTAAATCAACTGTAGATTTAGTCGACTAAAATCTTATGATATTTAGCCGAAAAGCTATTCAAGAGACTAATGACTACAACTAAAATAAAAATGTGCCGCCAAAAACAACACTGGAACAGATACAGGCACCAGAACGCAAAGCTCAACCAAAAAAAAAAAAAAAAGGTTAAATGGGAAATCCAAAAGTAAAACCAGCAACGCTTTAGGTTAGTCAGTCGGAGGTGGGTGGGGGTGGGGTTAGGTCAGAGGCCAAAGGTGCAGGGATGGAGATGGCGGAGAGAGGGAGGGGGCAAAACCAAAAATGAGCGAGGGGGGAAAGGTGGTTGCACTAGGGCTGGGCAATATCTCACTATTGTATGAATATCGTGATATGAGACTAGATATATAATGTCGTCTAGGAATTTGGATATTGTGATATGAAAATGTCCTGGTTGCAATCATGCAAGCCCCATTTATAACCTTATGAATATTATCCTAATAATCCTACTGAATATTTTATTTTAATTTTTTTATCTGTATAAATCGTCACAACGATAAGAGGTATTTGGGGTCACAGTTATGGTGACATTTGATTTGGAGATGGAATCTTGAAAAAACAAGGAGGTGGCCGCACACGCCAATAGCCAGAGTGCCAATATTTTATTAGGACGCAGCAGGTAAGACAAATGAATCCATCATGATGAAGGCTTAACCACCAAAACGTTGGATTCATTTGTTTTACCTGCTGCGTCCTAATAAAATTTTGGCACTCGGCAATTGGGCCACCTTGTTTTTTCAAGATTCCCTCTGCAGTTCTCTCCCGTGGGCCGGCACCGCTACAAGGACTTTGGTGTGCGTTATAGCATCTTTGTACACGATATTTGATTTGTTTCCACGATATGGCCCAGCCCTCTTGTGCAGTAAGCAGACAGTTCACAGGCTGTACCTACCAGCACACGGTTATTTCTACAGACACCATTTAAACCTAGTGAGGAAAGATTTAAAGAGCAGCTCAAACAAAGGGTGCCCAAGTGATTGGGAGATGAAGAAACAGTCATGAACTTGGGGAAATTAAGCAAGAATACAGAATGTCAATATACTGGACAGCACTGGTTTACAACCTGGAAGTGGGCCCCCCAAATTATAGGCAAAGCAATAAGATTTGAATGATAATATAATGTTAATATAACAAAATGTTTTATTTTTTTTAAATAACTTCTGTTTTCACTGAGATACTGATAAATACAAACTTAATGTTGGTTCCATTGATCCAAGCCGGAACGCAAATAGAAATGCCCTGAAAATGCACTCTGATTCGGGACCCACTTGAAAACCTCAAAAGGTTGAGAACCACTGCTGTGTACAGCATAACAAAAGCGCCTCAAAAGGTTGAGAACCACTGCTGTGTACAGCATAACAAAAGCGCTCATGCTCATTTTACTCTCAGGCATTCCTTACAAGAGAAACATTATGTGGGAAAGACTTCTTTTCATGGGGCTGGTGCTTAGAGTATATATGAATAGAGACGGCACCCGAGTTCTCCTCCCATCCACTTGCATTAAGTTGCTCAAAAGCGCATGAGGCGATTTCACTGTGCATTCTGGGTAGGAACAGAGTGCATTCTGGGATGGATTGGGCCCAAACACATGAACGCGCTGCCGCTGACTATCATTGCAGGCATTCAGCGTTCACGTGTCATCGTGAACGTGCACAATGATAGTCAACGGACCAGCGCGTTCATGTGTTTGGGCCCATGCTGCAATATCAAATTCGGCCACTATGTCCATTTCGCCTCAGGGTTTCATCCGGGTGCCGTCTCTATTCATATATACTCTAAGGGCTGGTGTTAATTAATCTTAAAAGCAGCTTTAACGTGGAAAAAGCAGTATCCTCCAGATGAATCCGTTAAAAAAAAATCAATCAATTTATACAGTCTATGGGCTATGGCCATTATACAACTTTTCTTCCAAAGTATATTCCAATTGTCTATTGCGGAAGTTGAGTCAAGACATCTTAGCAGGCATTACAGCATGCAACAGTGTCACAACAGTCAAATACAATGGTGAAACCAAGACAGACGGACTGAAATAACAGGATTATAATTGATTTTTGGGTTAATTTCGTAGTCTGGCCAGCCATAAATCAAGATTGTCACAAAAAAGGAAAGAAAAGCTGGTGCAAATTAAAACCCTGGTGCAAAACGAGAACAGTTTGTATTCTGTATGTTGAAATTTGACGAGTCATTGTTTAAAAGAGGCTTTTTTTGTTGACGTGGCATATGGCCATCGATGAGTGGATCTGGTGGCGTCTTACCTTGGGGTCGTAGTCGGGATCGTTTTCCTCGTCCGCTTCTTCCTCTCCCTCCTGAACGAGAGAGAGAGACATTAAACAATTTAGACCTGAGGCTTATTGTTAAAGAAAAAAAAAAGGCTTCTAAATCAGTTTTCTGAAAAAACGATTTTTCAAAAATAGCAGATCTACAAGCTCATAGCGCGGCACCGAGTGCCACACTAAGAGCTTGTAGATCTCCTATTTTTCCAATAGCTAAAGTATAACATAATGCTTAAGACACCAAAAGGGTTTCCCGACCAGAATGGGTTAAACATTTGGCCGGACCACTGAACTGAAAACCGCCACAAACACTGGGTGCGGGTTCTCTTCATTACACTGAATAGATAATCCTGGTTATTAACAGTCTACATACTAAAAAAAGTACAGTACAACAAAAGATAACTAAAACCCTTATAACAAAATGTTCTGAGCAAGCAGTGTCTCATCAAATACTAATGAGACACCTGTGGTGTGGATGGAGCCCGCACACCACATGTGCACAATGATTCATTCCAACATGATAAAGCTTTTTTTTGTATTGTTCAGATAAAACTATCAGATCTGGAATGCTGTGCAACATTAATGCCTTGTAGTGCATGTGACCTGAAATGCACTTCTTGATGAATAAAATGTAAGGACTTAAATTACACACTTCTAATTTAAGATTACACACCCTCACCAACCACCTCCTCCTCCTCCAGGGCAAACCCATTTGAGTTTCTTTACACCCACCTCATCATCGGCCTCCTCTCCTTCCTCATCGTACTACAAAAAAAAAAATGTAGGGTTAGTAAGAGACGCAGCTTACAAATTAACAACTCTGGTCTAAGTCACATCTTATGTACACGCACACGCCAAAGAGAATGCCGAATTGTTGCTAGATAGACACTCACATCGTCGTCGTCATCCTCGATGGCCTCTCCTGTGAAGTAGAGCACAGCTCTGGGAACGATGCGCTCGCGGATGAAGTGACCGATCTCAAAATCTGCAGCCAGGATGGCCTCCGAGTCCTCATCCTGAAGGAAGCCACAATCAACCAGGTCTCTAGATCAGCACCATTCCAAACTTATACCCTTATATAGAGGCTCTTCTGCCACTACAGTCTTTGTGGAGCGCAGAAACATGCGTTTGACAACATCATAACTTATTAGTCACTAAAACAAATAATGTCTGGGAATAACACCACTTGAAATGTACACAGCAGATAATTATTATTCTTGAGTTGACTTGAAAAATTACTTACCAGTTCTCCACTTTCAGGGACTGCAAAATGACAAAGAAATGAGGTAAATATGTTAACCACACACGCAAATGCAACACAAAACCCCACCGCTAACAGTCAATTCCCCAAGCTGAAGCTCAACATAGCCATGAATACCTGTAATCGTAGCAAAAACTAAATCATAGAGTTTAGTACCAGAGCAAAAATGGCGACTTCAGCAGCTTTACATAGTGTGGTTACATAAACTCACAGCAACGACATAAGCTTTTCCTCCCAACTATTTTTTCCAAGTGCTTGAAAAGTGCCCGGACTATATTTGCACTTTTGCAGCCACAACTACGGACAACCGTAAAGATGACTTTAGTGGCGACTTTAGTAACGAAATAGTTCAACGTTGATGTTGTGACTTGTGTTTTGAAGTTTTGTCTTTGACTGGCTATTTTGTTGTGACTTATTTTCACATCAATATATTACAATATCAATAATTCCAGATGACATCTAGTCTCATAATATGTATTCAGCCCAGCCCTAGAATAAACTGCATTGGTAAATGGTGCATTTATATAGCACCTTTATCCAAGGCGCTTTACATTCACCCATTCACACACACACATTCATACACCGATTGCGGCGGAAGCCATGCAAGGTACCAACCAGCACATCGGGAGCAATTTGGGGTTCAGTGTCTTGCCCAAGGACACTTCGACATGTAGACAGGAGGAGCTGGGATTCGCACCGCCGACCCATGGATCATTGGACGACCTGCTCTACCTCCTGAGCCACAGCCGCCCATTTCTGCAGTAGTGTGAACAATGACCAGGTGATAGACAGGCCGTTCCTTTATTCTGCAGTAGTGTGAACAATGACCAGGTGATAGACAGGCCGTTCCTTACCCTCTGGCGGGGTAACAGTGTGAACAGTGTGACCAGGTGATAGACAGGCCGTTCCTTACCC
This sequence comes from Electrona antarctica, assembly GCF_951216825.1. Classification (NCBI taxonomy): domain Eukaryota; kingdom Metazoa; phylum Chordata; class Actinopteri; order Myctophiformes; family Myctophidae; genus Electrona; species Electrona antarctica. The sequence continues at coordinate 29,375,516 of NC_136804.1, read as the reverse complement.
TCTGGCGGGGTGAAGAAGTTGAAGAAGGAGTCGTTGGGGACGGTCTTGGTCACCGTCCTGACGGTGCCGCGACCCTTGTGCTTCTGCTTCTTCTTGATTGTTTTCAACGTGACGTTTTTGCCCTTCGTCCAGTCGATCGTGCACCTGGGTGGAGGACAGAAAACCAGTTCAGAATGATCCAGGCTGCGACACTTGGATCAGAGCAGGGGTTGGCAACTTTGACGATGGAGGGCCGCTATATTTCCACACTCACTCCAGAGGGGCCACGTTGCACATTTCTGTCGTAGCAATAGCCGATTTACAAGCTCAAAACACATCGCAGTGCTTTAGGGTGTCGTCCACTCAGTTAACAGTTTTTGTATTGAGTTGTGCTTGAAATGTACTGTAATTCTGCAAACTATTAATAAATACTTCAATCATATTAACACGAGGCCTGCCGGGAACATAGGAATTTTAACACGTAGAATCTTGTGGCCTGCCACAAACGGAAAAGCCGTTTTAACAGCGATGTATTCATTAATGCATGTTTTAATACGATCGTATCGAAATCTACCGTCCGTTAGCTTTGTTATGCTTCTGACCCAATGGGCGCGGCCATTTTGAAAATGCGCGCGCATCCACTTACATTGCCGGCTCTGATTTCAGACGGCTTTATCTCACAGAAGCGACATTGCAGGGGTCGCTTTGTCCCAGACAAGCGTTTTCAACGGCCTGTAGCAGGCGCTGTGATACTCGCGGTCCACTTTTTCCACCACCGACCGAGAGAACAAGCCCCAGCTTCGTCAACACACACGGAATGGTTTCATAGTAAAATGCGATACGGATATTTGGCTCTTCAAAGTAAGTGTCACGCGTGATTAAACCATGGCAATACGCAATCGAGGGATTAATTAATGGCGGCAGGAATTGTGTTAACCGGCGGGCCACATTATGTGATGGTGGGGCCCGCATGTGGCCCATGTATGGATCAGAAGACTAGCCCCCTGGGGGGTCCCATCTAACCCACCGTTAGGAACCAAGTAGTTTAGACTGGGGTAACAAAAAAACAAAAAAGAACTGGTGGTCCTTGCTCTAGTCTCAAGCACTGATTGTCAACCTTTTTAATTGCATTCAGATAATGCCCTCACTGAAATGTGTAATTACATTCCAATTGATTTGGAGCTGGCATGCTTTCCGACAGCCAGCTCTGCCCGTCTGTGTTCTTCTCACCCTGTGCAAGTGTCTGCGTGCATGTTTTCCTCACCCTGTGCAGCCCATGATGTGTCTGCGTGCATGTTTCCCTCACCCTGTGCAGCCCATTATCTCTGTGTCTGCGTGCATGTTTTCCTCACCCTGTGCAGCCCATGATCTGTGTCTGCGTGCATGTTTTCCTCACCCAGTGCAGCCCATGATGTGTCTGCGTGCATGTTTTCCTCACCCTGTGCAGCCCATTATCTCTGTGTCTGCGTGCATGTTTTCCTCACCCAGTGCAGCCCATGTGTCTGCGTGCATGTTTTCCTCACCCTGTGCAGCCCATGATGTGTCTGCGTGCATGTTTTCCTCACCCTGTGCAGCCCATGATCTCCGGCCCGTCGAAGGAGAAAGGGTCGTTTTCATCTGGGACAGATCTCATCTTGTAGGTTTTTGTCAGCAGTGTTTGTGTGAAGAAGTCATTTGGCTCAAAGTAGAATTCTAATGTGAAACTCTGGAACAACAAGAGAGAAAACATGAGACGGGAAGGCTAGGATGTCACTATAAAAAATAATAACTAGAACCGTTGTACACTACTGTGCCATTTATATTGTTGATCTGCCATTTGTCCAGCATCTGTCCAGGATCATTTCACTAGGTTGTCGCAATTACATGGCATCCATATTAACATGACACTGGACAATCGGTACATGGCATCCATATTAACATGACACTGGACAATAGGTAGACGGCTGTCAATAGAATAGCACCCATGTTGACTGAATGAGCAGTAGATAGCGCCCATGTTGACTGAATGAGCAGTAGGAACTCACCATAGGCTGTCCTGGGTCTGAGAATTTGACTTTGATATCTTGTAAGTGTTTTAGGATTGGTTCGTCGTGTTCCTGGGGAGAAAAAATGATATTGTGAGATGGGGAAACATAGTTTCATGTGTTGCGCCATGATGACCATAATTAGAATCCCTGTCATTGTACGAGACAACGAAAATGAGGTAGCAATCCAACAAAGTGCATCACACACACACAAACCATTTCACAGTATATTATATTGCACATCAGTCCATTAACAGACTGCACAAAGTCAAGTGTATCAGATGTGTAGTGTTGAGAGCAATAACAGCCATTCCTCAGTTTGTGTTTGCTTTGATGGCCCAATAGTGCCTCCCTGAGGACAGCAGTTCAAGTCACCTGGGCGCTTTGAGTCCCTGTCCAATCTTCTCCACCAGAGCCAGGCCCCAGCCTGCGTGCAGAGCACACTACAGACTCCTAGCACAGCAGTTGTCCAATTAGGTTTCAAACTTGTCACAACACTCTCACGGCTCTGGCATGACGACCATTTACTTCTCCACCTTTACACACGTCTCCACTTCTAATAAATATTGAGGGTGTAAGCGGCTTTAATTGACCCAACGAGGCGACACAGCAGTCATCCTGCGTTCTACTGCCCTTGCACGATGCACAGAACAAACACTGCATAGTCACACAACCTCTCTCCTTACCGTCGATACGGTTACATGCAAGACGTTGAAGGACTATTGTAATCCATATACTCGGCCTCTAGTATCACAATACTTGATTGCCATAGAGTGTGGACTGGCTAACCAAATAGATTTTTTTTAAAGAATGTATTCAAAGTCTATGGCTTTATAAGGAGCTCCACATCTTTGTGGCGCTTGCCATGTCGGCCTATCCTGTAATTTAATTTTACTGAGACACGTGCAGGCAGACGCATGCGTTTCTATTAGTCAACGGATTTGGGACAGCCCAGCATTCACTTCACATAATAATTTGGGGGTCTAGTTATGTGCAGCTCTGGTCCCCAACAATACTAAATGTTTCTCCTAGTCCATTCCTGCAGAAAGACAATAGAATAGGCTATGGATATCTGACTGATAAGTTGCGTGCTATACCTGATGCAATGACAACTAGCCTACCAGGACAGCTCCACTGTCTCCTCCTCTCTGCTGTCATACACTGAAACATGACAGTTGGGAGGTCGAACACCTTTCTTTTTATTTCTGACAATTGACAGGCCAAATACATATTAGCTTTTAATAATTTCTTAATTACAGTGCAACCCCCACATGTCACAGCAGGGTGTGAAACCACCTCAGGCCAGTAGGTGGGAGCAGAGAGCCAGTTCTCCTCTGGGAGAGAATTTGCATCTGGAGTGACCTAGTTTCCTCCAGCAGCAGCAGCAGCATATCCTATTGCATCGTCTGGTCCGTCCATCCTTCCATCCTCACCTTCTGTCTGTCTGTCTGTCTGTCTGCCTGTCTATCCTTCCATCCTCGCCTGCCTGCCTGCCTGTCTGTCTTCACCTGCAGCGCATCCTCTGTCTGTCTGTCTGTCTGTCCATCCTCACCTGAAGCACGTCCACTGTCTGTCTGTCTGTCTGTCTGTCTGTCTGTCTGTCTGTCTGTCTGTCTGTCCTTCCATCCTCACCTGAAGCACATCCACATTCTATCTATCCATCCTCATCTGTCACTGAGCACATCAGTATTGTTTTTGGCAGCAAATTTTGATTTTTAGTTTTAGTCATAGTCTCTTGAATAGTTCATTTAGTTTTAGTCACCTGGAATGTCTTGGTGTTAAATCTAGTTTTAGTCGACTAAATGTCATAAGATTTTGGTCGACTAAATCTACAGTTGATTTAGTCGAACAAAATGTATTTGGGCGGGCCTTGATGCCGTCGTAATGACATTTTTTTTACTTTTTACTAAAATGACTTATACTGGATCTCTTGTCCACTAGTCCATTCCTAACATTTTAGTCTAGTTTTTTTTTGTCAGTATATTTAGTCTTAGTTTTAGTCATCATAGCTTAGTTTCCATTTTGTTTTGTCAGTGGAAAAAGGTAGTCGACGGAACATTTTTCGTCTTCGTTTTAGTCGACGAAGACACTGGAGCGCATCCTCCCTTCCTCACCTGCAGCATGTCACTGAGCAGGTCCACATTCTTGAAGACCGTTAACCAGAACTCCGGGATGCCCTTGGGGTCCTCCTTCTCCTCGTCCTTCTTCTCTTCCTCTACCTTCGCCTTCTCTTTCATCTCTTCCTAAAAAAAAAAGAAAGAAAAACAGGAGAGTATTGATGGAGGGATGAAAAGAGAGGAGAGGATGATGGAGGGATGAAGAGAGAGAGAGAAAGACAGGAGAGGATGATGGAGGGATGAAGAGAGAGAGAGAAAGACAGGAGAGGATGATGGAGGGATGAAGAGAGAGAGAGAAAGACAGGAGAGGATGATGGAGGGATGAAGAGAGAGAGAGGATGATGGAGGGATGAAGGAGGGATGAAGAGAGAGGAGAGGATGATGGAGGGATGAAGAGAGAGAGAGAGAAAGACAGGAGAGGATGATGGAGGGATGAAGAGAGAGAGAGAAAGACAGGAGAGGATGATGGAGGGATGAAGAGAGAGAGAGAAAGACAGGAGAGGATGATGGAGGGATGAAGAGAGAGAGAGAAAGACAGGAGAGGATGATGGAGGGATGAAGAGAGAGAGAGAAAGACAGGAGAGGATGATGGAGGGATGAAGAGAGAGAGAAAGACAGGAGAGGATGATGGAGGGATGAAGAGAGAGAGAAAGACAGGAGAGGATGATGGAGGGATGAAGAGAGAGAGACAGGAGAGGATGATGGAGGGATGAAAAGAGAGAAAGACAGGAGAGGATGATGGAGGGATGAAAAGGCAGAGAACGACAGGGGGGGGGGTCTCACCTTCCAAACAATGATTTTTATTCCCCACCCGCACTTTAATTAACCCATTCTGACCTGAGATCAGATTCTAAAAATGTCTTCTACATCCTGACAATTTTCTGAAAAAGCTATGTTTCTATGTCAGTCATTCTTCGATTTTTCAAAAATAGCAGACCTACAAGCTCGTAGCGCGCCACTCGGTGGCGCACTACGAGCTTGTAGATCTGCTATTTTTCGATAGCTAAAGCATAACATAATGCTAACACCAAAAGGGGTTCCCGCCCAAAATGGGTTAAATGCTTCACTCAGCAGCGCTTCATCCACCAAATGCCACAACATGGAGAATTAGCATTCAGCAGCGCCGCAAAATTAAATCTCTATTCCAATCACCATTAGCACCGTCTCAGGATGGGGTGGGGGGGGGGGGAATCGAACAGGAATAACTCCAGTTCCAATAGAGGCAGTAAAAGATCAAAAAGCTGCATTGTGAGATTTCTCATTCACAACACAAGGAATGAAAACATTGCACCTTGATGAGGGTTCCATTGAGATAATGACCATAACATCTCCTTCCATGTTTTTAGAAAACCACAATACTGCCTCCTCAAAAGGCGCGATTCATACTCCTATTTTAGAGCCGAATAAAAGTCGGTTCAATGTGACATCATTTGAGGTTCGGGGGGGCGGGCACCGTCCTAAAGTCGGCTCTTCGGTGCTACTGAAAATTTCTGACCGAAACAGCGGTAAAATAGGAGTATGAATCGGCCCAAAGTTGTTACGGTGACTTTATACATCTGGGTGGGGTGGGTTGCAGCTTTGAGTCACTCCAATAAAAGGTTTTTAAGCGGCATGCAGGCGTAAAAGTCACCTGTACCTGCTTACTTACTGTCAACTCCAATAAAGGTTTTTAAGCGGCATGCAGGCGTAAACGTCACCTGTACCTGCTTACTTACTGTCAACTCTTCCTCCTCGTCTGCCTTCCATTCACACTCCTCATCCGTGGGTTCGTAGATTGCTTTGACGATGTCACTCCTCTGTGGGGAAAACAGTGAGAATGGCAGAAAATGTCAGAATTTGGAACAGCAATCGGGCAGAATGGCATTGTATTTGTATATCATTTGAACCCATTTTGACCTGAGATCAGATTCTAAAAATGTCTTCTACATCCCGACAGTTTTCTGAAAAAGCTATGTTTCTATGTCAGTCGTTCTTCGATTTTTCAAAAATAGCAGACCTACAAGCTCGTAGCGGCGCGCTATGAGCTTGTAGATCTGCTATTTTTCAATAGCTAAAGCATAACATAATGCTAACCCCAAAAGGGGTTCCCGCCCAAAATGGGTTAATATGAATATGATATGAATATTGCAGCCCAATATGGTGTAAAACGTTCTCTCTTTATCTATATGGTCCGGTCCTGTATGGGCCACGGTTGGTGCTGAGAAATATGCTCTCTTGAGTCTTGCGAGATCAAATGAATGATTCATAATTATCTTAATAGCCTAATTTTTGTATAATGTTTTAGTTTACGTGGCACAGTGTCTCTCCAGAACTCACAGCAATTTTGTTATTTTTTTAATTTGAATCTTAATTTAATAAATTCGATTATTCTTGTATTTTTTTACATTCGAATATGGAATATTCGTTGGCAGCACTAGCAGGCAGGGTGCCTGCAGTAGGGCAGCAGAGGAGGACCAGAGTTCCGAAGCGCTTGCTTCAAAAGATGCAATCTCCTCAGAGGGAGTACGATGCCAACATCTAGAGGGGAGGCTGGAGATAGCAGAAGCCCATAGTGGGCAAAAAAAAAAAAAAACTCCAAGAAAGACACGGCTGTTGTCAACCAAGATAAACGCAACATGAGCCCACTTGCCAAGCCAACACATTAGTTCCCTAAGACAGCGGTTTGGCAGGGGATACAGCTTGCTGCTGTGTGTGTGCCCCATCCGTCCTACAGTATATCAATGCAGTCAGCTGTACCACCCTAAAAATCAGAGGGTGTCAACATTTCGGGAGTTTCAGAGGGCATAAAAAGTACAAATTTCAGAACGATAGTCCATTTGTGTGTTGGGTTTTATGGTCCGCTCGCTTGTCAGTGCTGCCCTGACCGTTTAAAAAAAATGAACGTTTAAACCTTCTGTGCGAATAAAAGGGTGAAAAACGATCAGGAGTTCCCACCTGGACCTTCCCACCTGAAAGAAAAAGAACTGCAATATATTCTGGGCTCTGCCTGAACCGGCCTTGCTTTCTTTTCAAAACGGAAAGCATCCTTCTCCTTAAATCTCACGCTAGCTTCAAACAGAAAGCATCCTTCTCCTTAAATCTCCAGCTAGCTTCAAAGAGCAGCCAAGCGAGGGGGAGGGGGGTGGGTGTCTGTGCTGGCTAAGCAGAGGCAGAAACGGCAGCGCAAAATATCTGCGCATACAGATGGCCGTCTGATCGAGGCCAACATATGCTGTGGTAGAACGACTCCTGCCACAATGTTCTAGAGCGCGGTGGGGCGATAGTTTTTTTGTTGGACGACCAAGTATGCGCGTCTCAGCTCAGGTGTCACAAAGCAAAGACACTCGTTGTGCAGTTCAATGTTAACTGTTCAATACACATACGGTTCAAGAGGCTTGGGGGTCCCACAGATTCCTTCCTCATTAAAGTCTATGATATAGACGACTACAGTTTCTATGAATACTTTGCCGATATACAGAAATGTAAAGGCATATTATATTCCTTAATGAAATATGTATTTGACCATTGACGATACAGGGCCAGGCGATGGCATCTGTGTATGTGCGTTTCTCGGCCACACGCGCGCGCAGACAGCGTTACATTCACAGAAAACCACCCAATGATAGAACAGCAGAATTTGTGAAAATGTTATAATGAAATATGAAAATATATATTCTTTCACAGTGAATGCTTTTAACTCAAATATTGGTTTCTGGTTGGGTCCCTGGAACAACATATTTTCAGACGGGGGTTCCGCAGCCAAATGCAGATAATTCTGGGGGTCCTTGACATGAAATAGTTTGAGAACCACTGACACAGAAACATGGGATTTTCTGAAAACTGTCATGATTTAGAAGACATTTTGTAGTATCGAGATTTAGAAGACATTTTGTAGTATGGAGCTAAGGTCGAAATGGGTTAAGAAAACACCACCAGGATGGACTGTGTGCGGTCCAGGATGGACTGTGTGCGGTCCAGGATGTGTGCGGTCAAAGTACGTACTTTGTCAAAGAGGGGCTGGTAGAGGGCGGCGTACTTTCTCTCCAGTTCATGGACCTCCTCGTAGAACTTGGCCTCGATGTGAGCGCATTTCACCTGGAGGTTCTTGAGGGCGTTGACGCGTCTCTTTACAATCTTTGGTAAACTGAGGAGGGCAGGGACAGGGACACATGATGAGGACACACACCAGGAGGACACACAGGGACAGGGACACATGAGGACACCAGTGGTGGTAAATAAAATAAAAACATTGAATTTCTTATTCCGAAATATTTATTTAAACTACATGGCCTTGATCCCTTAACACTTTGAGAGCCCACGCAAAACTGCCCAAAAATCACTATCACCTAGAAAATCCATTCATATTTTTTATAATTCAGCTGACTGTGGAGACACATGCTGGACCTTTTTACTTTGAAATGTTTTATAGTTTCTGAGTTATTTAATTTAAACGCCAAATGCATTCTCAATGGCGAAAACACAAACTTTGGCACCACGTATAAAATAAAAATAAAACATCGTTATGATTTTTCTTTTTTTTCAAAGACGTCCACAGACGTCTTGGGCACTGCACGTGCGGTAATACCAAAGACGTCCACAGACTTCTTGGGCACAAAATGTGTTAATATTCAGTTTGACAATATGTGCAACCATGTTTCTCGAAAGAAGTAAAACACACCGGTATCATAATATGGTTGCATGACATCGCCACAGAACTAAGGAAAACAACCTTTAGGAATCAGAGTGGAGTTGACACCAAGTTCTCGGAGGCACTTGCCCCTCGGGCAAGTACAGGTAATTTTCTACTTGTCCAAAAGGTGTAGCCCACTGGCCCGAAAAGTAAAATTGTCCATTATAAAATGGGTAAAATGTGCGTTTGTAGAACAAGTCAATGGTCACGTTGTTCTTCGTGAATAGCCAATAATATTTAATGAAGACACCCGGTCGGGCAACCTGAAAGCAAACTCCACTTGCTGGGAACGTTTTATTTATTTACTTGGCACGGGCAGTCGGAACAACAGTTAGGGTCAACCCCTGGCCCTTTGTTGTTGTACCAAGTGGTTAAAATAAAAAAACCAACAGAGCTTTTGTTTTTTTCTCCATTGAAAGAATGTCTGTATGGTGATAATGCTAACTAGTAATAATTGTGACGTTCCATTCGAGAGAGAATGTTAGTGTATTTTGTAATTAACAGCTGGCCTCTGGAGACGTTGGGGCCCCCAGAGATTGCAGTGGAATCTCCGCCGAGTCATTAGGTTGCTAAATGGCATCATTGCTACAAAAAGTGCCTCGAGTAGGAGACGTATGCGCTTTGGTTAAGACCACGGGACCAAGACGTCAATAAAGGGGTGTCTGTGCTCTTCACATGGGACAGTGACACATACAGTACATGAACACTGGCACACCCAGGGAAGCAGCCGCTTTGAATGAACCGCTTCTACGTTTACGTCACAAGTTAAGGATAGTCACCTAGATTCAGTCTCACTCTACAAAGTAATGGGCTTGATAAGCTCGCAGTCGTTTGTCATTGACAGACAAATATCACAGATCTTCACTCGTTTGTTCGTGTCTGCCTTCAAGACTGCTATTGAGATAACAGCAGCTCTTCCAGTTTTTTTACCAGAATCATATGATGTTGCCAACAAAATCTCCACCATTACAGTCAGCTCTCCCGTGTTTGAAGCCACAACATAGAAGAGTGTGCAGTTTTGGAGTCAAGATCGGCTTTGGTTTCTTTCAATAAGATGTGATATAGGAACGTTTCAGATTAGGAGTATGTCTGCTCACTGGGATAAATTAAAAAAAAATCAAAACAAACGAGAGAGCACAGGAGACTGTCTGGCACGGTGAAGTTATGGCTAGAGCCATGCAGTAAACCAGCGCAGCGCTTGCCTCGGGGTCTCTCTGCGAGTCAGGATGGACATCCAAGTGCCTGCTTTAATGGCAGAGTGAATAAATGATGCCATGCTTGCTTAAGAGTGGCAGTGATTGTTGAGGTCTCACCTCTCCATGTACCCCGAGGGCGAGCCCACCAGGCCGTCCAACCTCTCCTGTAGAGCGGCCAGGATCTGTGGGTTCTGCATCATCTGTACTGTGAGCTGGCGAGCTGTGGATGCACACACAATATGACACTTTAACAGCCGCGTTCACAACAGCGTAGAATGATACATTTTGGCCCTGCCGGTGCTAAATGACAGGAAACACACACACACACACGTGTACGTGCGTGTGCGTGTGTATTACAGTTTCACAGAGTTGAATAACAGTGGCATGTCAATTATAGATGGTTAGGTTTGTAAATTAAAACAAATCATGCATGTACAACGTACAATAAGTACACGTATATCTAATTGCCGATGTTCCAAGATCAAGAACAGAAATGCCGAACAGCTTCCGTTCTCTGCTTTTGGGATGTTAAGTCGGAGACTCTGTGAAACACTTTGGAAGTTGTGGAATAGTTGTCTGGCTACGCAATACCATGAAGGGCAATAAGGGCCTTATCTAGAATGCAAATGAATTCTAGATGCAAATTCTGCCTTTATCAACACCCCGAACACAGACGGATTGATCAAGAGTTATTCACATTTTAAGATTTTCGGTGTCATCCACTAATTGAGTGGGGGGGGGGGGGGGGGGGGGAGACGACATTTCGGAATTTCGGATGAGGTCCCAACCGGAATTGAACTTTGAGTGTTGCCCAACAGGCGCTCCCAGCCTGTGGAGCGATGCGCTCTGTTACGATATCAATAAAGTTCCGTCCGGTTATTAATCGCCGTCCTGAGCGTCGAGCGCTATTTGATAGAGAGAGACCTCCGTTTAAGCCGCTCAGGGTGTTAACCACATGAACCATAACGTCGATATTCTGGGGCAAAAGCTTGCAAAGCGTTGTGATCTTAAAGATTTATTCATTTATTTTTTTCCTACAAAAGACATTTGGTGTAAAGGGAAATACTGGCATGCTTAGTACAGAGCTATGGGGGACCCCAGTACAGAGCCATGGGGGACCCCAGTACAGAGCCATGGGGGACCCCAGTACAGAGCCATGGGGGACACCAGTACAGAGCGATGTGGGACACCAGTACAGAGTCATGTGGGACACCAGTACAGAGTCATGTGGGACACCAGTACAGAGTCATGTGGGACACCAGTACAGAGCCATGGGGGACCCCAGTACAGAGCCATGGGGGACCCCAGTACAGAGCCATGGGGGACCCCAGTACAGAGCCATGGGGGACCCCAGTACAGAGCCATGGGGGACCCCAGTACAGAGCCATGGGGGACCCCAGTACAGAGCCATGGGGGACCCCAGTACAGAGCCATTGGGGACCCCAGTCAACGATTTATATTCATAGTACGACAGTGTGGGGAGCCGATTATCTGCAAGCTCACAACGTGACTAGAAAGCAAGCGTAAATATGAGGCATAGCAACTTATTGTTGGATATAGGGACATACAATAAAGCACGAGCGTATCCCACGTACTGTAAATGGGACAGATATTCCTGGACAACTCGGGAAGCGAACCAGGATTTTGACAGCCGTGTTAACGTACACGCCGATTCACTCAGCGCTTAATGCGAAGCAAGTGAAAATGGGGAATGCACTGCTCTTTGACAGCTGGACAGGTACAATGTGTCCTCAAAGCCCACTCGGCTAGCTAACTGCAGAAGGTGAGTTGACAAGTATTGACATCCGGAAATAATTTGTACCAATTTTACAGCCTTGACAATATTCCAAAACTCAATAGTATCTACATCTGCCACCTGTCTCCTGTGTGTGTGTGTGTGTGTGTGTGTGGGGGGGGGGGGGGTATCGATAATCACGCATCTCCTTTGCCATAAGACAGTGGTTCCTAAAGTGGGAGGGGGTTCCAGGGGGTCCCCAGCTAAATGATAGTTTGGAACCAAATGGACCCTTATGGGTCTGTAACTCGATCTGACTGTGCAAATGGAACCAGTTAAATTAAAATTGATTTTAAAATATAAATTTGGGGTCCTAGAGATAGAAATGCCATTAAATGGGGGTCCGTAGACTAATGCATGTCAAACTGGGGGTCCTTGAAATTAAACGGGTTGAGAATCACTGCTAGAGCCGTAAAGATCTTCTCTTATGGGGGGTCCTGGCATTCCCTTTTCACATGGGGGTCCGCGGGCTAATAAGTGTCAATTTGGGGGTCCTCGACATGACAAAATTAAATGGCAGTGGGAACCATAAGACAATCGTGTGCAGCGCAGACGACTAAAAAGCGAGGAGGAAGCTGCTGCATAATTTATGACCGAGCCAGCAGGCTTACTTTCTGCTTTCCGTTGCCTTTAAATGCCAACGCCAGGTTCCCAAAGCTCTTCAGTTGAGATTCATGGGGTCACAACTCACTGCATTGTGTTCTGTTGACCCACTCTCATTTTCTCAGCATGCAAACAGTGGCAAGTTGGAACTCTGCATTTACTCTCATTGCAATTCTAATAATTTCACTGGGCGTTTGAGGCTCATGCAAGGAGGTTTTCGCTGAATGCTTCTGTGCGTTTATGTGTTACTGTTCACCGTCAGTCAGCCATGACTAGCCTTTTGCTTATTTATAGTCTAAAGTCTAAACCATACTTCAAGAATTCTCAGTAATCTAATATCTATCCACAATAGGCTGCAAGTAAGCCAATTCATTAGAACAGACCATTTATTTTAGATCTATTCCAAGGAGGTATAAAAAGGGCGTCCAATATGAATTAAAGTTTCCAAGTGACACCCCTGGGACTTGGCTGACGGCCAGGCTGGATGTCTTTGACTCCAGAGCCCTCAGGAGGATGGAAGGCATCTCGTGGAGACAGCATGTCACTATCTAGACTTTAAGAGAGCTAACCCAAAAGCTCCCAGCATCTCGCCTCGTAGCGATGTGGCGAGTGCGTCGTTACCTAGTATGGCCACGTCACCCGCCTGCCAGAGGATCATGTAACTACCAAACCAAACAGGGTTGTGTCTTGTGTCGTCGTGCCACAAGCCTCATCCATGTAACTACCAAACCAAACAGGATCTTGTCATTGTGCCACAACCCTCATCCATGCAACTACCAAACCAAACAGGGTTATGTCGTCGTGCCACAACCCTCATCCATGTAACTACCAAACCAAACAGGGTTGTGTCGTCGTGCCACAACCCTCATCCATGTAACTACCAAACTAAACCAAACAGGGTTGTGTCGTCATGCCACAACCCTCATCCATGTAACTACCAAACCAAACAGGGTTGTGTCGTCGTGCCACAACCCTCATCCATGTAACTACCAAACCAAACAGGGTTGTGTCGTCGTGCCACAACCCTCATCCATGTAACTACCAAAATAAACCAAACAGGGTTGTGTCGTCGTGCCACAACCCTCATCCATGTAACTACCAAACTAAACCAAACAGGGTTGTGTCGTCGTGCCACAACCCTCATCCATGTAACTACCAAACTAAACCAAACAGGGTTGTGTCGTCGTGCCACAACCCTCATCCATGTAACTACCAAACCAAACCGGGTTGTGTCGTCGTGCCACAACCCTCATCCATGTAACTACCAAACCAAACAGGGTTGTGTCGTCGTGCCACAACCCTCATCCATGTAACTACCAAACAGGGTTGTGTCGTCGTGCCACAATCCTCATCCATGTAACTACCAAACCAAACAGGGTTGTGTCGTCGTGCCACAACCCTCATCCATGCAACTACCAAACTAAACCAAACCGGGTTGTGTCGTCGTGCCACAACCCTCATCCATGTAACTACCAAACAGGGTTGTGTCGTCGTGCCACAACCCTCATCCATGTAACTACTAAACTAAACCAAACAGGTTTGTGTCGTCGTGCCACAACCCTCATCCATGTAACTACCAAACTAAACCAAACAGGGTTGTGTCGTCGTGCCACAACCCTCATCCATGTAACTACCAAATTAAACCAAACAGGGTTGTGTCGTCGTGCCACAACCCTCATCCATGTAACTACCAAAATAAACCAAACAGGGTTGTGTCGTCGTGCCACAACCCTCATCCATGTAACTACCAAACCAAACAGGGTTGTGTCGTCGTGCCGATACCTTTGCTGTTGACGTCTTCTCCCGTCTCCTCCTCCTCCACCTCTTCCACGTCCTCCATGTCTGCGGGGTCCAGCTCAGCCTGGTCTTTGCTGTTCAGGGAGACAAAATAGACTATTAGCACCTGAGACCAGATTCTACCAATGTCTTCTAAATCCTGATGGATTTCTGAAAAACCTGTTTCCATGTCAGTGGTGAAATTAAAATATCTTTTACCAGGGACCCCCCCCCCTCCTCCCTTCCAGAAGCAAAGCAAATTTTGAGTTGAAAACATTCTTTGTGAAAGGATATATTCAAAGATTTGCGCCACATTTTAACGATTTTTAAAGAATAGCATATCTATCAAGCTATGAGCTTGTAGATCTATGTTCCAACAGCTACATAGATGCGTTCCAGGTCTTAAAATGGGTTAAAAGCCAAAGGGAGGGTCAGAGAAAATACAAAAAGCCATAAGGACGTTTTACCGGGCATTTTTGTTGTTGCTGCGAGCCTATTTTATGGATATAAAGTAGTAGAGTTCAATATTGACAATGAAGGCGTTTTTAAATTCATTCAGATCCAGCCGGCCATGATTTTACATGAAATAATATTTGATGTGGTGGTGGTGAGTGACACACGGTAGAAAACCGTTTTAACGCATCACAGGACAACACCAAAACAAAACTAACAGCAACAAGTCATCACCTGCACAGCCTCTCACCGTCGTTGTCAGTGCGTGACGTAGGGCTAGATCAATGGCTGAGCCGCGCGTCTGTGTGTGTGTGTGTGTGTGTGTCAGAGGGCCTCCGTCGCCCGTGGTGCGACACACTGGAGCGTTGCTAGTATTGGACGCGTGTCAAGGCCCATCCATCAAAGGCAGCGATGTGTCTGGATGACCGACAGCAGCGGTGGAACCGACGAGTGTTCGAGTGCCTGCCCATTTGTTAAGGGGGGAGGGGGGGGGGGGGGGACTGACGTTGTCGATGCATCGCGAGGCCAAACATGACAACCCAAGCAGAGTAAACAAACAACCACTTTCATGGCAGCGAAATGAAGAGCCATCTGTGACCGAGAGACGACGGCCAGGCTGGATGGCTCGGCATTTTATCTGCTTACTCCAACATGTGTGCAATGAAGAAACCGCCTTGTGCAGTATTTGTTCCCCTTTTTCACAGTCCTGTTCACAGGCGTCAACTGTACTCCTTTGGTAATTGGCTTCACTTTCAGCTATAATTTAATTGAGACCGTTCTCATCCCAGGCACCATGTTGGACTAATGCGGGTTTCAAAGACACCACATCTGCCCTTCATCTCACCACCCTAAAGAAAAAAAAGAACACCCACCCATTCCAAACCAAGATGTTGCCGATTTGAATCAAAGGGTTTTTTTTTCTTTCCATGATATACTACATTTCAAATTAAACATTTTACATTTGACGGTATAGACAGGAATCAAAGGACAGAGAGGGAGGACAAGCAACACATCTCCAGTCTGCATGGAACCGGCGGGGACGTTGCGATTATGTGGCCGACACCATTCGATCGACTTGAAGCTATTTGACTTCTAAAAACTACAGTCAGAAACATCATTCAACAATGCCAAATTCTGCAGGGGAGCTGCTCGGCGACAAAGAGTGACTAGTTTGAGCCACTTACTTTCATATTGGCAAACTTGGTCAGTTTGAGGCAAAACACTGATTGATTATTAAAGTTAGCATGACGCCATGTGAGCAAACTGTTGCAAATGCAGCCCGACAATAATGATCCATGCGCTTTGCTTCCTCTTGGTGGTAGAAAATCAACACCACCATCCAGTCCAGCCTACATAAAACGATGTGCATCGACGCGCTCGACACACAGAATGTACAGGGAAGTGTTATGTCATATTCCTTAACCCATTCTGGGCGGGAACCCCTTTTGGTGTTTTAAGCATTATGTTATACTTTAGCTATTGAAAAACAGATCTACAAGCTCATAGCGCGGCACTCGGTGCTGCGCTACGAGCTTGTAGGTCTGTTATTTTTGAAAAATCGTGAAAATGTGGCGCAAATCTTTGAATGTATATTCTTTCACAGCAAACGTTTTTATCTCAAATATTTGCTTCTGGAGGTCCCTGGAACTACATATTTTCAGATGGGGGTCGGTGGCCAATTACATATTTTTTGGGGTCCTTGACATGAAATATTGAGCACCACTGATATAGAAACATAGGCCTATGTCAGGCCTAAATGGGTTAAAATAGAAGGATAGGATTCAGGACAAAAAAAGGATGCACTTACTTGTCAATATCTGCCATCTTAGCCAAGTAGATTGATGCTAAGAAAAAAAAAAAAGAGGAAAGGAAACCGTTAGACTTAGACAATAGTTAGTAGTTTGGGGTGACATACTGACATCCTACTGTCACCAGAGTAGACATAAGCACCAGATTCAATAAGCATCAGGGATGTCAATCATCAATTAAATCATTAATATTGCTAACCTTATCGATCGATTAACCGGTTAGTTGATTTCCCCCCCCCCCCCCCCCCTCAATGTCTAACGTAAAGATCTAGATTTCGCTGATTATACAGAAAGAATACAAAAGGCATATTATATTCCTTAATCAAATATTTATTTGACCATTTGAGATACAAGGCCAGGCGATGGCATCTTTGTACGAGTGCCCCGTCTTGTCACGTCACATCACATGCAAGAGCAGAGCTGTTTCTGTGGCTACCAAGGTAGGGGTGTGTGTGTGTGTAGGGGCGTGTGTGTGTGTGTGTGTGTGTGTGTGTGTGTGTGTTCGTTCCTCGGCCACACGCGCACAGCTGCAGACAGCATTACATTACATTCACAGAAAAAAACCACCCAACGACAGAACCGCAGACTTCGATTAATTGACAAACGCACCGACTCATTTGGTTTCAGAAAACAAACCGCTAAGAATTATTTTCAATTATGAACCCCCTAATTAATCTCGTTCTGATTATGACAGGCAGTCGCAAACATTAGGCATTCATTCATCATCATTAAAAGGAACAACTATCCCAGGAACCATTAACAGGACATAAACTGTGATATATTTACCATGATTTAATTTGATCCTCTACTCAACTACACTTTCAAATACATCACCAAGATGGGCTTCAGCCTACTGTCTCCACTGGAAACAAAATGATAAGATAAGATAAGATCTTTATTGTCATTGTATGAGACAGAGACGAAATGTTTTTATAATAGTCATGGGGGCTCGCCCTCTTGTTGTTTTTTTAGTGTTTCACACTAAACCCAAGCGGTTTAGGTTAAGACTCCTAAACGGGAGTTACGGGACGGACCGAGGCGAATATATATATTCTATAGAGTAATGATATATTCAGGTCTAATTCTTCATGGGGGCTCGAGCCCCGCTGCCCCCACGGAGTCTACGTCACTGGTATGAGACATACAGTGACATTCCGTTTAGTGCAGCACAACATAACAGTATCAAGAGAGAAACACAAGAGACTACGAAAAACACTGATGGGGCTAAAACTTTATGGCATAAAACTGTTAGTCCGTCATAGTCCAGTCCAGTCATCTCAGATGATGATGGCTACTGTCTGGAATTATCCAAACCCCCAGCAGAGTAAACAGCAGTGGTAGAATTGCCCCAACATTGCCCTGGTGTACGGCAAAATGCATTTAAAAAGGCACGCATGTTCATTCCTATACTTGGTGTACACACACACACACACACACACACACACACACACACACACACACACACACACACACACACACACACACACACACACACACACACACACACACACACACACACACACACACACACACACACACACACACACACACACACACACACACACACACACACACACACACACACACACACACACACACACACACACACACACACACACACACACACACACACACACACACACACACACACACACACACACACACACACACACACACACACACACACACACACACACACACACACACACACACACACACACACACACACACACACACACACACACACACACACACACACACACACACACACACACACACACACACACACACACACACACACAGTAAACAGCCAACATCTGCTGCTGCAGTTTAAAGCACAACCCAACGCCTTTAATCTTACAACCGACCTACATATGGCTTCGGTGAAGCGTTCTCACTGCTGCGAGCAGTGCTCAGTTAATCCATACCCTGGCCTGCCTGCACTGCCCTGCCCTGGGCTGAGGCTTTGGCTGCTGATGACACAGGACAGGACAGTCAAGAGCCACCCGCTGGCCACCCACCGATAACACAAACATGATAGCAGCATACCATACAGCAGCACACATGGCCTGACCCAAAAAACAGACCGCCTTCATTGAAATGTGCCAACAGTGCAGAGACCGACGGGAAATGATTCGAAGACGGTGGCCAACCGATTCCAAAAGCAGCCGTTTTTCAACCTTTCATCGGCCAAGATATGCAGCTTGGATAACAACTTAAAGTTGTTTTCCCAAGCTGAAACCCATATCTTGGCCCTATATCTAGTCGATGGCTAAAGTGGCTGGTAGACAAGAAAGACCAACAGGCAGCAGAAGACTACATTTCCCATAAGATCAGAAAAAGGCCATTACTATGGAAGCAAAGTATGAAATTAACACTGACTGAACTGCATTTGTCTATCAAATTGATATTGTACACTATGTATCAAACACAATTGACAGATTTGTTGATAAACGAATCAACCTACGACCATTATTATCGTGCTACAAATCTTAGTTGGGACGTTTGGAAACGGCTCCTAGATCATACAATTCAGCATTTTTAATACAAGAGAGCCCTTTGTTTCAGTCGAATAAAGCCACTTGGGGATAGTATGAGACTCAGACTTGGTCACGACTCGCACCACCTTCCCCAACCTCCTCCTCCTCCTAGAGCATCCCCTCGGGGGACATAGATTAACCTCCTCCCAGAGCATCCCCTCGGGGAACATAGATTAACCTCCTCCCAGAGCATCCCCTCAGGGGACATAGATTAGCAGGGTTTTCTCAGAGGGTATGGGGACGCCGGGACCCCGGGAGACATTCTCACAGACATCAGTACCACAAGACGACAGCCATGGCAACAGATCACGACCTGGAAATGACAGTGTCAAAACTGCGTCCCCGTTTTTACTACCCACTTTCGCACCAGTGAGGGGTGGGAGGGGCGGGGAGGCAAGGTGACAGCCCTAGTTACAGTTAGATGAGTCGTGAAAACTCCTGCATTTGATCATCCATAATATTCCATTTTATGATTTTATCCAGAATGAAAACATTCTCTGGAGGTAAATGAGTTATGTTTTAGTTATTTCAAATATGCTACTGGCTGTATTCTTCTTGGAAAAATACAAAAAGCTACTCCTAGGGAAAGGCTATTATTTTACTTATATTGACCAATTTAGTAGGCTTTAGTATAGCCTATGTAAGGTTTAACCTCGTCAGATAATTCCCACATAGCGTAAATTTACGAGACATTCAAAGTTTCAACACCAAAGTAGGCTATAGTAGTAGTTGTGAATTAGCAAACTGGACATTTGGACTGAATGCTTCCAATATCCTCGTGTTGGGCTTCTGTTTTTGCCTTAGTTTTTATTTGTGTCGTTTCTCATAAGCTCAGCTCCGTTGCGCTTCACGTTCCACAGTCTCTGCCTTGACTTCTGTGTGCCGACTGCTGCGGGCCTGGTGTGGGCTAGCCGCTCCCACCCCTCACTGGTGCGAAAGTGGGTAGTAAAAACGGGGACGGGGGCAGGTCACGTGGAGTCGACTTAGTAACATCACACACAAATACATGTCATGGGGTGTCTTGATTTTGATTCCAAAAGGGAAAGTTTGAAAGATTAACGATCCAATTTCAATCATCGGAATCACAAACAGCTTCAGGATTCTGGCAGTATTCATTCTGCTCATCCTGTGCATGCGTGCATCAGAGGGAGGGAACTAGGGGGGGGGGGGGGGAGCACACCCGCTAGCATTTGTCTGTGTATTCAACCATTACGGTCACCTGAAGGAAAGGAAGAATTGCCTTCACTGTGGCTTTATTAACAACTACAGCATGTCTTCACTGTGGCTATATGAACAACGACAGCATGTCTTCACTGTGGCTATATGAACAACGACAGCATGCCTTCACTGTGGCTATATGAACTACAACAGCATGCCTTCACTGTGGCTATATGAACAACTACAGCATGTCTTCACTGTGGCTATATGAACAACTACAGCATGCCTTCACTGTGGCTATATGAACAACTACAGCATGCCTTCACTGTGGCTATATGAACAACTACAGCATGTCTTCACTGTGGCTATATGAACAACGACAGCATGCCTTCACTGTGGCTATATGAACAACGACAGCATGCCTTCACTGTGGCTATATGAACAACTACAGCACGTCTTCACTGTGGCTATATGAACAACTACAGCATGTCTTCACTGTGGCTATATGAACAACTACAGCACGTCTTCACTGTGGCTATATGAACTACCGCATGTCTTCACTGTGGCTATATGAACTACAGCATGTCTTCACTGTGGCTATATGAACAACGACAGCATGCCTTCACTGTGGCTATATGAACAACTACAGCACGTCTTCACTGTGGCTATATGAACTACAGCATGTCTTCACTGTGGCTATATGAACTACAGCATGTCTTCACTGTGGCTATATGAACTACAGCATGTCTTCACTGTGGCTATATGAACTACAGCATGTCTTCACTGTGGCTATATGAACTACAGCATGTCTTCACTGTGGCTATATGAACTACAGCATGTCTTCACTGTGGCTATATGAACTACAGCATGTCTTCACTGTGGCTATATGAACTACAGCATGTCTTCACTGTGGCTATATGAACTACAGCATGTCTTCACTGTGGCTATATGAACTACAGCACGCCCCAGAACGAAACGCAATACTGCAGGTCATCAGAACCGAAGATGCAAAGAACATGGAAAGGACAGCAGGGTCCCACTTATGTTCAAAGCCTGGAGCCATTATGTATAAAGGGTGTGTACTGTACGCATACTGAAGATGGTGCCGAGCAAAACGTCTATGCAAATAGATACCTATACAAAGGAAACTTAACATGGCATGTGGCGCACCTTGCTCTCCAGTCCATACTAAACAGTTACTGTATGCAAATCACAAACAATGTTTTTTTTCTTTTTTACTGTCCAACAATAGTCTGCTCAGAGTCTGGGGCTGGGTAATACTGAATCTACATCGTGATAGACTAGATATCATCTGGGATTTGATATGACGCAAGTAGTGTTGTTGTTTTTCCTGATTGGAGTCCGTCACCCAGGCACGACCAATACAAGATGGTCACCCTCCTTGTTTCGCTCTAAAACAAATAATCTCTTCCCCGACAATAGCCAATCCACAACCTCACAACAGTGCCTTGTTGTTGTGACACTCCCCATTTTGGTCGTGTTGTGAAAAGGTGAAAATGTTCCTAAAATGTCAATTTAACAAAATAAAATGTAACTTACACAAATAAGCTATCCAAGGATTTCATTAACATTTTAAAGCAACTGATGGGGTTCAGAAGCATTTTAAAGCAACCGATACATTCACCTCCTCTCCTCACTAATCATTGGTTTTCAATGGAAAAGTTGAACGACGTATTCCTGCCTAGTGAATAAAAATGACACTTCTATAATAGAACACCAGCCACGATTCCCCTGCGGACTGTCCAGGAAGATAACCACTGAAATGTAAAAAAATGTAATAATAAGCTCAGACATTTGATGGGTTGCTGTTGAAGTCCATCGTCAAAGATCCATTTTAAATAGAGCTTGTCAAAGAAAGGAAACTTGATTTATCTCAAGGAAGGAACTTAATTCAGTTGAGCCGCCATATCAATGGCAGCATCTTTCTACTGCTGTGATTAATTCTGAATCTGCCTGCGATTAGCCAATAACGACTCGGGTATGATCAGACACACACCTGCATGTTCAAAAACACACTGCCATATCACATCAGACACACTAGTGACTGAGAGGCTATGGTTTTTTATCTATAACCCTTTTTGGGCGGGAACCACTTTTGGTGTTAGCATTATGTTATGCTTTAGCTATTGAAAAATAGCAGATCTACAAGCTCATAGCGCGCCACCGAGTGGCGCGCTACGAGCTTGTAGGTCTGCTATTTTTGAAAAATCGAAGAACGACTGACATAGAAACATAGCTTTTTCAGAAAACTATCGGGATGTAGAAGACATTTTTAGAATCTGATCTCAGGTCAAAATGGGTTAATGGGGGGTAGGGGTACTGAGTCTGACATATCATATATGCATAGGAAATGACACTTACGACAACATTTTTAAAGAAAAGCAAACAATGATTTAAATTCAGTGACAGAGCAAATACGAAGGCTGCCGAACTGTTTATTTTTCCCTAACCAATGAAAAACGCATGCAACTAGGCCACAGGATGTTATATAAATATGAACCTGCAACTCAACACAATAACTACTATCTCGTTATGTTGCTTGAATAATGTTGTCGATTGCCTGCAAAGAGACACTTGCGTTCTATGGGAGTGGAGCTCTGCCAGGTGCCATTGCAGAAGATGCCAAGTCACAGATATGATCAAATACCTGCCAGCTCACTGACACAGAGCGGATCAAATATCTTCACCGTTTCTCTTCATTGCCATGTTGACGATGAACAAAGAAATCTGATGATGCACGTGTTACAAAGTAGAGATCAATCTGGATAAAATGCTTCTCAAAGTGAGGTCAGACAGGGGACCCCCCCCCCCCCCACACACACACACACACACACACACACCCAAGGACGGGTCCTTGGGGGGTTTCCAGGGGGTCCCAGGCTAAGTTACCGATAGTAAACCACTAACCAAGGGGACCTTACAGGTCTGTAGTTCTTATATTAGGCTATGGGATCTGTGGCCTGATTCATACTTTGGTATGCTTCACATTAAACAAGAGCACATGGACCAGACCTTCCTTTCAAATACTTCTAAAGCCATATAGTCAGACTATATTGGCCAGTCAAATTCACCAAGTGTACAGTGCAGTGTACTGTACTCACTACTCAATCATATCTACAGCAGTGGTTCCCAAACTTTTTCATGTCAAGGACCTCCCAAACTGACACTCATTAGCCCATGTACCCACATTAGAAAATATATGCCAGGGACCCCCATAAGAAGATTTTTACGGCTCCAGCAGCGATTCTCAACCCGTTTAATTTCAAGGACCCCCAGTTTGACATGTCTACGTATGGACCCCCCATTTAATGGCATTTCTATCTCTGGAAGCCCTAATTTATATAGTAAAAGCAATTGTTAATTTAGCTCCGAGAGTGTACAAAATGGAATCAAATGGACCCATTAGGGTCCATTTGGCACATTTCTACACACTCAAGAGTTAGACCCAAAAGGGTGCATTTGGTTCCAAAATATAATTTAGCTGGGGACCCCTGGAACTCCCTCAAGGACCCCTGGGGGTCCCCGAAACCCACTTTGGGAACCACTGGGATATGGGATCTGTGGCCTGATTCATACTGTGATTAAACAAGAGCACATGGACACAGGCCTTCCTTTCAAATACTCCTAAAGCCATATAATCAGACACCATATTGGCCAGTCAGATTGCACAGAGCGTACTGCAGTGTTTCCCAAAGTGGGGTCCTTGAGAGTTCCAGGGTGTCCCCAAATAAATGATAATTAGGAACCAAACGGACCCTCATGGGTCTGTAACTCTGAGAGCGTACAAATGGAACCAAATGTACCCTAACAGGTGCATTTGGTTCCATTTGTACACTCTCAGAATTAAATTAACTTTGATTTTACAATATACATTGGGGGTCCCAGAGATCGGGGGGAAAAAAATCCATTAAATGGGGGACCGTAGCCTAATCAGGTCAAATCTGGGGGTCCTTGAAATGAAAATGGTTCAGAGCCATTAAAAATCTTCTCTTATGGAGGGTCCTTGGTCCTTATGGGGGGTCCACAGGCTAATGAATATCATTTTGGGGGTCCTTGACATGAAAAGGTGTGGGACCCCCTTTTCATGTCAGCTCTCAAGCTCTCAACGCGACGCGTTGAGAGCTTGTAGATCAGCTATTTTCAGGGGGGGCAACCCAGCACTCTTTAGCTAGTGGAGATGGTGTGTACGACATGGATTTCAAAAGCAATTCTCCTGAATGCTGCCTTCCGGCATGGCATGAAAAGGAGTGTTATTTGCATTTCTTTCACCATGTAGTAAGTAAATGCTGCATTCGTGGTCTGGAAAGGGTGGTTGTTTTACAGACGGGTAAAAGGGCACAGGGCTGAAGGACCCCTTTGATGTCCATGTGTGCACGTCCCTGCTCCTCTCTCTGTCTTCTGGGATCAGCCTTTAGTTTTCACCCCAAGCCTTGCCAGCGACCACGTGTTGCTGCCTAGTGCTGCACACTGCACTGAAGCAACATGGCAAAGTCAAAGCCATCAGTGACTTCACAAAGGACTGGTTTGGTGGATGGATGGAATGGATGCCCTGCTTCACTCTGTCTGAACCTTAACAAATAAGTGACAATCTGAGTCACAACTACTGGCAATGTGCTGGTAACTGTTAACGGTTAATGCACTTTTCCCCCCCCAAGACAATAAGTCATATGGCGAGTTGGCCAAGTTGTTAAGTAGTTAGTTAGCCGGGCCGACCAGTAGTGCCTTTAGTGGAGTTAGCTTAGCCACCTTGCTATGCACTAAAGACACTTTATATAATATTTTAGCGCACATTGTACGAGAGAAATGCGAGGTGAAAATATGGGCGATCGGATGTAGGCCCGTGTACGAAGAGTGGCCAGCGAATAAAACGACCAGTTTAATTATTAAGATTTTTTTTTTTTTAAATGATCCCAATATAAAAACTACCAACTTGCATATTGATCAATTAAAGGCCGATTCAGTAGATTCTATTCACAGCCCGTTCTTCAGCATTATAGTTCTCATATTATTCCATTATGAGTTATACTTTAGTTTATTTCTTTTTTTGTATCAATAATTTAAATGGGGAGGTAAACTTTTCAGAATATCCAACATAAGACGATACATACCGGTATACATATACACACCCTCATCCCAATAAATTAGGTATTTGTCTAAAATACAACACTGACTAGGTGCCAACAAATGCCTAATAATAATAATAATTCCACCACGGATCATCCGAGAAGGTTTTGCTCACTACTAGTACAACAAACTAGGTTTCCGAACCGGTTTAAGCCCCTTTCGGGGGACCCTCCGGCCCGGGTACCGTATTCTGGACGGCGGTACAGAAACGGTACCCGGAGGGTTCCGAAAAAGGGGCTCCGAACCGGCTGAGGAGGATCCATGATGGGTTCTATTAAATAATCACCGGTAGAGCTGCTGCTTTATTCACACGTTAAAACAACCCATCATGGAGGTTGGATCCACCGGCCGTCACAATCCGGTTCCCACTCAAAGTTTAACCGTTTTTTCTCCACCTTAAATCGTCCCCGTTTGGATTTCACGTTAAAAAAGGGAAATAAAAAGCTAGGAAAAGCCGATGATTGTGCCGGGGGATACAACATTTAGATTTGGCACAACTAACCACCCTAAACCCGACAGTAGTCAGTCTCAAATGGCTGCTCCTGCTCGTCTGTCTGTCTGGTTCAACTAGCATGTTTTAGCCTCCCGTTCGGTTCTCACACACCACGCTACAATAATCCACATCGTTCCGCCGGTTAGTGGCTCTGCGATCCCCGCATTCTGTGCTGTGGACGGTTCGAGTCGGAGATATGACCGACCCTTAGACATGTATCTGTCCGCCCCTACCTTCGGTGACTGTGGACCGGGTCGGGTGACGAGGCGAGGCGGTGTCGCTGCGCAGCGAAGCGGTGGATCCTCCAAGCTAGCAGGAGGAGAAAAAACACTCCGCTCTGATGGCGCTAAAAAAAAGGGAGCGAGATATCCCGCCGCCGCCGCTCATATACTTCCGACGTCATCACGTAAAAACCCGGCGGGTCACCACCATAGACAACGCCACTCGTGGGAGGGGCTTAGAGGAGAATTCCCGGGAAAAAAGTACTAAAGGCAGGCCTGACTCGCTCGTCAATCATGTCCAGTGTGTGTGTGTGTGTGTGTGTGTGTGTGTGTGCGTGCGTGTGTGTGTGTGTGTGTGTGTGTGTGCGTGCGTGTGTGTGTGTGTGTGTGTGTGTGTGTGTGTGTGTGTGTGTGTGTGTGTGTGTGTGTGTGTGTGTGTGTGTGTGTGTGTGTGTGTGTGTGGGCCCACCAGTGGTTCCCAAAGTGGGGAACCCCCAGGGTTCCTTCAGGGAGTTTGATTGATTGATTGAAATATTTATTAACAGTTTGCAGAATTACAGTACATTTCGAGCACAAACTCAATACAAAGGCTGTTAACTGTGAGTGGACGACCCAATTAAGCATTGCACTTGTTTACAACAGGGTCCACCATGTTCAATTCATCAAATTCCAGTTCCAGTTCCAGGGGGTCCCCAGCTAAATGATAGTTTGGAACCAAATGGACCCTTATGGGTCTGTAACTCGATCTGAGTGTGCAAATGGAACCAAATGGACCCACTCTATGAGTTAAATTAACATTGATTTTACAATATAAATTGGGGGTCCTATAGATAGAAATGCCATGGGGGGTCCGTAGACTAATGCATGTCAAACTGGGGGTCCTTGAAATTAAACGGGCTGAGAATCACTGCTAGAGCCGTAAATATCTTCTCTTATGGGGGTCCCTGGCATATCTTTTAAAATGTGGGTCCACGGGGATAATTAGTGTCAATTTGGGGGTCCTTGACATGAAAAAGTTAGTAGTAATGTATTCATGAGTAAATTGAGTTTCAAATAGTAGTCCTACTGTACAACACCAGCCATGTTGTTTCAATTTGTCTGATTGGCATAGATAGAATAGAACTACAATGAGACAGAGATATGTAGATCGAACTACAATGAACTGAAATAAACGAAACACCTGTTTTTTTGGTCCCCAATATGATCTGACTACATTTGAAACTCATGAATGTATGTAGGCTATGCCATTAAATGTTCAGATGAATTGAATATGAAGGACCCCAATGGAAGCAAGGGTTAAATAATAAATAAATAAATCCTCTTAACATATTAGCTTGTACTGACATGTACTTTCCTGTGTTTTTTTCTTCTCCCATTTTCAACCTACGGTATCTTCATATCCTCACTAATACTCATAATATGGCACCCTTTTTTCATTGGTAGACTTTCTTTCTTAATCAACTACAGCGGTGCCTACTGGGCACCAACTGGGCACTGGCCTACTTGGTACGATGCAAGTTGGAAATGCATGCCCCACCCAGATATTATGTCTGTGACCCTTTTTTTTATTTTTTATAATATTTATATTTTATTTGGAAAAAGCAGTACAATAACAGCATTTCTATGTATACATAGGACACAAGTGCAGTTCCCAGGATTTTTTTCCACCCCTCTTCCCTCCCTCCCCCTCCAAGTGACTCCATCTCCAGTGTCTCTGTAACATCCTTGCTTTCTTCAGGACTACATATGGCATCAAGTCAACACTTAACAGGGGCAAAGGGCGTCTGTGACCCTTTTATGCCCATATATGAAGTTCTTTGTCAGGCATGCCCAAATATGGATAGTCTATGCAGACGTCAGAATGATGTCAGAACAGGCCAGCTCCATATATGGACCCTGCATGGGCAGGGGCCCTGTCCAGAGTCCGGGCAGAGGCCTTTTTTCGGGCGGTTCTGGACAACCGTGGGTCCGACCGACTCGACACAGGGCACTGCAACCGTGGAGCGCGTGTGTCGAATTTGAAGTCGGTGGGGCGAACGGTTGTCGAGTTACGTGGATTACACACGTACAGACAGACAGACAGACAGACAGACAGACAGACAGACAGACAGACAGACAGAGACTTGATGCATTTATAGATACAGTAGATGTGAGAACAATGGCTTCTATTATAGCATGCTAAACTTTCCAGAAATAGAAAACCTGCAGCTTCTATTAACTTCGATTTCCCCAGGGCCAAATTAACCAGTGGGGCTGTGGTGCAGGGGCCCTTGCCCCTGCACCACAGCCCCACTGGTTAATTCCCCTTCGGGGAAATTGGACCGCGCGGTACTGGGTTTGAGGCCCTGAAAAGGGCTCATGGGGCCCTTCATTGGCCATTGATTTTGTTAAATTTAGGTAAAAAAAGATGATAAAAACATAAAAAACACGAACATTTTGCACTCACGTACGCGCGCTATGGGGCCCCCAAAAATGACTGGCCCAGGGGCCCTCGTGGGGGTTAATCCGTCCCTGGATTTCCCATCGCCATCAATGATGTCACTGGTATAGAGGGTATGCGCATGACATCATCATCATACCCGGAAGTTATGCAGGAACACCTACCGAGTGGCAGAAAGTTACTTTCTGGCCTTGACAGCCCATACATCCAAAACAGAAACGTCCTGTCTCATTGCATTAAACAACGTTAAACTCACTTTGCCACTCGATTTGCTACTGACTTTATGCATGTGCATACCCAGGACTCTACATTCTTGAACTGTCCACAGCCAAAAATGTGCCAAAAACAGTAATATGTTTAATTTTGTGAACCATCCTGTAACCCAGCTGACATTAGAAGGAAAAACATTAAAATATTCCCTGTGGAGCCTGCTGGTCATAAGTGTTCTGACTTCTGCACCTAGATCAGTTCTCTGGACAGTGGACATCAACCCGGTCAAGAGTATGTCAAAGTCAAAACCAAAAGATTTGGAGGCTAAATATCTTTTACCCCTGGCCTGACCACAAAGTTGCACAAACTATAAGCCAGAGGCCAAAACTGAACATGAATCATTCCGTCAATGAATCCGTCCAGGATATTTTAGTTTTACTAGCATAGAACACGCTGCTGCTGCTTTGCTCAAACTTTGTGAGCAATATGTATCTGGCAAAGAACCCAAAGGTCACAACAACTGTGATCCAAAGCCTCCCACAGGAGGAAACGTTCCTACTGTAGGTGTATGTGGGTTTCACTTCAGAAATAGCATTTCTCTTGACTCGTGCCTTTACAAATAACACAGGCATGAATGAACAGTGATGAAGTATTCAGAGTTGGTGTAAAATACATAATTTCATGAATACATAATGATACGAGGCAGGCCCACGCTGGGCAAGACCTACGCTGTATAGACGTGTGTCAGCGGAAGTAGCAGGATTTTGGCGGAAGTAGCCTATACTGCTCAAGGAAATTACATTGGTTGAAGGAGACGCTTTACAAATCTGTTTACATTCTCCGTGAATGAAGCAACTGTTGTGATTGGTCGAGAAATATTGTATCCGGAGGAAATACGATGTATGACGGATGTTCCAGCCCGACATACTTCCTTGGTTGTGACCAGGCTTTTCTCTTCGCAGATGAGTAAGGCTGGGACCGAGGCTAAGGCAGGCCCAACAATTTGTTTAGTCACAAGCTATTGTTCAAAGGATATTTCACTTTCAAATAAAATAAACATTAAACACATAATGAATGAAAAAGGTAAGGGAAAAATCATGGCCATCCTCACGCATGTGAGCCGACAGGCCCTTTTTGATGTCAATCAATCAAGTCACCTTAATTCCTTAGATCTTTTGTGATCTGGTAGATCACAATCTACCTTTTGGGCACCGCTGTTCTAATGCGTGAGGGGGCCGTAACGTTTTACATTTATTTTCGACTATATATATTTTAAATATTGCTTCGATGCTCTATTAACGATGCTATTAACTTTAGGAAGTATTACGTTGTTTTGTATTAGCATGTGTATTCCATAATTCCATAGGGATAGACCACACATGGGCATATGACATCATCAACTTGCGACGGGAGCAGTCCCTATTGACTGAAAGATTCTTTATTTATGAAAGAAATACAATATTTAAGGTGTTTTTATTTTAGTTTTAGAGGGCAAGTATAATATTTTAAGGCATATTTGTCTCATTAGCCAGGGATCCTTTTAATAACTTTAAAAAAGAGCAGAAATAGTGGATCTACTCGATAGTGTGAAATTGTAGATGGGAGACTTTCGCTTGTTTTTGTCACATGACAAAGCATATCGGGCATTCATTTATGACAAAACAAAAGTATGAAATATGGAGAGAGAAGGTTTCTGACGACATTGTCAACATTGTAAGTGGCAGCGCTGGTTGTCAAGCATTGCTTTCTCTTTGTATGTGGAGCATCATTGTAACATTTTAAGTGAGCCTGTCTATAAATAGATCTGAACCATACCCACCCTCTAGATCAAAATGGCAGGCTCTCTATTTTCACATTAATTATGAATGTTACCCACATTAGCATGAGTCATCACAATGCTGTATATTGTTATTAAATTGGACAACGTCAGTGAAAACACTACTGATAAAACCACATGGGATGATTTAATTAAATTTTCTCGCAGTTCATTACATTGGACGAAGATGTCGGGCCCGGTTCAAATGAAGCTTGTAAACATCTTCATAATGAAAAAGATTTTATCTGATACCTGAGACCTTTTTACTTTTTCTAATACGTTTCTAATAATCTCAGAGGAAATTAATTTAAAAATAAATTGCGGTAATCTGGCAAAACCCATGGCAATTTATTTAGGGCTGTAACAATACAGTAATTGTATCAATGTATTATTTTTTTAATTCCAATGATACAACTAGGCTACATTGATATACAAACAGCAACATATACAGTCTGGTATAGTGTGACTTGTATCAATGTAAAATCGTTTTGCAATGCAAATCATCAATGGTAAATGGTGCATTTATATAGCACCTTTATCCAAGGCGCTTTACATAGATTGTGCATTATACATTCACCCATTCACACACACATTCATACACCGATGGCGGCGGAATCCATGCAAGGCACCAACCAGCACATCAGGAGCAATTAGGGGTTCAGAGTCTTGCTCAAGGACACTTCGACACTAACTCTGGGGGAACCTGGGTTCGAACTGGCAACCTTGCGGTTACCATCCAGCTACTCTACCCCTGAACCACCACCGCTCAATTGTATTGACATTAAGAAATTGTTAGCAATGGCGTACATCGGTTCATAATACACATAAAAGTTAACTGAAATTTGGGAGCTGAAACATTTTTGTCTCCACCAGGCCGAAGGCATGGGGAGAGAGTATGTTTTGCACTCCGTCCGTCCGTGTGTGTGTGTGTGTGTGTGTGTGTGTGTGTGTGTCCGTCCTTCCGTCCGTCTGTTACCAGCTAATCTCCGGCACCGTTAACCCGGTTGATGCCAAACTTTGCACACACACTCCCTGGATGCCAACGATGAACCTCTGCCCCACATTTTCCAGAACGGCCTGTTATAGCGCCACCATGAGGCAGCTTTTCACATTTCTTACCTAAAACTGCACCGATCTGCGTGAAACGTTGCATGCACACTCCCTAGAGGCCAAGGACAAACCTTTGACCTGCATTTTCCGCATCTGCCTTTTATAGCGCCACCAGGAGGCCGACATTTGTAAAACACATTTTTTGATATTACTCCTCCAGATTCTGTCCAAAAGTCGGATCTGTCCGATATTTCATATTCCATCCTAATTGGCTATAATTGGCTTTCACAGTTTGCAAGATTGCCCCGTTTTGAACAAAAGCCTCAAATCATGAACGCAGCATGCAATTTACGTGAAATCTTTCACACATTGTCTTACTAGGCTGAGGAATATATCCCACCCTTTTCACATTGGCCTGTTATAGCGCCACCAACAGGTTGATTTTTGCAAAACACATTTCTGGAACAAAATGCCTCAAATCATCCAATTGCCATCAAAGGCATATGAAGAAATGCCACCCTTTTCACATTGGCCTATTATAGAGCCACCAGGAGGCCACAACCTGACCTGCCCTGGTGGAGACCTGTGCCCCGAGGGGCACTTTTTCTAGTTTTGTCTGTTCTTGTGTGATTATTTGGTTTGACTAAGCACCACCTTGACTCAAATGGAGTGCATTAGGTAAAATAATGCAGGATTGGAGCACCTTGCAGTGAACCATCATCTACTAGGCAGGTGTAAAGCATGCAGCAGAGTCCTTGAGGTGAGCAGAAGAGGGCTTAGCGCCCTACATAGATTGCCAGCTGGGATCCACCTCAGCTGGGAGTCTGCCATGCAAGCATGCGGCACAAGCCACCCTCAAAATGTCAAGGTAGGCTTGTGTTTTAACCTGGTTGAGGCAACAGTAAATATAGTGTCACACACGCAGCATAGGCCTATGACTTTCAGTTTGTCAAGTAAAACAAAGCAGATTTTGATAATGACGATGCAATGTAAATTTCAAATTAATTATAAACCCAACTTTACTGCCATCAATTTTATGCTGTTGGGGGGGATAAGAAAACAATAAATGAAACTGTCAAAAAGGCCAAGGGCTGGCTGGCATAAGAAACTAATTTTGTAGTAATAGGAGTAATACATTTGAATTTGGTGAGTGGATTGGTTTTGAAACACACCCGTACTCATAATGATTCAAGTTTCTTTATTAGGAAAAAGACCCCTTGAGATGTACCATCTCATTTTCGAGGGGCTCCCAACACAGATACATCTCACAATCATTATTGTACATGTAAACAATAAGACAAAACAAATTACATACTATATACATGGACAAGACAAAACACTAAACATTGCAAACCTTGAAAACCACACAGCCTCATTACAGCATTGATAATAATTAGACAGGTCTCTTAAATGTTACCCCAAATGCCACAGTCCTCCCAAAGCATAGAATTTCAGACGAGGTATTTGATGCTAGTATCGACTGTCATTTTGTGCATGACGAGCTATCAAGTTTTAAGTGTATAAATAGTTCTGCTTTGTTTGCAGCACAGAGGAGAGTGACCTGGATGTGCGAGGGGACAGACAGAAATGCACACCATACTTAGTCCGAATGCATTCAACTTGAAAATTAAAGTTTCACCATCCCTATGCATTATTTAACGGAGGAGAGAGCAGATACGCCTGCAGGAACAATACCACAGACGAATAACAGTCTAAGTCCACACTATTGATCCATAATGTATAAATTATAGATAAGGGTTCAGGACAACGAGGCCTTTTCGTGGAGGGGTCATAATGAGATTTGGACTTAGACTGTTTTTCGTCTGTGGTACTCTGTACAACAAAAAGAATAACGAAGAGACACCACTCAAAATGCTGTCTTCTATGCCTTGTTCAGGCAATAATAACTTGCATCAGGAGCGACCAGTTTATTGGGGAACATTATTGAAATTTACATGGTTTTATTCACCAAACAGTACATTCAGTACAAAAAGATGACCTCGCCAGACATGAGCTTTGATCCTTGGACCGTGTGTGAACCTTTCCCCCTGAGGGTGAGTTTTCGACCCATGCAGTCAAAATGCATTGACCTGGAAATCGAGGTGCAAATGGCCGACCAGCCACATAGTCCCCGACCGTACGGAACAGGGGTATCTGACAAGGTGGCCCACATTGAAACGGTCAAGAGCACTTGTTATTTTTGGAGAAGTATTCCCTGCTCCCAAAGCGCCCATGCCATACCCACCGACACTATGCAACATCATGAAGGGTTAGGGTACCGAGAGCTATAAACAATACAATCCTCAGTGGTAATTAACTCTCCGAATGGTACAAATGTAACCAAATGGACCCTGAGTTACAGATGGATACGTTCATTTACTTGAATGGATATATGTCTCAGTTTGTCAGAGGAGTTCCCTTTGATTGATTCCGAGGTGTTTGGTTTCAAACAAGGAGACCGGCAATGATCAGTCCCCAGTCTGTACATCTCAATGTAAGATTATAATGCATAGAGAGTCCATATAGAGCCTCCCAACCCTTATAGGCTGTTGAACGAAGCCATCAAATGTGACCTTAGAGGAGATTTGTCAGCATTGTGATCCAGACAGGATTATGAAGATTCCACCTCAGATGACTTTGGCTTTATAAGAGAAACTGCAATTCCTCCCCTTGAGATCATATACTGGGCCCCGGAATGGGCTCTCCGGTGATTATCGAGGGAATTAAGCGACGGAAGGATGGTGTTATTGCTGAAGTTTAATCACCTACATTAGTAATGCTGACAGATACTGCCTTCATAGCAACAAGGTGTAAATTTAGAAGAGGTGCACTCCAGAATGACCAGCCAATGGGAAGAGGGGCCGTGGCTGCAGGGCCAAGATGTGATTTTATTCACCGGATCCAAATAAGAATATGACATCACAATATCACAGTCAAATGCCTTAATGCAGTAGATCAAGTCAAGGCAGTCATTGCATGCTCACCGTGACCTGTGAAGCTCCTGGCGTCTGTGTTCTCGTAATCTCCTTACACAGACTTTAAAATATAATTTGAAATATTTTAAGTCTAATATGTCTATTTATCCTCCCCCGTGACATCTCATCAGACAGTCATCATGAGGAAAAAGCACCAGTCACTTCACACACACGTGTGTGAAGTGTACAGGTTTGTTCACGGAGAGGAGTGTGTGCACAAACTGCACATCTCTTGCGTGCTTGTATTTAGGCCAGGTGCTGGATGTCAAGGCATCAAGGCAAACATCAAAGAGGAAGAAGAAACAGCTGCACACTCGTTTCTATAGAGATCCACAAGAGACTTCATTTAATGGCAAAAAATTCAACGTTTCGACCCTTAAAGTTTAGGTCTTCATCAGGTGTGCGGTGTATGGTTTTGGAAATACAAAGTTTCCACCCGACAGCAAGGATCTTAACCAGGTTCTGGTGCATTCACTTTGAATCCACTCCAACATAAGTGTTCATGAGAATGGCGCATTCAATCTCAACACACCCTTCATACTGCATATTGGATATAAGAAGCTGTGCAGGGACTGTTACCAAGTGGGATTGTAGATCGGCTATTTGTCAGTAATACAACATTAAAAATGACATAATGGACATGAGGCAGACTTGCAGGTGAAAGATAAGTTTAATAAGTTCCAGGCCTGGACAACATAAGTGAAATAAGTGAAGAAAATAACTCAAAGAACATAACTCAACATAACTTAACAGAGTACTGGAGTCAACCTCTCCCCATGGCAGCCTCCTCTCTACTGAACCATTTCCCCTTTATATAGACTCCTGACTCCACCCCTGGCTAAGCAGTCAGCAAATCACAATGCATTTAGCAACACACAAGACGCTCCCCCTAAAGCAATCAATCAGAGCTCTCTTCAGGCAATCAAGGCAGCGTCCCAATTACAGCATCTGCATAGATAAACACAGGTATGTAGATTCACATGTCACAGCAGAATGTGCACCTTCTGTGGGACTGAGAATCCAAATGTCAACATACAATACAGCATAAACACAATGAATGTGTATTGTTGAACAGCATACATTACTGTGACAGAGGCTGCTCTGTCACAGGGACGTCGCTGACCATTTCGTTGCCCTACTCGTAGGATATTTGTGCTCCCCTCCTCCCGACGAGAGCGCTGCGTTTCCTCATTCAGATCGCCTATACTTTTGCCGTTGCAAAAGTATAGGCGAGTTACTGCTGTGCATGCAGTAACTCGCTCAAGTCTTCCATCTTGTAGTGTATGCTGACGAACACAGTATCACCGACTGCAAACATTTTGAACATCCTGACCAGACATCTTCCCAGTGGGGACTGTAAGGAGAGACGCCAGAGGGAGGGCCATAGGATTGAAATATTAATGACAGCCACTGCCTCCTTTTAAGTGATGAAGAACACTACTTTCCCCTGCAGCCCGCATTCTCCCCTCATTTCTTTGCCCAGACACACAACTCAAAACAGGGGGTTTGACTCCTTTATGACTAGCAGCATGCTGCTTTAAAAAGACCCGAATGTATTTCTACTTGCAAAAAAGAGATTTCAACCTTACTGCTACTTGTACTACTAGTACTTTGTAGAGGAAATTATGTAAAGAAAAAGAAAACATTTTATGCACATTTATAATAATTATTAAAATAATAATAATAAATGAATAATTTACATGTGGGGATATCTTTCACAATAATAAATAAAACATTCTACTGATCACAAAAATACATATATTACAGGCATTTTACTTACATTTAGCAGGGTTAAAGGTCAAAGGTCATATGTTCAAAATTCCAGAGATTTTGAAGTTGTGTGAATTTCAGCCTCTGTGGGGGGTATTTATATGCAAATATCATGACCAATGGCATTGCAATGAACATCAATGATGATGTTTAGGTGAAAAAAGAACAGGAAAAAAATATATGGGTGGGGGGGTCAAGGAGCAGATCAAGTACAGACATGGGGCGGGGGGTGGGGGGGGGGGGACTCAACGAAGCACACAGCAGGGTCGAAGTGGTTAAAATGTGTTCAATAGGCCTGGGCCATGGCTCAGTGGTCCAGGCACCTTGGCTGGTAATCCAGTCTGGCAGTGTGCTGCGGGTTCGACTCCCGATCCCGACGGCCTTTACTGCATGTCTTCCCCCCATCTTTCTCCCCATTTCCTGTCAGCCTACTGTCTGTCCCTCCATAAAAAAATATATATATATATAAAATAAAGGCTAAGCCTAAAGCCACAAAAAAATAAAAATAAATGTGTTCAATAATAAGGCAAGTCAGATGACATGATGAGGCTGTGTGATGCAGCAACCAATAATACAGGAAATCTATGGAAAATACAGAATCAACCTCTAACTAATTGCAAAAAAAAACACACTCAGCTGATTATACTGTATCCTGAATAGCAGGAAAAAAGTTGCCTGGAATTGTCTGAGGGGAAAGTTTGGCCACCATTAACATCCTATATAAAGCAAATATTTTCTCGATTTCCTTTTGCTTTAAGTAGCATGTGACATGTCAAACTAGGGGGTTTTCATGATGCTGAATCCATTCCAAGCATTGCATAAGAAAACTCATTGGGCTAAAAGCGGCCATAGCCGTCATCACAAATGTGATGAGGTCAGCACATTTGGGCAAGTGGATATGGCCGAATTATTACTGGACTACAAGGTTTTCCTGACAATCTGTGATGACGAAACACAATGGATGGTGTTTCAGTGGACCCACCTGTGGGACACCTTTATCCATCATCATCAGACGACGGGCTGCTGCTGTTGACACAAACTGCCACCGTCAAACACGAGACGGAGTATTTACTCACGGCTAAAGGAGCTCCATCACTTTCCGTTTGATTTTGTGTCCTGTGCTATGGCAGTGCATCGCTCTATATATTGTGTTACACAGACAGGTTTGCACACGCCTACTGCCTCCTGGAATGGATGAGATAAGATGGCACATAATTCAGGACGGCTAACTTATGATCCTGCTGCATCCGAGGAGAACATTATGAGAAATATCACAACTACAAGCTGCACGCGCGCACAGATGACAAAGGGTGGGGTGGTGGAGGGAGGGGGGGGGGGGGGGGGCACATGGAGTCTGGATGTGTCGAGGATAGACTGCTGTGCTGGCAGATTGGGTCATCATGGCATGATCTGGGTATCCTGAGCGAGAGTTTAGTGTGCGTGCGTGCATGCGTGCGTGCGTGCGTGCGTGCGCGCTCATGTGTGTGTGAGAGAAAGAGATGGATGCTATCAAACGATAGCAGAGGAAAACTGTCTTCAGTATGCCCATCCCAGCGTATACACAAGACACATCAATACTTAACTAGGCTGTTGCACCTGTCATAAGCGTATCCGGTATGTTGCATAACAGCCCCTGGAAAAAATGTTGGGACCCATGGCTGCGGGGCAGCGGATAGGATGGGATGGGTTGATGACGAGGAGAGGTCCTGGCCTGGGGTTGGGGATTGGGGGAGAACAGAACACAGCCCACAAGCAGGTATCTGTAATGTAATGTCAAATTGCTCTGCTCCTGTGGTAACAGAACATCCATCCATCTTCAACCGCTTATCTGTAGTCGGGTCGCGGGGGCAACAGCTCCACCAGAGAGCTCCAGACATTCCTCTCCAGAGCAACATTAGTAACTTAACATTAGTAACAGAACATTACATTAGTTACATTAGTAACAAACATGTAAAAAAAATATTTTGTATTCAATGTTTGTGTTTACACACTTTTGTCTTCGATGTTTGAGTTTACACACTTTTGTCTTCGATGTTTGAGTTTACACACTTTTGTCTTCGATGTTTGTGTTTACGCCGACCCTCAAAGCTGGACATAGGAGGGGCTAGCGCCCCACAAAAATACAACGCTGTTTGTTACGACGTCACCAGTCTGATACTGATATATTTTGTTTTATAAACCAATATCCGATAGAATAATAAAAGCCCTCATACATCTATTGGTGTCTGTGGTGATAAAACATCCACCCTGAGAGTGTATACAGTGTTCTGGGAGTCTAGCGCTAGTGTGTGGCTCTGGTTTGGTACAGATGGTAAAGAGTGTCTCAATTTACACCAATAACTTTATAGCACACACTACGTTTTTTTTTTTTTTTTTTTTTTTGAAGCAACATAGTTTAAAATGTCAGCACAGGTGGAACTAGAAAGGTCGCAATTTAAAAAAATTGCAAAGTGTGGTTGCCGCAATGGCTTACATATGCCCCTCCCACTGATATTGCCAGCCAATTACAATGTCACGTCACCCCTGCGATCATGCGTAAGTAATTCGGAGGGGATTTATCCCCCAAAAATCATGTTTTTGCACCATACGGTTACATTTTTGGCATTTGCGGTGCCCCCTATGGATGAAAATAG
Organism: Electrona antarctica; assembly: GCF_951216825.1. NCBI lineage: Eukaryota > Metazoa > Chordata > Actinopteri > Myctophiformes > Myctophidae > Electrona > Electrona antarctica. Next base: position 29,336,645 of record NC_136804.1, on the reverse strand, counting down.
AATTGCTTTTGGAACTTGGTTGATTGGCATTTTTTGTAAAGTAGGCCCCTCCCACTAACTTCGGAAGCCGATTACGGCCGAACGATACGCACTATCAAAATTTTGCCGTTGGTATTTATCGGAAAAAAAGACTACTCCAGAAAAAAAAAGGGCAACCACACTAATAAAGTGTTCCAATTACAATAGTCTGGTTGCCCTTTACTAATAATAAAGTGTTACAATTACAATAGTCTCGTTGCACTAACTAGCTTTGGGGATGCATCAGAGCTGGATTCCTGAATGGGAAATTCTGGGCACAAGCCCTGCAGGGCCCAAAGAGCAGGGTGGCACTGTAGAAAATTAGGCCAATTAAGTCAGAGGCATTCACCCAAGAAATCTTAATTATAGCGGCTCTCATAGCGGCATCTCATGTACTTAGTTAAGTACATTTACTCAAATACTGTACTTAAGTACAATTAATAATGTTATGTATTGTTACATATACAAATACTAAAGTGGTGAAAGAACATAACCAGCTGATCAGTCAGTCTATCATATGATTCTAAAGTAAAGGGCCCCAGCACGAAAAGCTACTATAGTGTACGCACACGGCCTGTTTTGAAACCGAATATACAAAAGATATTTTGACACTACTTTTCTTTCACTTAAAGGAGGAAACGGATGACAAAAAGATACAAAAAGAGAGAACTATGACTCATTTCGACTTCATGTTGACATATCCGTGGTGCAGTAGATCATATCATGGAGATGCGGTCCGGTACGCTCTTAACCAATTTAGACCTGAAGACGTTTCTGCAAATGTCTTCTAAATCCTGACAGTTTTCTGAAAAGATATGATCTGGAAAACAGATGTCAATATGAAGTTGAGGATAACATTGACCACTTCTGTGTCTTAGTCATACTTCTCTCTCCTTTCTTTCGTAATCTTTTTTGTCATCAGACGGACAGCTTGGTCATATACTTCTCTTTGTTGACGTTTTGTTAACTCATCCTCCTGCCGTTAACCCAGTGGTGGAAAGTAACTAAGTACATTTACTCAAATACTGTACTTAAGTACAATTAATAATGTTATGTATTGTTTCATATACAAATAATAAAGTGGTGAAAGAACATAACCAGCTGATCAGTCAGTCTATCATATGATTCTAAAGTAAAGGGCCCCAGCACGAAAAGCTACTATAGTGTACCCGCATACGGCCTGTTTTGAAACCGAATATACAAAAGATATTTTGACACTACTTTTCTTTCACTTAAAAGGAGGAAACTGATGACAAAAAGATACAAAAAGAGAGAACTATGACTCATTTCGACTTCATGTTGACATATCCGTGGTGCAGTAGATCATATCATGGAGATGCGGTCCGGTACGCTCTTAACCAATTTAGACCTGAAGACGTTTCTGCAAATGTCTTCTAAATCCTGACAGTTTTCTGAAAAGCCTATGTTTCTATGTCAGTCGTTCTTAAAGTTTTTCATGTCAAGGACCCCAAAAATATATGTAATTGGCCGCCGACCCCCATCTGAAAATATGTTGTTCCAGGGATCCCCCATGAAGCAAAGATTGAGTTAAAAACAATCGCTCTGACAGAATATATATTCAAAGATTTGCACCACATTTTCTCGATTTTTCAATAGCTAAAGTATAACATAATTCTTAAAACACCAAAAGGGGTTCCCGCCCGTCACTACACCATTGGTTCTCAAAGTTGGGGTCTCAGCTAGTCCTTAGAAGGGTAGAAACTAAAACCAGCCAGAGAATGTATCATTCATATACTGTACAGTACTATAAAAAAGTAAGTAGCCTTGCCGAGCCATGAGGCCCATAGGGCAGGAGCCTATCTCCTGTTTCTGTAGCGTGAGGCAGCTTGATGTACAAGTACACCCCCTGGACATGACGCTAGTATGTCGCAGGGACTTGCCCCCAATCCAACCCTTGATGCTGAGTGTCAAGCAGGGAGGCACTGGGTCCCATTTTTAAGAGTCTTTGGTATGACCCGGCCAGGGATCGAACCCCGACCTCCCAGTCTCAGGGCGGACACTCTAACCACAAGGCCACTGAGCTACATAGTACAGTACTATGCTGCGTGAATAAACATACAATTTGATAGCATACAGTAGATCACGCAGGTTTTATGGTTTTTCAATCCCCACACGTGTATGTATAAGTGTTGCAACACTTAAAATGCAGAATATGAAATTTCAACGGTAATATCGTATATCGTATCGATATCGCAATATTTGGCATAAATACAGAGATATGAAATTTTGTCCATATCGTGCAGCCCTACTTGTAATCCAGAGCCCATAGAGTATAGACAGAGTTACGACAACTCCGTTCACTTCATGGGGCCAGTCCTCTTCTACATAGACTTCTATTGGCGAATAGGGACACCGGAAGTTTACAGAATCTATTGTAGTCGAGGGCTCGCGCGAGTACATGAACCACGTGACCGGGCTGTTTTCTGCCCCCTCAATGTCGCAACTCTGTCTATACTCTATGGCTCTGTTGTAATCCAAACGTACATGCGTGTGGGTATAGGGATAGGGTGGCCTGGCTGGGTGTATGACTTGACTACCGCGGCCTGAATGATTCAGCCCTGCAGCCCTGGTGTGAGATATGATCTGGACAACAGATGTCAATATGAAGTTGAGGATAACATTGACCACTTCTGTGTCTTAGTCATACTTCCCTCTCCTTTCTTTCGTAATCTTTTTTGTCATCAGACGGACAGCTTGGTCATATACTTCTCTCTTTGTTGACGTTTTGTTAACTCATCCTCCTGCCGTTAACCCAGTGGTGGAAAGTAACTAAGTAACTAAGTATTTACTCAAATACTGTACTTAAGTACAATTTTGAGGTATTTTTACTTTACTTGACTGTATTCCAATTTCCAATACATTTACATCTACTCCACTACATCTCAGAGCCAACATTTGTACTTTTACTCCACTACAATTATTTGAAAACTTTAGTTACTAGTTAATTTGGAGATTTACATTTTGATTAGAACCACTTCAACCCTATATACATTTCGACCATTTGAAAATAGCTGATCTACAAGCTCACAATGCGTCGCGTGTGCGACCTCTCTTTTCTATTCAAATATGAATATAAACTGGAAAGGTTGCAATTTTGAAAAAGTGCAAAGTGTGGTTGCCGCAGTCGCTTACATAGGCCCCTCCCACTAATATTGCCAGCCAATTACAATGTTGCGTCACCCCTGTGATCATGTGTAAGTAGGGGAGGGGAGGGGATTTATGCCCCCAAAAATCATGTTTTTTGCGACAAACGCATTTGTGGCGCCCCCTATGGATGAAAATGGAATTGCTTTAGGCTTTTGGTTGATTAAACCACCCGCGACATTTGATTCAAATTTGGAGTTGATTGGACGTTTGGTTCGTGATTTGTGGCATTCTTTGTAAAATAGGCCCCTCCCACTAACTTCGGAAGCCGATTACGGCCGAACGATACGCACTATCACAATTCCGCCTGTGGTGTTTTCATCGGAACAGTCCAGAGATCATGTGTACCAATTCTTGTGAGATTTGGGCATAATCTGTAGGAGGAGAAGCAAAAAGTGTGTTTTGGAGAAAATTCAAAATGGCGGAAAATCTATCATGACGCAAATGGGCGTGGCCTATATGGTGAGATGCGTCATGACCCAATAATTTTGATTTTACGACCTACGGTTCAAGAGTTATAAGCCAAAACATAAAGTGGGCTGTTATAGCGCCACCATGAGGCCGACCGATAACATTATAAGTTGATTAATTTTAGTAATTATTATGAACCTACCCTCCAAGTTTTGTAACTATAGTGCTTACAGTCTCTGAGGAAAAAATACTTGAATGTGAGAAAATGCGAAAAATCGCATTTTCCCATTCATGTCAATGGGGAAATTCTATTCACTAATACCCTTTAGGGCAACCACACTAATTAAATAAAGTCCATCTTCCATGTGCAAAGAGGGGAAAGAGGGGAAGGGCCTGGTTAGGGGAGCAGTTATTTAAGCATCAGAGAACTGCCTGCCACGACTGAATAATGGAATGGACGCAGTTTACAGGCAGGAGAGATTTATGAGCATCAGACATGATGGGAATGTGGCATCAGACATGATGGGAATGAGGCATCAGACATGATGGGAATGTGGCATCAGACATGGTGGGAATGTGGCATCAGACATGATGGGAATGTGGCATCAGACATGGTGGGAATGTGGCATCAGACATGATGGGAATGTGGCATCAGACATGATGGGAATGTGGCATCAGACATGATGGGAATGTGGCATCAGACATGGTGGGAATGTGGCATCAGACATGGTGGGAATGAGGCATCAGACATGATGGGAATGTGGCATCAGACATGATGGGAATGTGGCATCAGACATGATGGGAATGTGGCATCAGACATGATGGGAATGTGGCATCAGACATGATGGGAATGTGGCATCAGACATGATGGGAATGTGGCATCAGACATGATGGGAATGTGGCATCAGACATGGTGGGAATGTGGCATCAGACATGATGGGAATGTGGCATCAGACATGATGGGAATGTGGCATCAGACATGATGGGAATGTGGCATCAGACATGATGGGAATGAGGCATCAGACATGGTGGGAATGTGGCATCAGACATGATGGGAATGTGGCATCAGACATGGTGGGAATGTGGCATCAGACATGATGGGAATGTGGCATCAGACATGATGGGAATGTGGCATCAGACATGGTGGGAATGTGGCATCAGACATGATGGGAATGTGGCATCAGACATGGTGGGAATGTGGCATCAGACATGATGGGAATGTGGCATCAGACATGATGGGAATGTGGCATCAGACATGGTGGGAATGTGGCATCAGACATGATGGGAATGTGGCATCAGACATGGTGGGAATGTGGCATCAGACATGGTGGGAATGTGGCATCAGACATGGTGGGAATGTGGCATCAGACATGATGGGGATGTGGCATCAGACATGATGGGGATGTGGCATCAGACATGATGTGAATGTGGCATCAGACATGATGGGAATGTGGCATCAGACATGATGGGGATGTGGCATCAGACATGATGGGGATGTGGCATCAGACATGATGGGGATGTGGCATCAGACATGATGGGGATGTGGCATCAGACATGATGTGAATGTGGCATCAGACATGATGGGGATGTGGCATCAGACATGATGGGGATGTGGCATCAGACATGATGGGAGTGTGGCATCAGACATGATGGGAATGTGGCATCAGACAGACAGACAGACAGACAGACAGACAGACAGACAGGCAGGCAGGCAGGCAGGCAGGCAGGCAGGCAGGCAGGCAGGCAGGCAGACAGACAGACAGACAGACAGACAGACAGACATCACTGGAGACTGAATGCAGCCCGGGGGAGGAATTGTACTAAACAGAGAACCATTCATTCTGTTCTGTTCATCCAAAAACATATATGAACCAATAAACTACCAGTTTGACAGCAGCCTATAGGCCTATGACTGTGCTGAATATAATTCAAAGGTCGAAGAGCAGTCTTGCATGTTTTGGTCCCTGCCCCCTGATACTTCAAAACGAGCTTTAAACACGGCCGTCGTAGCCGTCTTCGACCCTTCTTCTTGCTATTGCCATATAAAAATGGAAGTGGTAGTGGTGGTGGTGGGGGGGGGGGGGGGGGGGGGGGGGTGGATGGAACCAGTGGATGGATGGACAGAGACAGAAAGACAGACAAAATCTAATTTCTGTGTGACAAGTTCTTCCATAATCCGATTCAGCGCCTTTGCCCAAAGTGTGTCAGAGGACTTTCCGCTTGCCCATTACCCCCCCCCCCCCCTCTAACTCCTGCTCAACTTCAATGACTCCAAATAAATAACTCTTTTATGACTTATTTTCATGACTTCTGACGGCATGTATATCTTTGGAGACTTCTATTTAAAACTTGTGAAAATTAACTGTCAAGCAGTGTGTGTGTCTATGTTTTCGTTTGAACGATAATCCCATAGAGATCTGTCCCATCTGCACAGCGAGTCCAACTAAAACGTCCAGCGCCACACACAAAGAAGCAGATAGGGTTTGATACTGTACGCATTTATCCAGAGACTAAACCGTACACTACAGAAATATGCGGGGCTTTAGCTTTCATATGAAATTCTTAATACTTCTCCCAGGCAGACTATACTGCACATGTCTCCTTGTGAGAACGTGTGGCCTGATACAATCTAAATGTCACCCACTCTCCCTCTGGTAAGCACATGTTCTGTTGTGCATGCAGATGTGCACAAAGTGTGAGACAGGGAGGCAAATTCCCCTACATTAGACACATATAGAGATCGATAGTGAGATATGGATGTCATTCACAGAGAAAAACTGAATCACACAGCAGCATTCGTCTATAACGGAAGTGATGAGAAACAACACAAGTTTCACCCAGTGCAGAACATCTCTCTTGCATACCAATGAGACAATTACAGCAGTCAAGGATATTTCTGTCATCACACTGTAGACTTCGGTGAGGTTTGTGTTTGGGTGCACGTGAGACAAAAAGGTGCAAGAGTTGTGATGTACAAAATAAATGAGAAATCTTACAAAAGAAGGAAAACATGGTCATGTTGCCTACCAACCCTTTCCAAAGCAAGGCGTCTCAGTATAGCCTCACTCAAAGTGCAAGTCATTTAGTATTTCAATGCATTATTCAGATCCAATGGCTTCTGCCACTGGACTGTGTGTGCCTGCCATGTCCTATTTACCGAACCACCCAGTGAATCCATTAGCCATGAACGCCCCAAGTGTGGCGGCTCATTCCTATGCACACAACTCCACTCAGAACATTCTGATACAATAACAGGGAGTTGGTATGGAGGTATATGGCAGTCACCTTTAAAAAAAGAAAACATAATTTACATATTACAATGATACGTTATTGTTTATACAGTTTAACAGGCACAATGTGCAATTTTTTTTTTTTTATGTTTTTTTTTTGTGGCTTTCGCCTTTATTTTATATTTTTTATGGAGGGACAGACTTTTGATTGATTGATTGAAGAATTTATTAACAGTTTGCAGAATTACAGTACATTTCAAGCACAAACTCAATACAAAGGCTGTTAACTGTGAGTGGACGACCCAATTAAGCATTACACTTATTTCCAATAGGGTCCACAATGTTCAATTCATCAAAAACATTTAGAGACGTACAAATAGACACTTCTATATAGACAAAGGACAGAACAGGAATTCATCATAAAGGAGGTAAAAAGGGAAAAGAAACGTATACAGTGAGGGGAAAAAAAAGGGGTGGGCGGTGGGGGGGATTCACGTTCAACTCCGTTCATTTCTTTGTTTTCCTTGGAGGAGCTGCGTTTGGTCCCCAAGTCGGCTCCGTGGCCGTACCTTGAGTTGGCTGTGTGGCCGTGACCGTCTCTTGTGTTGTCCTTGTGTTGGGTCCCCAAGTCGGCTCAGTGGCCGTACCATAGCAACCATGCTCACCTGTACATGGCCCCACGTACAGGTACACACCTGGTACACAGGTACAGACACGGGTACAGACAAAGCTGGTTTTTGGAGTGGTTTGCACCACTCAAAAATAAACATAATTTACATTATTACAATGATATGTTATTGTTTATACAGTTTATTTAACAGGCACAATGTGCAATTTTTAACGTGGATTTCAGAAATGGAAATCTGAAGCATCGTACCAGCTATACTGTAGGCTACGGTAGCTAAGAGATCGGTAGCAGTCCCCGACCCTGGGTAGGCGTACACGATTATAATGACGTGTGTACAAACGGGCGGCTGTGGCTCAGGAGGTAGAGCAGGTCGTCCAATGATCCATGGGTCGGCGGTTCGAATCCCGGCTCCTCCTGTCTACAACATGTCGAAGTGTCCTTGGGCAAGACACTGAACCCCAAATTGCTCCCGATGTGCTGGTTGGTACCTTGCATGGCTTCCGCCGCAATCGGTGTATGAATGTGTGTGTGAATGGGTGAATGTAATGCACAATCTATGTAAAGCGCCTTGGATAAAGGCGCTATATAAATGCACCATTTACCATTTACCATTTACAAACGAAGGGGCCTCATTAAATAAACAATAAAGTAGCCTAAATAATACTTTACGATAGAATGCAAAACTTCACTTAAATATAAAACTATTACAATGATAAAACAAAGAGGACTTTTTGAAAAAGGTTTTGAAAAGATAGCGTGTAAAAACAAACGTTTAAATGTTCGTTTAATGATACGATATGTTATTTTTTTCTTTTCTTTTTTTTTAACAGCGTAAACTCAGTTTCTCGTCTTTGTTCAAGGGGAAAGCAGCACTATAGCCGGGCCTCTGAGGAAAGACGGACGGACGGCCAGAGTCCTAATCCTGAGGTAGAATGAGAAACGCCACATCGGCTGGTTTGGAACAAGCGTCATAGACTATTCGTAGGCATGCATTCCATTGTCAAAGGAAGGCCTGCATACAGAGAGCTTTGACGCCAGCGTTTACTTTCTGCTGAATGCTACAAACCTAAAGACCGTCAGGCTAGGCAGTGATGTCTATCTCACCAGGCAACACTCGTATGAAATATATGAACCTTAAACCGTTAGGAAACATTCCATCAGGAAAGACATGATCACAGTTGAACAAGGTGGACCCTCTTGTAAACAAGTGTAATGCTTAATTGGGTCGTCCACTCACAGTTAACAGTCTTTGTATTGAGTTTGTGCTTGAAATGTACTGTAATGTTCTGCAAACTGTTAATAAATATTTCAATCAATCAATCAAAAACAGTCATGTAGAGATTTCTACATCTGGGAAGTAATGAGTAGGATTTTAATGGAGGAACAGTAATCTGTTTGTTTTGCAGTTGGACATTATAACCATAAAAGATATAAAATAACGTCAGCACACTGGCCAGTTTCGATCACACACACAGATCTTCATTAGGAATCGTTATTAATTCCTATGATGGGGATCTGTGTGTTATTGAAACGTTGAATAGAGGGTATATGGGCATGCATAAAGTGAATGGAAAATCGAGTGGCAAAGTGAGTTTAACATAGTTTAACGTTGTTTAATGCAATCAGATAGGACTTTTCTGTTTGGATGTATGGGCTGTCAAGGCCAGAAAGTCGTTTTTTTCCACTCAGTAGGCGTTCCCGCATAACTTCTGGGTATGATGATGATGTTACGCGCATAGCCTCTATTACAACAAACAGTGGAGCTTACTTGGCACAATGTGAGAACCGTATTTGTACTTTATGCATTGTTATGTTTGTCCTGCCAGGTGCACTTGAATGTACTGATTTTGTGTGAGAAATAAGCAACCAGGTCTATGAAAACGAGGCCAAAACAAGCGACCAGACAAAGTAGCCTTGCCGAGCCATGAGGCCCATAGGGCAGGAGCCTATCTCCTGTTTCTGTAGCGTGAGGCAGCTTGATGTACAAGTACACCCCCTGGACATGACGCTAGTATGTCGCAGGGACTTACCCCCAATCCAACCCTTGATGCTGAGTGTCAAGCAGGGAGGCACTGGGTCCCATTTTTAGAGTGTTTGGTATGACCCGGCCGGGGATTGAACCCCAACCTCCCAGTCTCAGGGCGGACACTCTAACCACAAGGCCACTGAGCTTTGACTGACACATGCCTTCTCTATTTGAGCGACCACATCAAACAAGAGGTGGACGCTGGCAAATACTGCGGCATGGTCATGCTGGACCTCCAAAAGGCTTTTGACACAGTGAACCACTCCATACTGGTTAACAAGCTAAAAGCAATTGGTTTCGATAGCACATCAGTGAGCTGGATGCAATCCTACCTGGAGGGGAGAGCACAGATGGTGGAAGTGAACGGAACACTGTCTCCCCCCCCTCCCAGTGAGCTGTGGCGTTCCACAAGGAAGCATACTAGGGCCTCTACTGTTCCTAGTATATGTTAACGACATGACTTCAGCTTGTGACTGCAACTTGTTCCTGTTCGCAGATGACTCGGCACTGCTGGTCTCGGACAGGGACAAACTGCAAGTTGAAAATGCCCTCAGCTCTGAACTCGGTAGAATCTGCACCTGGCTCGCTGATAACAAACTATCTTTACACCTGGGAAAAACTGAATCCATTCTCTTTGGATCTAATAGTAATCTCAGCAAGGCAAATGGCTTCTTGGTTAGAGTGGGTGACAATGTTATCACACGTAAAGATGAAATTACCTACCTAGGTTCCATCCTGGAGGCTAATCTTTCCGGTGATAAAATGGCCACCAACGTAATCAAAAAAGTCAACCAAAGATTCCTTTACAGGATCTCCTCACTGGTCGACAAAAACACCTTGAAGACCTTAACAGGAGCCCTTGTACAAGGCTTCTTTGACTATGCATGCACCTCCTGGTACCACAGCACCTCAAAGGCCCTTAAAACTAGGCTCCAGACCTCCCAAAACAAACTGGTCAGGCTCCTACTTGGCCTCACCCCCCGAACCCACCTCACCCCTGCCCACTTTGACAGACTGGCATGGCTTAGGGTCGGCGACAGAGTACAGCATCTTGCAATGGGTCTGGTCCACAAGATTCGATACTCCACCAAGCTACCCATGTACCTGTGTAGATACTTCCTTAATGTTAACGAAGTCCACACCCACAACACCAGAGGGAGTGCAACGAATCATGTTCAACCCAGATTCGGCACAAACAAGGGACTAAATTCTTTTCGCTCCTATGCCACCAAAATGTGGAACGCCCTACCAACAGTCATTAAGACATGCGAATCCCTTGACTCCTTCAAAACCGCTCTCAAAGGGCACCTACGGATGGCTGCAATTCGAAACTGGCCCCCGTAAAATCTGAATCCCCTTCCACCGCCCCCCCCTTTTCCCCCTCACTGTATATGTTTCTTTTCCCTTTTTACCTCCATTATGATGAATTCCTGTACTGTTCTTTGTCTATATAGAAGTGTCTATTTGTACGTCTCTAAATGTTTTGATGAATTGAACATGGTGGACCCTGTTGTAAACAAGTGTAATGCTTAATTGGGTCGTCCACTCACAGTTAACAGCCTTTGTATTGAGTTTGTGCTTGAAATGTACTGTAATTCTGCAAACTGTTAATACAATTTTCAATCAATCAATCAATCAAAGACCAGACAAAGCTACGGCTAAAATAGCCGATCTACACAAGCTCACAAAAGACAAGCCCAAAAGTTGCTCATAATAAGCAGACATGGCAACACTGGATGTGCGTACAATAGCCTTCATACGTTATAACATCCCTTCAAAGGTAAAGGCCATACAGTCAAAGTGGCAAAAAGATGACTCACATTTTATAATAGAAATGGCTCGGAGCTACTGTACCACTCATGACGGTTTGTCTGACCATTAACTCTCGGTTTGGTTCCCAAAGTGGGGTCCAGGGACCCCCCAGGGGTCCTTGAGGGAGTTCCAGGGGGTCCCCAGCTAAATGATAGTTAAATGGTAAAATGGTAAATGGTGCATTTATATAGCGCCTTTATCCAAGGCGCTTTACATAGATTGTGGATTACATTCACCCATTCACACACACATTCATACACCGATTGCGGCGGAAGCCATGCAAGGTACCAACCAGCACATCGGAGTTCATTTGGGGTTCAGTGTCTTGCCCAAGGACACTTCGACATGTAGACAGGAGGAGCCGGGATTCGAACCGCCGACCCATGGATCATTGGACGATCTGCTCTACCTCCTGAGCCACAGTCAAATGGGTCCATTTGGTTAGGAACCAAATGGACCCTTGTGGGTCTGTAACTCAGAGAGTGTACAAATGGAACCAAATGGACCCGTTAGGGTCCATTTGGTTACGCTCTCAGAGTTAAATTAACAGTGATTTTACAATATAAATTGTGGTCCCAGAGATAGAAATGCCTTAATCCATTCTGGGTGGGAACCCCTTTTGGTGTTATCATTATGTTGTGCTTTAGATATTGAAAAATAGCAGATCTACAAGCTCATAGCGCGCCACCGAGTGGCGCGCTATGAGCTTGTAGATCTGCTATTTTTTTAAAATCGAAGAACGACCAAACACAATATTTTAGACCAAACAAATAATTACAAAGAATAAAAAAACAAAAAAAGTGTTCTAACCTGCCGTTTTCTTCTTCTTTCTAATTATTTGTTCAGCCCGAAAAATTGGGTTTGTTGTCATGATTTGTCACGACAAGAGTTGGCTTTGTCCGCGGCGTAAACGTCTTTAAATAAATACTTTTCTGAAAATGAACAGGGATTTATTTTCCGGGTCTCTCGAGGGGGCGACGCTCTATTAAAGCCCTATTTTATTATTCGTCGTGCAACACTGGCGCACAAAAATAGCAATTTTGTAAAAATGTCCGTAGCTACTCTGCTACAGGTTTGTGGGTGTTATATTGAGCACTCACAAAAATACGAATATGGGTATGCTGCTATTTTGAACAAAAAAAAAAGCATGACACATCTTTGGTGAGGATTTCAATAGCATTCATCTCTTTGCACGGCCTAGAAATTCCAGCCCTGAAAGAGACAGACGGAGGAGCTGCTTTGGTTTGATTTGTCCCACAGCCCGAGAAGACAGAAATGAGAACCTCACACTGACTTCTCTGTCACACCAGTATCCGTCCATACTAGAGCCAGACAGGCACAAATAATCCCTTGAGTTAAGTCTGTGAAATGTTCGATTTAACCCAAACGGCTCTGTGTGAATGGTGATACTCTGGTGAGTTGGTGTAGCATGGTGTGAATGGTGATACTCTGGTGAGTTGGTGTAGCATGGCACCTCTACAGATAAAAGATCACTGAAAACCACTTCATTCATTTGGATTTTCATTAGCGTTTGAGTGAGGAAATAGTCACCAATCAAACTTCCATAATCAATGGCTCATTGGGTAAAGCAAAGCAAAGCAAAGTTACTATATTTACCCAGGGTAACTGGACTAAGCATCAGATACTTGTTTACAGCCAGGCCCTGCTCATAGAACATTTCATGGTAGTGGTTCAATGCCTTGCTCAAGGGCACTTCAGCGGTGGTAATTTTAACGTGCCGGTCCGGGGGAACTGGCGACCTTCCGGTATCAAGACCGCTCCGCAAACCGTTCGGCCACCGCTGCCACCATAATACACAAAACACAAACAATGCCTGTTACATGTTACATAAAGAACACGCTATAACCTGTTGCTTTCCCTGTGCACATACTGTATCTTGCAGCATTTCTTCTGTCATGTCAAGACATAACAATGATTGTAAACAGAGGAACCCAATTTGGCGAAATTAGGCCACCATGCGGTAAAAGAAAAATCACACCCGTGTGAACTGAGTGGTGCAAGGTCTTATATAGCCTGATCAGCTGTGGTCACTGACGTAATGTCTCATTCCGGCCAATCACAATGCACCATGCTCATTTTTTGGTACGAACAGACACGTAAACTAACAAAGCTGAAATCACACCCGGGTGAACTGGGTGACCATAGCAACCATGCTCATTTTTTGGTACGAACAGACACGTAAACTAACAAAGCCAGTTGTAGGAGTGGTTTACACCACTCAAAAATCATCTGTTTAGGTGAAGAGAATTGGATGTAGAGGGGACCAAGCACAGACCTCTGGGGTACGCCGGTCAACAAAGTATAGCTGGTTTAAAGGCCAGTTGAATGGATCTAAACGTTTCTCATACTTTCACATGAATCCATTCAACCAATAATATTATGACAGGCACGAGTCAATCACTATTCCACAATGAGCATTGATGAATATTATGCCAGTGGTTCCCAAACCTTTTCATGTCAAGGACCCCCAAATTGACACAAATTGGCCCGCGGACCCCCATTTGAAGAGATATGCCAGGGAACCCCATTATAAGAGAAGATTTTTACGGCTCTAGCAGTGATTCTCAACCCGTTTCATTTCAAGGACCCCCAGTTTATTCAGAAAACATGCATAAAGACCCGCACACCGTCTGCAGACTCTGCACTTGCAATACGAACACTTTATTAAGGCAACGTTTCGTTCAAAGACCTTCTTCAGGCATCTGAAGGACCCCCAGTTTGACATGAATTAGTCTACGGACCCCCAATTAATGGCATTTCTATCTCGGAGATCCCAATTTATATTGTAAAATCAATGTTAATTTAACTCTGAGAGTGTACAAATGGAACCACTGGAGGATGCTGCTACTCTCTTGAAAGTCAACAAAGATGGCAGACGGACGTGCGCTACAATCTTGATTGAAAGAACACTACGCTGATACATTTCTGAAGATATTCGAGGTGAGGAATAGGCAAACACCGAAACAAAAACATGATTCAGCACTGCCTAGCTTGTTTGATTTGTTGTTTCAGACCCACATTGAGCTGACATTCAGGCTGGTCCTCACAGCCAGATGTACTTAACCCCCCCCCCCCCCCCCCCCCCAACAACGCCATCGCTGTCATTGGCTGAGACACGTCCGACCCTTGTTTCGCAAGGAAATACGTCACGATGTGAAAGCAAAAAGCCATTTCACCTGGTCTTTAAGTATTGGTGAAAAATGATCAAACAAAAGACTAATCCAGTGGAATAATAATAAAGTGTTCCAATTACAATAGTGTAATATGAAATTTTAACGTTAATATCGTATATCGTATCGATATCGCAATATTTGGCATAAATACAGAGATATGAAATTTTGTCCATATCGTGCAGCCCTACTTGTAATCCAGAGCCCATAGAGTATAGACAGAGTTACGACAACTCCGTTCACTTCATGGGGCCAGTCCTCTTCTACATAGACTTCTATTGGCGAATAGGGACACCGGAAGTTTACAGAATCTATTGTAGTCGAGGGCTCGCGCGAGTACATGGACCACGTGACCGGGCTGTTTTCTGCCCCCTCAATGTCGCAACTCTGTCTATACTCTATGGCTCTGTTGTAATCCAAACGTACATGCGTGTGGGTATAGGGATAGGGTGGCCTGGCTGGGTGTATGACTTGACTACCGCGGCCTGAATGATTCAGCCCTGCAGCCCTGGTGTGAGATATGATCTGGACAACAGATGTCAATATGAAGTTGAGGATAACATTGACCACTTCTGTGTCTTAGTCATACTTCTCTCTCCTTTCTTTCGTAATCTTTTTTGTCATCAGACAGCTTGGTCATATACTTCTCTCTTTGTTGACGTTTTGTTAACTCATCCTCCTGCCGTTAACCCAGTGGTGGAAAGTAACTAAGTACATTTACTCAAGGTATTTGTACTTTACTTGACTGTATTCCAATTTCCAATACATTTACATCTACTCCACTACATCTCAGAGCCAACATTTGTACTTTAATTATTTGAAAACTTTAGTTACTAGTTAATTTGGAGATTTACATTTTGATTAGAAAAACATACATTACTGTAACCACTTCAACCCTATATACATTTCGACCATTTGAAAAAAGCTGATCTACAAGCTCACAATGCGTCGCGATGCGATGCATTGTGTGCGACCTCTCTTTTCTATTCAAATATGAATATAAACTGGAAAGGTTGCAATTTTGAAAAAGTGCAAAGTGTGGTTGCCGCAGTCGCTTACATAGGCCCCTCCCACTAATATTGCCAGCCAATTACAATGTCGCGTCACCCCTGTGATCATGTGTAAGTAATTCGAGGGGATTTATGCCCCCAAAAATCATGTTTTTTGCGACAAACGGTTACAATTTTCGCATTTGTGGCGCCCCCTATGGATGAAAATGGCCGAACGATACGCACTATCAAAATTCCGCCTGTGGTGTCTTCATCGGAAAGGTCCAGAGATCATGTGTACCAATTTTTGTGTACCAATTTAGTGTGGTTGCCCTTTGGGCAACCACACTAAAAATGAAAAAAATATCTTAAATTACATTCTTTGTGGCTTTTCAAGCAGGCCAGGACCTAAGGAGGCGGTTTGGGACATACCTGGGCAAGCAGTCCTGGAGATAGGGCTTGTAGGTCTGCTATTTTTTATATAATGATGACCATGATCTCTCTGAGTCATCGTTTGACTTTCTTTGATTGCACAGCCCCCGCCTCTCTCCTTCCCTCCCCCTGTCTCTCTATTGTTTCAGCATCTCTCTCTCTCTCACTGACAGCACATGGAAATAGAGTGTTTTAAAGCCAGACGTTCTGCCTTTAATTGGCTGAGGTGAAGCGAAAGCTGCTAGACATGGTGAATAGAAGGCGTAGGAGGGCGGGAAGAAGAGAGAGAGAGAGAGAGAGAGAGCATACAGTATGCCATTGAGACCCTACAGAGCGGTGTGATAGAGAGACAGACAGTATGCCATTGAGACCCTACAGAGCGGTGTGATAGAGAGACAGACAGTATGCCATTGAGACCCTACAGAGCGGTGTGATAGAGAGACAGACACACGGTCAGACTCACACATTTATAAAATGGAAAAAAAAACTTGAAAGTGATTCATGCACATGAGTCATGAAATTGTTTATGTACACTGCATTTTACAAAGTAAAAAAAATAAATAATAATAATAATAATAATATCTCAAACTTATATAGCGCTTTTCTGAGTAGCCAAAGACGCTTTACATGGGGGGGGCTTTACAGAGGTAACAACAAAATAAAAACAACTTTATTAGAAAAAGGAAAAACACTAAAAGCTAAAAACAAGAAAAGAAAAAAAGAAAGACAGTGAGAAGGGTTAGCTAGGGAAGGCAATATCGAAGAGGTGGGTCTTGAGGGCGGTTTTGAAAGTTTGGAGGGTGGGGGCATCTCTGATATATATATATATATATATATATAAAAATCACACCCGTGTGAACTGAGTGGTGTAATATAGCCTGTCTGACGTAATGAAATCATGTCTGACGTAATGAAATCACACCCGGGTGAACAGGGTGAACATAGCAACCATGCTCATTTTTTCTGCACAGACTAACAAAGCCAGTTGTAGGAGTGGTTTACACCACTCAAAAAAATAAATGTCAGGTTGGATATATTTGATGTGAACTGTCCAGTGTCCAAAAGGTGCAGTCAGGACACCTGATCGGAGCGCCCTGTCCTGTATTGATCCATATGCTACAATGGACATCCGTTAGCTTTGTTGGAACTGGGATGTGGAAACCTGAGGCAGGGATTGGGAGTCTATTAATAAAACAGGTGAGCTTTATCATTGGTCATCATGGACACACACGGACGCAGGGCCGGCCCCACCCAATAGAAACAATTAAACATTGGTTTAGAGCCCATGCAGAGATTGGTTCAGGTCTCCCTCCCTGCTCCAAGATGATACATTTGTATTTATTTATTTGATTTTGGCCAATCCATTAAAAAGCAACTCTACATCTGATCTCAAAACCTGTTCCGACATTCCATATGTTGATCTGAACTCATCAAACCCTGTATACACTCAAGACACGCTCCATATATGGCCAGTACAGATGTCAATATGAAGTTGAGGATAACATTGACCACTTCTGTGTCTTAGTCATACTTCTCTCTCCTTTCTTTCGTAATCTTTTTTGTCATCAGACAGCTTGGTCATATACTTCTCTCTTTGTTGACGTTTTGTTAACTCATCCTCCTGCCGTTAACCCAGTGGTGGAAAGTAACTAAGTACATTTACTCAAGGTATTTGTACTTTACTTGACTGTATTCCAATTTCCAATACATTTACATCTACTCCACTACATCTCAGAGCCAACATTTGTACTTTAATTATTTGAAAACTTTAGTTACTAGTTAATTTGGAGATTTACATTTTGATTAGAAAAACATACATTACTGTAACCACTTCAACCCTATATACATTTCGACCATTTGAAAAAAGCTGATCTACAAGCTCACAATGCGTCGCGATGCGATGCATTGTGTGCGACCTCTCTTTTCTATTCAAATATGAATATAAACTGGAAAGGTTGCAATTTTGAAAAAGTGCAAAGTGTGGTTGCCGCAGTCGCTTACATAGGCCCCTCCCACTAATATTGCCAGCCAATTACAATGTCGCGTCACCCCTGTGATCATGTGTAAGTAATTCGAGGGGATTTATGCCCCCAAAAATCATGTTTTTTGCGACAAACGGTTACAATTTTCGCATTTGTGGCGCCCCCTATGGATGAAAATGGCCGAACGATACGCACTATCAAAATTCCGCCTGTGGTGTCTTCATCGGAAAGGTCCAGAGATCATGTGTACCAATTTTTGTGTACCAATTTAGTGTGGTTGCCCTTTGGGCAACCACACTAAAAATGAAAAAAATATCTTAAATTACATTCTTTGTGGCTTTTCAAGCAGGCCAGGACCTAAGGAGGCGGTTTGGGACATACCTGGGCAAGCAGTCCTGGAGATAGGGCTTGTAGGTCTGCTATTTTTTATATAATGATGACCATGATCTCTCTGAGTCATCGTTTGACTTTCTTTGATTGCACAGCCCCCGCCTCTCTCCTTCCCTCCCCCTGTCTCTCTATTGTTTCAGCATCTCTCTCTCTCTCACTGACAGCACATGGAAATAGAGTGTTTTAAAGCCAGACGTTCTGCCTTTAATTGGCTGAGGTGAAGCGAAAGCTGCTAGACATGGTGAATAGAAGGCGTAGGAGGGCGGGAAGAAGAGAGAGAGAGAGAGAGAGAGAGCATACAGTATGCCATTGAGACCCTACAGAGCGGTGTGATAGAGAGACAGACAGTATGCCATTGAGACCCTACAAAGCGGTGTGATAGAGAGACAGACAGTATGCCATTGAGACCCTACAGAGCGGTGTGATAGAGAGACAGACACACGGTCAGACTCACACATTTATAAAATGGAAAAAAAAACTTGAAAGTGATTCATGCACATGAGTCATGAAATTGTTTATGTACACTGCATTTTACAAAGTAAAAAAAATAAATAATAATAATAATAATAATATCTCAAACTTATATAGCGCTTTTCTGAGTAGCCAAAGACGCTTTACATGGGGGGGGCTTTACAGAGGTAACAACAAAATAAAAACAACTTTATTAGAAAAAGGAAAAACACTAAAAGCTAAAAACAAGAAAAGAAAAAAAGAAAGACAGTGAGAAGGGTTAGCTAGGGAAGGCAATATCGAAGAGGTGGGTCTTGAGGGCGGTTTTGAAAGTTTGGAGGGTGGGGGCATCTCTGATATATATATATATATATATATAAAAATCACACCCGTGTGAACTGAGTGGTGTAATATAGCCTGTCTGACGTAATGAAATCATGTCTGACGTAATGAAATCACACCCGGGTGAACAGGGTGAACATAGCAACCATGCTCATTTTTTCTGCACAGACTAACAAAGCCAGTTGTAGGAGTGGTTTACACCACTCAAAAAAATAAATGTCAGGTTGGATATATTTGATGTGAACTGTCCAGTGTCCAAAAGGTGCAGTCAGGACACCTGATCGGAGCGCCCTGTCCTGTATTGATCCATATGCTACAATGGACATCCGTTAGCCTTGTTGGAACTGGGATGTGGAAACCTGAGGCAGGGATTGGGAGTCTATTAATAAAACAGGTGAGCTTTATCATTGGTCATCATGGACACACACGGACGCAGGGCCGGCCCCACCCAATAGCAACAATTAAACATTGGTTTAGAGCCCATGCAGTGATTGGTTCAGGTCTCCCTCCCTGCTCCAAGATGATACATTTGTATTTATTTATTTGATTTTGGCCAATCCATTAAAAAGCAACTCTACATCTGATCTCAAACCCTTAGATCTCCATATGGCTCTGACCTGTTCCGACCTGTTCCATATGTTGATCTGAACTCATCAAACCCTGTACACTCAAGACACGCTCCATATATGGCCAGTACAGAATTAATTCCATTATGTTGATTTGACCCCATATGCCAAAGCGCCAGCGCTCGCCCAGCAGTCTGCCGTCACCCATGGCAGATGCATGCTTGCCCTCAGTGCGTCTTCTTACTGGTTACTAACTTACGAAAAAAAACTGTGATATAATAATAATATAGCTGATTCTGATTCTGGAGTGAATGTGTAATATAGAATATTCAGTATTGTGGCCCTCACTGCCCCTCACCATCAACGTTGCGCCCACACCTGCTCTAGCCTAGAGTATATCGGTGCACAGCAGCATGACTTTCAGCATGACTTTCAACCACCTTCCTGTCATTTACTCGTCTCGTCTCCCTGGCTCGCTGCATTGTCCTACATGGCAGGCTCAGCCCTTCAGCGCTCCACGCGTGGAGGTGAAAAAATACACACGAATAGCGCTTCACTCGACACGGCGGACGGACGTATAAACGAGCAGCACTGTTTAGTGGCCATGACATGTCACCTGTTCTCAGGGATTTGTGGTTGCCGTATGTTTTCAAACCACGTTCTACAAGCAAGCCGATGTAGCTCTGCTACCTTGTGCTGTATAGATGATAGATCAGTTTTTTCTTTTACCATGATGACAAGGTATAAACCCACGGCTTAAAATCCATTATGCACCGACATGAGAAGATGTTGGCAGGGGAGACAATTATCTCCCGTAGCAACAGCAGATAAAAGAACAACCAGCATATAAGACTGCAAAAGGTGTGTGTGCGATTGGGTGTGTTTGTGGAGGGAGGGAGGGAGGGAGGGAGACAGAGAGAGAGAGAGAGAGAGAGAGAGAGGAGTTCTGTATCGCTGTAGGCTAATAAAAGGGGTTCCACCACTGCTGTTCCCAAAGCACCTCCTGCTTCTAAAAATAGATGCAGCGCTGCCTCGCCTCGTCGAGACCTCAGCAATATGATCACTGTTGAAGGTAGGGGTTCCACCGACCCAGGGGAACGAGGGATGAATTCAAATGAAACAGAGGGAGGGAGGGAGGGAGAGGGACAGACAGACAGACGTACGGAGGTAGAGGGGGATGAGGGGGGAATAGGAGGAGAGGGGGGATAAAGGGGGGAATAGGAGGAGAGAGAGATACAGAGGGAGAGAGATGGAGAGAGAGGGGGGGGGGGGGGGTGAGAGAGGGAGTAGGAGAGAGGGAGAGATAGAGATAGAGAGAGCGGGCGGGGGGGAGGGGGGCAGGAGAATGAAGGATGTATAGGATCCAGGTATATTGAAGGGGTTCCCTCATCGGCAGAGCGTGGATACTGGGAGCTGTGTGTGTCCGTGTGTGTGTGTGCGTGCGTGTGTGTGGGCATGTATGTGTGTGCGTGCGTGTGTGTGGAGTGTATGGTGCCGCTGAATGTGACATGTGTGTAGGAAAAGAGAAAGAAGGGAGGGAGGGGAAAAAAAGGGGGTAATGCTGGTCTAATCCTGCTGTGAATGAGAGAGGCTCACTGCAGCACTTCTATTATGCACTGTCGATTCCACAGGGGGATAAATGCAATGCTGAGCCAGCTCTCTCTATCTCTCTCTCTCTCTCTCCCTCTCCCCACACACACACACACACACACACACACACACACACACACACACACACGCACACACACACGCACGCACGCACGCACGCACGCACGCGCACTCGCACACACAGGTGCCCTCCCCGACCCCACTACACTGCAAGCACTGTGTATTACCTCACTTTATATTAGTTAAGGGCATTCCTGGTATTCCTGTTTTTTTCTTTTCTATGTAAAGAGGCTAGAAGGAAGGGAGGGAGCGAGGGAGGGATGTTGCCTTCAAATACAGTAAGCAATGCACAGCTGGAGTGGATGTTAGTGTGCATGTGTGTCATCTGTCTGTGCGTGCGTGATATGTGCTTGCGCGCGTACGTGTGCATGTGCATGTGTGTGCGTGTTCGTGCGCATGCGCGTGTGTGTGTTTTATAAAGTGTGACTAGTACGGCTTGACTAAAGAAATGAATTGAAATAGTCAAATAAATATAAACATGATACAATGGGTGTCTATTGGGAGAGCGATTGGGATGGCACTTATCGCAGTGAGCCATGATGCCAGTGCAGTGTGTTAGTACTGAACATGGTGTTATAGTACAGTGAGCCATGATGCCAGACAGTGTGTTAGTACTGAACACGATGCCAGTGCAGTGTGTTAGTACTGAACATGGTGTTATAGTACAGTGAGCCATGATGCCAGTGCAGTGTGTTAGTACTGAACACGATGCCAGTGCAGTGTGTTAGTACTGAACATGGTGTTATAGTACAGTGAGCCATGATGCCAGTGCAGTGTGTTAGTACTGAACATGGTGTTATAGTACAGTGAGCCATGATGCCAGTGCAGTGTGTTAGTACTGAACATGATGCCAGTGCAGTGTGTTAGTACTGAACATGATGCCAGTGCAGTGTGTTAGTACTGAACATGGTGTTATAGTACATGATGCCAGTGCAGTGTGTTAGTACTGAACATGATGCCAGTGCAGTGTGTTAGTACTGAACATGATGCCAGTGCAGTGTGTTAGTACTGAACATGATGCCAGTGCAGTGTGTTAGTAATACTGAACATGGTGTTATAGTACATGATGCCAGTGCAGTGTGTTAGTACTGAACATGATGCCAGTGCAGTGTGTTAGTACTGAACATGGTGTTATAGTACATGATGCCAGTGCAGTGTGTTAGTACTGAACATGGTGTTATAGTACATGATGCCAGTGCAGTGTGTTAGTACTGAACATGGTGTTATAGTACATGATGCCAGTGCAGTGTGTTAGTACTGAACATGGTGTTATAGTACATGATGCCAGTGCAGTGTGTTAGTACTGAACATGGTGTTATAGTACATGATGCCAGTGCAGTGTGTTAGTACTGAACATGATGCCAGTGCAGTGTGTTAGTACTGAACATGGTGTTATAGTACATGATGCCAGTGCAGTGTGTTAGTACTGAACATGATGCCAGTGCAGTGTGTTAGTCCTGAACATGGTGTTATAGTACATGATGCCAGTGCAGTGTGTTAGTACTGAACATGATGCCAGTGCAGTGTGTTAGTACTGAACATGGTGTTATGGTACATGATGCCAGTGCAGTGTGTTAGTACTGAACATGATGCCAGTGCAGTGTCTTAGTACTGAACATGGTGTTATAGTACATGATGCCAGTGCAGTGTGTTAGTACTGAACATGATGCCAGTGCAGTGTGTTAGTACTGAACATGGTGTTATGGTACATGATGCCAGTGCAGTGTGTTAGTAATACTGAACATGGTGTTATAGTACATGATGCCAGTGCAGTGTGTTAGTAATACTGAACATGGTGTTATAGTACATGATGCCAGTGCAGTGTGTTAGTACTGAACATGATGCCAGTGCAGTGTGTTAGTACTGAACATGGTGTTATAGTACATGATGCCAGTGCAGTGTGTTAGTACTGAACATGGTGTTATAGTACATGATGCCAGTGCAGTGTGTTAGTACTGAACATGGTGTTATAGTACATGATGCCAGTGCAGTGTGTTAGTACTGAACAACATGGTGTTATAGTACATGATGCCAGTGCAGTGTGTTAGTACTGAACATGATGCCAGTGCAGTGTGTTAGTACTGAACATGATGCCAGTGCAGTGTTAGTACTGAACATGATGCCAGTGCAGTGTGTTAGTACTGAACATGATGCCAGTGCAGTGTGTTAGTACTGAACATGATGTTATCGTACAGTGAGCCATGATGCCAGTGCAGTGTGTTAGTACTGAACATGATGTTATCGTACAGTGAGCCATGATGCCAGTGCAGTGTGTTAGTACTGAACATGGTGTTATAGTACAGTGAGCCATGATGCCAGTGCAGTGTGTTAGTACTGAACATGATGCCAGTGCAGTGTGTTAGTACTGAACATGATGCCAGTGCAGTGTGTTAGTACTGAACATGGTGTTATAGTACAGTGAGCCATGATGCCAGTGCAGTGTGTTAGTACTGAACATGGTGTTATAGTACATGATGCCAGTGCAGTGTGTTAGTACTGAACATGGTGTTATAGTACATGATGCCAGTGCAGTGTGTTAGTACTGAACATGGTGTTATAGTACATGATGCCAGTGCAGTGTGTTAGTACTGAACATGGTGTTATCGTACATGGCTCTAAATAAACACCACTGTATGTCAGGGACGTGCAGAGAGTGTTAGAGAGGCAGGGCCTGCAATCCCGTAAGAGGGCACTTTTAGACCAAAAAGAAATGCGAAAATAGCTGATCTACAAGCTCACAACGCGTTGCGTTGTGAGCTTGTAGATCAGCTATTTTCGGGGCGCAACCCAGCACTCTTTAGCGATAGTGGAGATGTGGTGTAATGACATGGATTTCTAAACAAATTTGTTCAACGCAAAATGCTGTGTTCAAGTTCAGGAGACTTCGAAGAGGAAAAAAAAGCTATTCTCCTGAATGCTGCCTTCCGGCATGGCATGGAAAGGAGCGGCATTTGCATTTCTTTCGCCATAGTAAGTCGTTGTCTCAGTCTGGAAAGGGCAGTTGTTTTACAGACGGGTAAAAGGGCAGGGGCTCAAGCCCCCCTTGATGTCACCTGACCACTGTACATCCATGTCCCGTGGGCCGTGAGCGGAACCATGATTTGGTGGCGGCTGGTGTTCCATTAGGGGGAAGAGGCCTACGGTCTACACCAGTGGTTCCCAAACTGTTTCATGTCAAGGACCCCCAAATTGACATTTATTAGCCCGCGGACCCCCCATTTGAAGAGATATGCCAGGGACCCCCTTAAGAGAAGATTTTTATGGCTCTAGCAGTGATTCTTCTTGACATGCATTAGTCTACGGACTCACCATTTTTTTTTTTTTTTAAGATATTTTTTTTGCGGCTTACGCCTTTTATTGTTTTTTTGAAGGGACAGACAGTAGGCTGACAGGAAACGGGAGAGAGATGGGGGAAGACATGCAGTAAAGGCCGTGTCGGGCTCGGGAGTCGAACCCGCGGCACACTGCGACTGGATTACCAGTCGGGTGCCCAGACGGTTACGCCACCGCCTGGGCCGGACTCACCATTTAATGGCATTTCTATCTCTGGGACCCCCAAGTTATATTGTAAAGTTAATGTCAATTTAACTCCCTAACGGGTCCATTTCCTGAACCATCCATGGTTCCAAACTATTATTTAGCTGGGGAACCCCTGGAACTGTGGCTCAGAGAAGGAATCATTACATTTGAGAGAATTCCACACGCCCCCAAAATGCAAATGCATCTGTGCCCATGGTGCGCACAACTTTGTGCGCAGGTTCGGGTGGCCAAGTCATATGTGCAGAGCATGCGGAAGTTCCGTTCACGCCTGTGCTTTGTGGCCGTGATTTTTTCCTCTTTTCTTAAATTCTACAGTCGTCAAATTGTTTTTGACATTTGCAGATCTACAAGCCCACATCGCAGAACCACTGCCATAGATAGTTCAACTCGACAAGGAAAAGCGCTTAGTCAAACTATAAACAAAAGGCATTTACAGTGCAGAAACATGATATGGTTTAAGATATGGATATGCCAAACATTGCAATATATATTTTTTTCTCATTCTAATCAGAATTGGAACATTTTGCTTCTTCCCTTCCCCTTATCAGAATAATTATGTGAACAGGTGGGAGAAAAATTAAACAAGATCAGTTTTCATGGAATAGGATCAGAATCGGGTGAATCTTCCTATCGGGCATAGATGATCCTATTTAGGGTTCAATATGTAAAGACCCAATCACTGTTACCCTGTCACTCAAGTACACATCTTGATTTTGATTGATTGATTGATATATTTATTAACAGTTTGCAGAATTACAGTACATTTCAAGCACAACTCAATACAAAGACTGTTAACTGTGAGTGGACGACCTAATAAAGCATTACACTTGTTTACATGAGGGTCCAACCTTGTTCAATTCATTAAACATTTAGAGTACAAATTCTACACTTCTATATAGCCAAAGAAGAAAACAGGAATTCATCATAAAGGAGGTAAAAAGGGAAAAGAAACATATACAGTGAGGGGAAAAAGGGGTGGGTGGTTGATTCAGATTTTGCGGGGGCCAGTTTCGAATTGCAGCCGTCCGTAGGTGCCCTTTCAGAGCAGTTTTGAAGGAGTCAAGGGATGACAGTGACAGTGACATGATTTCGATGACTTGATGAGGTTGGTAAACTGTGAGAAAGACAAACAGAGAGAATTGAAGTTGATTAAACCAGTCCTTCTCAAACGGTTTCATACCACATTGATGTGAATTTGGCTGCGGAGCCTCTTCTGAAAAGAGAGTTTGTGCCAGAAGCAAAGATTTACATGTCATTCTGGGGGTTGTTGACATGAAATAGTTTGAAAACCACTGACATAGAAACAGGATTTAGAAGCCATTGTTTTTAGAATCGGCTCCAGGTCTAAATGGGTTAAATGTGCCATTAATGATTCACAACGAATTTTCATTGTTATTTAATTTCTAATTGAATCTAATGACCCAGCAGAATAGATGGCACTACCAACTTACTGTACTGAACTGTACTGTACTAGACAGTAGGTCCATTCATGTACGTTAGGTCCATTCCTAACATGTAATGCTTTATTCAGTGCCAAAGTTAATATAGTTATAGTTAAAAACCAAAAAAGCCCTGGAATGAATATAGAACCTACATTTAATAGGAATCTTGCCCAAATGTGCTGACCTCATCACATCTGTGATGACGGCTAAGGCCGTTTTAGCCCAAGGAGTGTTTTCTGTGCAAAACTAATGCTTGGAATGTATTCAGAATCATGAAAACCCCCTAGTTTGACATGTCACATGCTACTTAAAGCATGGTGAACATTTGAATGTTTTGCCTGCCTGATATGGTTGTTAATGGTATGGTCACATACAACCCCCTATAAAACTAATTGTTCAATATACCGACAGCCGGTCAGCAAGTGGATGTAGACAATATTTTAGGCCAATAAAAAAAAAAAACGATATACCAAATCTCCCACTCCACGCCCCCGGCTGCCGGACTACTATGGCACCAAGTGCCGCGCTACGAGCTTGTAGGTTTTTTTTAAATCGTGAAAATGTGGCACAAATCTTTGAATTATCTTTGAATGTACTTTCCGCCACTGTGCTCAGTGGCACATGCAGGGAAACAGAAGCACTGTGCTCGGTCGGTGTCAGTGCAGAGCAAGTGGCACATGCAGGGAAACAGATAAGGGCCAGAGCAGCAGGGCCAGATATCAGATGGCCTCCTGTTATATGAGAGGGACAGGAAGAAGAATTGCTCCGTTCGTTCAAGTCCTTGCCCCCGCCTCTTTCCTTTCCTCCGCGCCCTTGCAGGTGTAAACGAGAGCACCAGGGACACGTACACAGCCCACCAATATCGTTGCCTCCGTACGACGTCAGGGCAGAAACCTCGCAATCTCTCCGCATTTTCAACCTTCTAATCCAAGGCGCTTTACATAGTACATTACATTCACCCATTCACACACACATTCATACACCGATTGCGGCGGAAGCCATGCAAGGCACCAACCAGCACATCGGGAGCAATTTGGGGTTCAGTGTCTTGCCCAAGGACACTTCGACATGTAGACAGGAAGAGCCGGGATTCGAACCGCCGACCCATGGATCATTGGAAGACCTGCTCTACCTCCTGAGCCACAGTCGCTCAGGAGTCTCTAAAATGTTTTGTTTCGTATAGCTTGAATGCCCGACTTCGTCACGCAAGATGGTGGTCGAACGGGGCGCCCGCTGGCCTAGCGGTCCAGGCGCATCATGCCACATATAGGCTCTGGCCTGACAGTGTGTCGCGTGTTCGAGTCCCGTTCATGACGACCTTTGCTGCGTGTCTCTCCCCTTCTCTCTATCCCTCATTCCTGTCCATCTTCACTTGATACTATCAATAAAACGCAGAAAAGCCAAAAAGCAAATCTTTAAAAGATGGTGGTCGCACAAAAGTAGTGAAAAGAGCAGATCTACAAGCTCACAATGGGGTGCGATGCGAGGCGTTGTGAGCTTGTAGATCGGCTATTTTCACATCATCATTTTATTATAATAATAATGATACAAAAAAGGAATGTTGTTTTGACATATGAGGTTTTCGGCCCCGAGCGTACGTGATTCAGCGACTGGCCTTCTTCTGCAACCTCGACACCTCTGGTGAAGTGCCTCGTCACTGACAGACACGCTTCAGCCACAAGGGAGACAAGTTCAGAGTGTTTCCGTCGTGTGCCATTTAAATAGTAATGAATATAAACACACTTCCAGGAGAAAGCTTCGAGCTTGATTTATTGGGCTACAGGTGACACAAGGACAGTGGTAGAAGTGCTGCTGTATTCAAATTATTATTAGTTTGCATTTAGACCTGAGGATGATTCTAATGTCTAAATGCTCACACCTTTTCATGTCAAGGAGCCCCAAATTTATCTGGCCGCCGTCGACCCCCATCCCATGTCAAAATATTTTGTAAAAGTAAAAGTCCAAAAGTATGATGCAGTCTATGATGCAGTCAGAGTACTTATATCAATGCATGTGGTATGGACAAAATATCGGCTGAGCATTTCAAGTTTGCAGGCAGAAAACTCTGCCGCTTACTTTCTATCTGCTTCACCGTTTTTTTAAATTCATGGAGTTTTACCAAGTTCTATCAAATTATCAGTTTTATTAGTGCCTGTTATTAAAGATAAAGTCTGGGAAGCTGAATATCTCAGATAATTATCGACCAATATAGCCCTGGCCAGTATTTGATCCAAGGTCTTGGAGACTGGAGAGGACTATACTGAACAGACTGGAGAAGTTTGTACTGACGTCTGTCAACCAGTTCGGTTTTAAACCTAAACATGGGACTGATACAGTATGTGTATTTTTGCCTTAAAGGAGATTTATATAATGGGCATAATACCACTATTTTTTACATGTTTTATTAACTTATCGAAACTCGAAAGCCTTCGATCGTGTCAACCATGAAAAAGTGTTACAGAACTGAGAGGTTCCTACTTTTTTAATAAGACTCCTGGCCTTCTGGTACGCACATCAAACAATGTGTGTTAGATGGGGTAACTGTGTGTCGTCCCAAAATAAATAGCATTAGACAGGGAAGTATTTAATCTCCTTTGCCGTTTAATTTATATATGGATGACCTATCTAAGCAGCTGTGATACAGGGTCAGGGTATCGGGTCGGCAACAGTCATCAACCACCTGATGTACGCAGATGATTTGGTCATCCTATGGCCATACAGTGCTGGCCTTCAGCAGTTACTGAGGGTCTGCTCTCAATATGGCTCAGACTGTGACATTATATATAATGCAAGGAAGAGCAATATCATGGTTATAAGAACCAAGGAAGACAGTAAACTGTCATGTCAGGTCAAGTACTGTCTTAGGCCATTATTTAACAAATGTCCTATTCTGATGATAGGGACTTAGGGAGTAGGGATATCTACACAGGCAACATAGAATGTTATATATCTTATGCACAAGCAAACATGATTGTTCTTAAGTTTAGTATGTGTTCAGCTTCTGTGAAGTCCACACTATTGAAATCTTTTTGCACACCGATGTATACTGCCCACTTGTGGCGGCGCTACAAAAAGAGCAGTATGCAGAAACCCAATGTGGCTTATATAATGATGCCATTAGACTGCTTATGCTGCTTAAAATACATTTAGGCCTGACGTCAAAAAAAAAGTTTTCTGATATACCTATATTTCGATGTCAGTGGTTCTCAATATTATATATGTCAAGGACCCCAACAATTATATGTAATTGGCCGCTGACCCCCATCTGAAAATATGTGGTTCCAGGGACCCCCCAGAAGCAAAGATTTGAGTTACAAAACGTTCGCTCTGAAATAATATATATTCAAAGATTTGTACCATGCACATTTTCACGATTTAAAAACAATAGCAGATCTACAAGCTCGTAGCGCGGCACTCGGTGCCACGCTATGAGCTTGTAGATCTGCTATTTTTCAATAGCTAAAGTATAACATAATGCTTAAAACACCAAAAGGGGTTCCCGTCCTGAATGGGTCAAAGTGCCACGATGCAGCAGTGTATATTTGGACTATGGACAGTCTTTAATAAAGATTGATTGATTGATATGGACATTGCTTCCATGGATATTGCTTCCACTACGACACTACGATTACTCTTGCTATTGAATGGTCCATATCAAAATAATATTATTGTAATACAGTAATCACTTTTTTTTATCAATCTCATGTTGCAGCAGGGTAAATGTGGGGTTGATTTTAAATACCTTTTGTGGTTATGTGGTCATGAATCCACGGGTCCGCCTGTAGTCCCTCCTCTTACCACTAGGGCCCAGTGCTTCAACGTTGGAGTGCCTCACTGGCCCCTTGTGAGAGATCCAGAGGCAGACCCGACATCTGTGCCTCCACTCCCTGCTTGCCGCCTGCATGTTCTAACCTCTTTAGTTATGTTTGCATTATTCTTTACACACACACACACACACACACACACACACACACACGTTCCACACATCCACCACACCACTGATTACTGACTCCACACCTCATAGGATCCGTTGCCCTTCAGTTTGTTCAGTTATATTGTCTTTAAGCCTAATTTAGAATTAATACAGTTTTGCTACACTGTAGCACGCATGCACATACATGGGTTGCATGTCTTTAAAGAAATCCCTGCACAAAGTTGGAACTGTCCTGTACTGTACTGTACTGTACTGTTACTGTACCGACATAATAATTATGGGTTTGTGATTAATGGAGAAAAAGACATGAAGGTTCTACAATGCCCTCTAGTGAGACAGTATGACTCCATGCCACTAGAGGCGCACATCTCACCATTTCCTCCATGAGCGTACCATTAAAACTGTTTAGTTTTCCTTTGAGTCACTCAGAAATAATGACACAGAATAACATTGGACACACACACACACACACACACACAGGAATGACAGGGAGGTCATTGATAACGTAGAGCAGAGGTTCCCAATCTTCTCTGGATGAGGAAAGAGTATTATCAGCATATAAGGCTTACTTACTCTACCTTTAAGTTCATATGCATCGCTATCACAATTAAACAGAAAGAAGAAATGATTACATTACACAGCAAATTATTTGAGACAGTCACTACCACCACGAATCAAGACAGTCATTACCACCACGAATCAAGACAGTCATTACCACCCACCCCTTCATCATGACAAACGCCTCCAAGACAAACCAGCCAAGGATGTCATTTGTTTTTATTCGGTGATATGTTACAAGTGACCATCATCAACTTCCAGGAAGTTACAGAAATAAATATCATGGTGGGGAAAGGGGAGGGGTTTCTGTGAGAGAAGGGGGTGGGGGCTGACGTCATCGACAGTGTGAGAGAGAGAGAAGGGGTCGGGATGACGTCATCGACAGTGTGAGAGAGAAGGGGTCGGGGTGACGTCATCGACAGTGTGAGAGAGAGAGAAGGGGTCGGGATGACGTCATCGACAGTGTGAGAGAGAAGGGGTCGGGGTGACGTCATCGACAGTGTGAGAGAGAGAGAGAGAAGGGGTCGGGATGACGTCATCGACAGTGTGTGAGAGAGAGAAGGGGTCGTGGATGACGTCATCGACAGTGTGTGAGAGAGAGAAGGGGTCGGGGTGACGTCATCGACAGTGTGAGAGAGAGAGAGAGAAGGGGTCGGGATGACGTCATCGACAGTGTGAGAGAGAGGAGGGGTCGGGGGATGACGTCATCGACAGTGTGAGAGAGAGAGAAGGGGTCGGGGTGACGTCATCGACAGTGTGAGAGAGAGAGAAGGGGTCGGGGT